>NC_089521.1:14059263-14399620 GCF_963924715.1 Thunnus thynnus
GTCCTTGCCGAACCACAATACAAGCAGGCAGCTACATTTTCATTGCAGAAATATTTATTTACCTTTATTTGTGCACATGGTATCATGTCATTTCCTGTGTCACATCTCGCATGTATGTCGTAGAGATCAAGATCTTGTAGTGTGTGACCCCCTGATGCCGATCAGTCATGTAGCGTGCAAACCACAACCACTTCAAGATTCCCCAATTACAAGACAGAAAGTTGTGTAGTGTGAACAGTACAGCGATCTAACGACTTTGAAAGTCATGTATTGTGTCCATGGCATGAGCGGAACCCCAGAGTTTCAGCTGCAATTAGTCCAAAAGACGGCAGCCCAGTGGCTCAGTGGACGCCAACAACATGACTATTTTAGTAGCCCAATAGCAAATATCGTACCATACCAAAACACAACAACACATTTGCTGTGTATATAAACTATAAGCAACAAAGATAGCACCCATTTCTGTAGGGGTTTTACATTGATGTGTGTTTTGTGTGAATAAGTAACACAAATAAAAGGAAAAGCGAGAAGGGAGAAGAGAGGATTGGTGGGCTGTGTAGCAATTAATGAGCTCTGCTGTGCCGCTGATATTTCTATCTCACATGTGTAACAGAAGCTGCCTCTGAGTGCCTTCCTTCTGTATAGAGGAGCAGAGCAGTATTATGCACATTTGTGGGTCTCACACATTTATTTGCCGACTGAAGCATTTTCCATCAAGGTTAGAAGAACGATATATCACAAGCTGTGAATTGAGGTGCTCAGTGTTTAGAGTGAATTACTGTGATTTCCATGCAAGATGGGTCTGATTGACATCATGCCCAATGGATTTACCTCTTATGCAGTTTTCCTAAGCTTAAGGAAGTACACTTAATGTGGAACTCAGTAACAGTCAATATCAGCATAGTGAACCTTTTAAGCTCCCATGCCGAGTACCGAACACTGGATATTTGTATTCAGTCCCAATGCTGAATTCATACAAACCTACACACACACACACACACGCACACACACACAGTGTATCATTGCATTAGTAGGCAGGAATCCACACAGATACTCTCACTCTCTACAGCCTCTACACCACCATTTCCATTTCTCTGAATATTGGAATTCTTTTGAGTCTCCCAGCAGAATTTCGGTTCCGTGATAAGAAAAATTACATTTTATTGTGTACCTTTTTTTCCGTCACCTATCACGTGAGACAACCACAGCATGTCTGGCGCAAAACAAATTTAAGGTACTCAACAAGTGCAGTGCATAATTTTATTTTACTAGTTTAATGAGACTGAAAAGAAAACGTTCCTTCGTTTCAAATCAGTTTGTAACATTGGAGAGTTTGCCTAAACGCTACTTATATGCACATGCACTGCAATGTGAAATAACATTAGGTTACAGCCTAGTGAAAGCTTGCTACATTTTTCTTTTCAGCACCAGTGATCTGAAGCCAATCCCCTCTGGCCAATATTGACTTAACAACTGTGGCTGGAGGTGGCTAGAGACCAAGGCAGCCACCATAGACGAGAAGAGGACAGGACACAGAAGAATATGGGATGTAGGAGACACACCATGACATTACTTTCAGTCACCTTGAAGTCGAACAACCTCTCTGACTGATAACATCAGCAGATATCTTGAATTCCTCTGCAGAGTGTAGCAGAATACTGTTAGTATGACCTCTGATATGGGGAATGCTGTGGTAATAACATCATTTGGCTTTCAGTAGTCAGAAGTAGGATTATTAGAGAAATAAAAATCAAGAGTAAAACATTGATGTGGTGGGTGAGCTGAAGAAATGGTGCCACTGGTTGATGCATCTTTGATGCCTCATATAGCTCTCGGACAGATATAAAGCTTTTGATATGCGATCTTAACGTCAGTTGCACTCAGACTCAGCCATCGTGTAGACTCCCACATCTGTCTGTCTCACACAAGCGCATACTCTTATAAGTTCAAAGTTGCTCAAATTACAAGCTTGAAATACTTGACATTCACATCAGATGAACTCAATTTGGACAAATCTCAGTTCATAAATAATGTCTTTTTTTTAAGTCACAGTATTACATATTTTTCTTGCCGCTGCACAGGGAATTGAAATCAAGAGCAGTCATAGAGGAGTATTTTTCCCAGCTAAATGTTAATTATCATGATCACACAGATCTAAGAGGGTTCAGCCCAGCCTTGCAGACTCACAGATGTACTTCTGCCAAGTCCACTGCACCAGAGGGCTGTCCCATTGAATAAACTACAGTTGCATTAGAGCTTTTGTGCAGTCTGTTTGTCACCCGAATCACAAGTCTGCATCTCAGTGGACATTGGCTGAGTGAATTAACCCAAAATTCAAATCAAATTACAGTGACATGTTTCATTGATGACCAGCCCAGACAAGCCTCTTTCTCTCTTACAGAATTTACGGATATAAACCAAAACTCTAAGCTTTCAAGGTTAAAAAATGATGTAATCATCATGGCCAAAAAAGATAATTGTATGTAATCAGTGTACAAATATTCAGTTTGTTGCCTAGGCAACAGTTTCCTCGTAATGCAGTGTAGTGACAAAACTAGAATATTACTTGTAACCACAGTGATTTATTTTAAGTAATTTTCAAGTTTCTACTAGATACATACAGTGTTTTCTATCATGTCAAAGCAATATCACATTTAATTATGTTAATAAGTAAATAAGTAAAAGAAAATAAAGATTGTGTAAGTTTGTACATCTTGTGTTATCAACATTTCTTTAAATCAGAGAGAAATCTTTCACCAGAACTTAATATTTCATTTCATCATCTCTGCTGCGGATATCTGGTTTTTCAATGTAGCTACAGGTTTTGAAAACCAATTAAACTATTTTCAAAAGTATTTTCAGACTACTGAAAATTATGCTTGTTCTCAGTGAAATTCTT
This sequence comes from Thunnus thynnus, assembly GCF_963924715.1. Lineage (NCBI taxonomy): Eukaryota > Metazoa > Chordata > Actinopteri > Scombriformes > Scombridae > Thunnus > Thunnus thynnus. Next base: position 14,062,163 of record NC_089521.1, read on the forward strand.
ATTTTCAGTCAGCAGAGCGAGACCACAGTTGAATCTCAGTGGATTTTAGAATGTAGGATAAAAAAGTGTAAGAAAGGAGGGAAAAAAAACAAGCAACGAAAAACGGTAATTATCATGTTACATTTGCTATATCTGAAAATACATCAGAAGGGGGACTTTCACTGGAGGTTATAAGAACATTTTTACTGTGGTCTTTCACTATCTGAGAACATAATCTTTATTTGGAGTGGGGATGAACTAAACAAGAGATAATATGTGATTCTTTAAAACCTCTAGGCCTATATTTGGAATCCAAAGCTATTCATATGTGCAACTTTTATTCAACAATATGCTTTCAGAGTATGAATCCATCCCGCTGAGATTCCATTGAGATCTGTTATCAGCTCTTTTTATCCTGTTCTCGATTCACATATATGTTATTAAACATGTTTGGTTGAATAGAATATTCTTGCTGATGTCAACAGTGCTGTCTTTTTTCTTCTTTTTATAGTCCCTCCACTTACAAACATGCACTTGGAAATTCATTTATGAAGAATTGCGGTGGTTTGTCAAGTCCACGCTGTGCAAATTTGGATTTGGCCAGGGGGAAACCTCAGGGCACATCTTAAAAACACAAATTTTAAGACATGCTCCTCTCTTCTCTTGTCTGTTCTTTTAGAGAGCTTACATGGTCTCATCTTCACAAATGTAACATTTTTTCTGTGTAGATACTTTAAGAGATTACTGCAAGTACTGTGTTATACATCTATGCAAGTGGGATAATCTTTTATTAATTTTCTTATCTTAGCTTTAAAGTAATTTGGACTTGTGTTTTTAGTGTAAAAGGATTGACTAATGCTGACTATGTAAGACTATCTGTCTTTATCCATATAAATGTCATATATAAATGTAAACATGTACAAATCAATCCATATGAATGACCTTAGTTAGCAGTTCTGTTAAAAACCCCCCTTAAGGCTACACAAAGGCATAGACAAGATGGAGATCAGAGCAAAACAACTACAGAAAAAAACACATTAGATAGCAACTTCTGGCACTGCCCAGTGGGGAGTGTAAAGGGCAGTATGCCTCTAATGCAGAGCATTATCAGAGCATAGTGGCAGGGTGACTAATGACCCACAGTGCTCTCAATTATTATCACTGGCACACATACACACGCACACACCATATGATTCATTCAGGTTCCGACTGTGGAGAGGCATGACTCAGCCGCACTCAAAGGCAGCTACACCAATATTTCCATCTCCATCTCAATTTCCCAAGACCTGTGGACTCCTGGTCTAAATGAGGACATCAGCACTCTAGGAAATAGGTTTGTCCCACTGAAAAGCCACCTCAGTGCAGCACAAATTAGCTTTCTGCCCTGCCGCATTCAATGTGAAAATAGGTCTCATTAATTTCTTGGGTCACATCCTTCATCACACCTCAATCTTGCATCATTCATAGGCTATTTCCTTTTGCATGGCTTTTACCTTACTCGGGGTGGCTGTAAGGTCAGTCGCTGATTGTCTAATTTACTGAAGATGTCACAGAGTCAGCATCACCTAGCACCAAGCACAACCGTGTCTCCATGGAGAGTGTGCTGTGATAGTAATATAAAGTCATCTCTCTGTCCAGTGTTAACTATCTCACTCATAGTACTGTATATTACCTATTTTGCATATTTAGCCAATAGCTATTCATATCTGAGAGCTTAATGATAATTATCAGACACTGATTGACTTGAACACATAAGCTATTACCTCTGTCACCCTGTCACCCAGAAATCGTATTTTACGTTGAAATTTTATCTCGCGCTTCCCACATTTTTCATCATTTGATTGTCCTTTCGCAAATCCGTCTCCTCACAAAAGCAGCCCTATTTATCTTTTCCACCCATAATTGTGTGCAACCTGAACTCCAAGGGAGAAGAAGAAAATTACTGAGCAATGAAAGAGTGATGTACATGCAGTTAATGTGGAAATCATCACTGCGAGTGATTTAAAATCAAGGCTTAATTACAAATATTTGACAAATGAAGTCAAATTGGACAGCGCTAGGCTGGCAGCTTTATATCCGAGCTGCCAGACGAGGCCTCTGAGCTCCAGCCTCCAGTCTGGTCGGCTTGCAGACAGCCAGCCTGCAGATTCAGCCTGCAGCCCCAGGAGAGTCTTCCATCCTGCTGCGTCTGCTCTTCTCCCTCCACACACGCATCCATCCTGCCTGGTCGGCCTGTCAAACCCCGCGTCTCCCTCCCCCCCTTCCTTTCCTCCGTCATTCCCTCCCCCCTCCTCTATCCCCCTCTCTTCCTCCGCTCCACTGGGCTTGTGAAGGTGAGCCAGTCCCCAGTGGCACTACTGTACAGATTGCAATGCTTCCTCTTCAAATGGAGGCTGCTCTCTTGTGAATAACCATATAAAGAGTGTTTGGGCTGCTCCTTGTCTTCCTTTTCCTATACCTTTTTGTTTGGTTATTTCCATCTATTACCACAAACTTATCTTTGGATGTCTTTATTATTTAGTCTCTGTCCTGCTCTCAGGTCGGATGTTCTTGACCGTTACTAAAGGAGGCGCATGCTGCTCCGTCTGTCAGTTAAGAGCAAGGCTGACAAAAAGAAAGCACTCCCTGAGGTTTGAGGCCAGTTTGGTGACAGCTGTCATCCAACCGCTTGTCTTTAAAAGCTCTTTTTTTTTTGAGCAGGGCATGCGAAGGAATAATGAATGGTACGAGGAATGCCTCAGTATAGCTTTGAAGCGACACACAGCACGTGTGCATATGTGTGTGTGTGTGTGTGTGTGTCTGACATTTTCTTCTATCTGTAGAAAGCCAAAGTCTCTCAACCCCACTTCCAGGTTAGCTGCTGTTCCATAAGCTTTTGTTGCTCTGTGGAAGAGACAGTTTCTTTCATCATACTCTATGAAAAGCTGAACCATGTTTCTTGGGTTCTGTTCATATATAGTAGATATTTAATACTGTAGTGGCTTGTGAGATTTCAACACTTACATTCACTTATCTTTTCAACACTTACTTATTATCATTTTAACAATGATAAAAGACAAATTTTGTTTGTTATTCAACAGTTACCACTTTCATGAGGCTTTTACAGCACTTCTGTGGCAAGGACTCATGGGATATGTTATGGGTGCTAATGAAATTATGGTTGTTTTATCCCTCATTAAGTGAAGAGTTGCTTACATTTGTACTAGCCCGCACAGTAATTGATACTGATTAAGCTTTGAATATGGGCAGAAAATGCCAGGCTCTGATGTGCAAATAGATGTGTCTCCTTTCAGCTCTTTACAAAATGAACACTATCTGAACATTTTCCTCATGTGCACATGAATGCCTTGGTGAGCATGGATGTTATCTGGCCATCCTGCTACAGCAGGTGAACCCATTGCTTCTCCCTTTGTGTTTGTGCAGGTTTTTGGAGATTATTATCACTTCAGGCATCATGCCGTGGAGAAGAGGGCTTTGTCTGGCCACAGGGGGATACACATCAGACTGCAAAAAGAACCACAGGTAAGACCGTTGTCAGCTCTCACACAGCTCATTGCAGCACTCCATGTTGGCAACAAAAGGCCAAAAGACAGATTGGATTACACACAGAAGAGTGTGTATATCACAAGAGAAAAGGATGCCAACATCAATGACAGCTTGTCAAACTCTGTATTCTTTGCAGTCCACACTGATCCTTTCGTCTGTCCCCCTGACCCGTTCAGAGGTGCTACATAGCTGTAAGCCTAAATACACAAAATAAACCCTCCCAAACAACAGCACAGCTGGGAAGCTCTCGGTTTAGTCTTGTTTTTTCTCTCGCCTTGTAAAATCATTATTTGCACATACATTTTAAGAAGATAATTTGCATTCATCTGTCTAACATCCAAAAACAAGGACATTTTCCATCCCTGAATGTCATCTTCATTTGGACATCTGGTTCTGAATTTGCACACAGCCCAAACACCAATTTATATCTGGCATACTGTAACTCTGCATAATCTCAGCTACTGTGTATACCAGATGTAGTTTATTCGGTATGTAAATTCCAACATAGCAAAATAAAATTTTTTCCTACTAGCGATTAAGAGATAAGCAGTCTCACATCACTAGACATATATCCATACAATGTTTATGCTGTTCCTACACAGGAGAATGGTCTGGCCGTATCTACCACCGTTCTGTTGTAGGTGAAAAAACAACAAAAACCAAACTAAATTAAACTCTTGTCCAGTTTGGTATCAGGTATCAAGTTATTTTCTCACAGACAGTGACTTTGAAATGGCAGCGAAAGCCTGAAGAAAGACAAGAGGACGGCAAAATGCATCAGTCAGCCATTGAGAGATCTTGTTTCATATGTTTCGTTGTGCATAAAATGGTAATTAGATGTGAAATTTATAGATTATTACAATGCTGTCTTATGAAGGCAGCAAAAGATAATAAAAAAAATATAAAAATACAACAGGCCTGTGTGAAAAACTTAATTTTACCCACTATCATGAGCTCCCTTTATTTAGGTTGTATTATCTAATCAGTAATACACAGAGGAGACCTTGTACGAAACTAAGAAAACACACTTTTCAAATGATCTTTATACTGCTTGAGTTTATGTGTGGGAGGCAAGAAGTGTGACAAATGTAAAGCCTAATACGAAAAAAATGAAGTCTGAGAATGTCATAACCTTTTGCAAGCTGTGTTCATGGTCTTTGCCGCTTTTATTCACACCTGAGCTGAGTGAGCACAATGCCACTCTGGTCTGAGTAACAAAACGGGATTCTACACAGACCTCACTGTGAATGTTTTTTATTGTTTACTAAAAATCAGTGTAGAAAATGGTTTTCAATAAAAAACAGCGACAACAGTGGATCACTCTTGAGTACCAGAAGGACACGATTTCTGAGAAGATGCATGGCTGTCGTTTTCAAGTGTTATGATTTGATGCTTTGAGTGTCACAAACAGAATGCACTGCACCTCATTGTACAGTAAGGGGATGTTGACAGAATTTTCTGGGGCAAAGATTTCAAAACCGTTTCAAAAAAAATAAAATAAAATCTATTCACGTGGCTATATACCGCACTACTTGTAAAGGAGACAATATGTTTCTTTGTGATTTGGATGAACTGACCCTTTAAAGAGCAACTTGCAGGTTGGAAAATCTATTGAATCAATGTGTAGAAAAATGATTGTGTAGGAACAAGATTTTCTTAAAAATATACTTATATATACACTACAGTGACATCTGGAGTCATTTCTGAGAGAGAATTTTACTTCTACATCTAAATAAATCGAACCGGAAGTGACGTAACAAAAGGGAGTACTGCCAAGTTGAATGATAAGAAATTAATGCATCTCAAGGCTAGTTCTGACACTGATGAGGTTGTAAATGTTTATTCATATGCATATGACAGACCACAGCCTTATAATTATGAATATGCAAGGCATCCAAGAGACCGGGAACAGACCAGGATTAGAAGGAATAACGGTCAGAGGAGAGAAATGAAGTTGTGTTGTGAGGAGAACTAGTGGAGAACTGAGCAGGTGTCTTGGTGAATGAGTGGCGTTAGCTTATAGATTTATACACGTATATATTTATGTGTGTTAGCTAATGATATCTAATACTGTGTTCACATCACAACATTGCAAATTTTGCTATCATGTATCAGACCATAACAAAACTAGTATTGGTTACTTTTAATACCGGCAGGAGTATTGTTACTTACCCATAACAGAAACTAATGCACAAGCATCACTATGTTTTACAGTGCGCTGCCATTACATCAAGAGCGAGAGAGAGAGGCAGATCGAGAGAGAGATACATTTCTGATCAAGGTTTTTCATAGGATAACAGAGGAAGTTACAAAGGGTTTCAATGACCTCATTTAGGTGACAATTAATATGTTATAACATATAAGTTATAACAATAATAACCAAGTGTTTGGATGTATTAAAAAGCTTTATGCTGTTAAGAGCAGCTTCATAATTATCAAACAGACGGTGCATCAATGGCTAGGCCTGCAAGCATCAGCAGCTAATACTAATAACTAATAACTAACAAATCTATATAAAGAAAACTTATTAGTCTCCAACTGCATTAAGAGTCAATTAAAGTATGTTATATAAAACAAATGCAAACCAATGTTTAATCCCACCACCAAAATTCAAAACACTAACTTGGAAGTTACTGTCACCATCAAACTGATCAATAAGCGTTTTAACACATAGAGTAACAGTAGACAACCACTGACCTATAAATACTGGTATGAAATATAGTTTATCTATTTTTGACTAGAATCAGGTAAGACATCCAAACATACTGAATGTAAGTTTTTAAATTATATATCTGGATGTGTCTCAAACATATATGGTCAAACGGAAAAATACCAATTTACCCTTTTAAAACAATTAGAAAGCATAGAGTGGATACATCACAGCTGCACAATGCTTAATTAGCTATTTCAAAATGTTTCACTCTGCATCTGGCTCTACATCGAAATACACACAGAGATACACAATCATGAGACAGTTTTTTTTTATTTAATTACCATGAGTAAATAGTGAAAATGTTAAAAAATACCCCATCACTCAATTATTCATGATCTAAATTTTCCCCCAAATTTCATATAAATCTCTTACCAAGTTTCAAATATAAATAAATAAACAACAAAGCAAATGAGTCAATCTGAAACTGAAAGTGTAACCTCCTAGTAAATATGAGTATAAATTATAGAATTAATCTGACTTGTAAAAATGTCAAACTCAAACCAAGAACCACAACATCTGTGCTGGTTTTCACACCAAAGTCCTGTGTTAAACCATCAAGGCCGTCGTGTTTGATGATCTGCTGGAAAGGGACCCTGGACCAGTGGAGGACAGCGCAGCGCTGCTGCCTCGTAGACTCTTTGGTGACGTTGAGTAGTCCTTCCTCAGAGACTCCATCAGGGCTGATGCATATGCTGGGGGAGATAAAAATATTTAGATCACATTCAGTGATTCAGTGATATAATATTTAATACATGCACTGACCCAAATAATAAATTCGATTAAATAACTGACTGAAATTGCTAACTGGTTGATGATGGCTGGCCTCCGCAGCTTCAGGTCCTCCACTCCCTCTTCATGCCTGCATCCAAAGCCTCCCTGGACCAGTTTCAGAACAGAAACAACATGTTGAAAAGAAAATGTTAGACATAAAAAAAAACAGCCAATTTAAACTAAACTACAAACATCAGGATACACTTTTTACCAACATGCCAGACATGAAAGAAATGTTTTTTTCCTTCTGGACACAACACTTTCTAAAGATGTGGGATATCAAAGGAATTGAAGGTATTTACATGATGCTTAGAAATCATCAGATGCTGCTGAGCAATCAGCTGGCACACCTGGTATTTATTAGCCGTTTCCTGACATCTCTTCCTGCTCCTGAGGATGGTTTCAAATTTACACAGAAAGCTTGAAATGCAATATGCATCTGTCCCTCTTGAGAGTAACTCTTATTTTACATAACAGTGCAACATCATATATACACTATTATGCTGGAGAAAATGGTGACGGTCGATCATTAATAACTGTGTGATATAGAACAAATGGAGCTAACATTAGATATGAGAGGACCCCAGAGACACCACCTCTCATTACTGCAGAGTCTCCCAAAACCTCATATCATAGCTACATAACACCACTTGAGAATAAAAATTACAAATGTTTTAGCTGAGCAAACAGAAAGTCACCAAGCTATGTAACAGTACACCAGGATCCTGTGTCAGATAAGTTAATAACTAACGTCATGCCGTGTCAAATGGTAACCGTATCTACAAAATAGGATGCTAACAATGTTAGCTAACTAACATTAGCGTTATCCCTCGTCAGCTAGTGGTTGTACAGGTTAGTTACCTAACAACAATAAACACTCATCAGGTGTTACTTCTCAATTCAAGCCAGCATGCTGATTTGGAAGTTGAAAACATTAGAAACAAGGATTTACCAGAACAGTTCATGTCTTCGTGGAGCTGAATCTCTAATCTCTGGTTGGCGCGGAGCTGCTGCTGAAGGCGGAGTTGATGAAGCAGCTCACCGTAAGAACCGCACCAGCTATCAACCTCACAGAGTCCTGGCTTTCACATCCCATCCTGAACTTCATCATATCACAAATAACATAACCCTCCTGTCTAAAATGCACTCGCACACAACCGTGCTCTTCCATCACACAGGCAGAGGTGAAGTCTGTCTCTTCACCTGCACGAAAATTAGCTGTTGCTTTTCCTGCAAGGAAAGTGAACTTCAAGCCCTTACAGGCTGGAATTTGTGTAGCCTGCACGAATACAATTATTCACGATGAAAAATGGTAAAAAAGCAAAACAAAACTAGGGAAAAAAATACAAATTCACTAAATGACAACCACTCAGACTCATTAGTACCTATTACCGCACAGTGTACTACAGATGCATTGTTGAAAAAAAAAAGCTTGCCTTAAGGGCGCTGCTCAAAATGCAAACTTTTCTGTTTTCTGTTTAATGTCTAGTTAAACTAATAGAATCATACATTAATCTTTCACAGGATAATTTTCATTCATAAACTGTAAATCCAGTAAAAAAAAAAAATTCAACCAGAAAGTTTTGAATCTGCCATTTGATTTTGGTACTGTGTTTGACCACAATGACAATCATGGAACATCATTAGTTTGGTCTTGGGTTTTTTTTGTTTGTTATTTTTTTCAGTTAAAATCATCACACAATCAAGCCTCTTCTTCACCTTAAGATTTTCCCCATTGTTGTCAAAGCCAAACTGATCAGCGAGCTAGAAAAGTTGAATTACTACTTTTTTTTTTTTTTACAGTCAACTCAGACAGCAGCAGTAAAAGGCTATGTGCATACACGAGCAATGTAGCCACCCGCTCTTTCAACGCTTCTGCCTCCTGACTCATTAACAGGCTGCTGCCATGTTTGCATTGCAAGCACTGGAGGCAGCAGTGGTAGTTGTTGCTATTTAAAAGCATCTTAAGAATTAACTGACAAGTGCTAAAAAGGGGGCAATTATGAAGTGAGAACAGACTTGGGCCATCTGTATCAAGGTGGCCCTGCCAAGTAGAGCTCAAGGACTACTCTCTAGCTCTTCCTGAGTCCAAGTCCAAATGGCTGAGGAGAGGACTGATGTGGTCTGACAAGTGCAGAGTCCCCAAGACATCATTAGTGAGATATGGTGACATTCGCTGAGGCCAGTGGTGTCAGGGGTCAGGTTAAATGGACGTTAACAAGGCTCTGAGAACATATGGGTTCAGAGGTGTCTGCCTGGGAGCTGGGAGTGTACTATAGCACTCAGATGGCTATAAGATTTGCTTTGAGATCTCCAAAATCAACAACAAATGAGATTCAATGTAGGCAGTGACAGAGGCTGGGATTTTGTCGTTGTTACTGAGGAAGATGTAATGACGGGCAGTACTTAATTTTAGAGTTATATGCAATGGTGAGGGACAGAGTGCAGAAGGAACTCTAAGCAAAACAGTTAAGAAACAGTCAATCGAAACTTGATGTTTTTCTAATAAGTGGCTGGCAAGGACCGGAGTTAATCTGGAAGATGGAACGTGGGGTTTACTGTATTCCTAGGTTATCTATTTCCTTTATTCTGTATATGTCATATGGCAATGCCAAATGAGAAAGCTGGAGCCCCAACAACAGGACCAGAGAGATAAAGCCTTATCTAATATGAAGACATTTTTGACAGAATAGATTCCATCTCATTCCATCGTCCATATCGCATCATCTCAGTCAGAATGTCAGTAGTTCAAGTTAACACCACACTTGAACCTCCAGCTATTCAGGGCATTGGGTTTCTGGCTAAAGAACAACAGTTTGCCCCCAAGTTACCTACCCACCCACACACCAAAGCAACAGATCAAACCTCAGGCAAAGCATGACCACTGCCAAAAAACAACACAGCATAAGCGAGTGGGTTTGTGTTGACATGTATTTATTTATGTGCATTTGTATATTCATATGTTTGTGTGAGACCATCGTGATCCCTGAAAAAAATGAGAAAGAAAAGGCTCTGCTTCACCTGGTTAAAAAAAACAGATTTAAAAGGCAATGAAAACATAATGGTTGGATTTGGATTAGTCAGTGCAAAGCTTTGAGCTTGTTACAGTGTTTCCTTTTTTGTAATCCGGTCGCTGTCTCTCACATTACCTCCATTGTCTCTTTTCCTCAGCTCTCTGGTGCTAACATGCTGCTTATCACCATCCCCTTTGAATAATCACACAGTGGCAAGATGACATTGGCAGCTGCATAAGCTTTTACCATTACGCTTGCAAGGGTTGTTTGTCATCTCCTCTCCACACCCCACACCTTCTCTATGAGGGAAAGTAATCGATTTGTTTTGGGGTGGTTGCTGTTGGTTTTGAACAAACTGCAGTGTAAGGCAGCTTAATGCATGCTGTGTTTTGGAGGGACTTTATACTACACCCCTCTTCCTCTCCCTTTCTCTCACAGTCTTGCTACAGGGTTAAGGCTGATTTATGGTAGGTCGCTCAACACTTTTGATAAGTGTCGCTCAACAAAGATTAAAGAGTTGCGCAACATTCTCAATTTATGCTTCAGCAAAAGGTTTCAGGTGTCTGCATGTATCCAGCTAGCTTGTTTATTTACATTATATCATCCTCATCAGGATTAATTACATAAGGACGTTTCAAGTTATCTAAAGTTACAGACCAAAATATCAATCAGTTCAATGAAAACTACAGTCTCCATGGCGACATTAGTAACACTACCAAATCACATTGCGTGACAAATGATATGATGGTGTCCGTGACATAACAAAATTCTTCAGGTGTGCAACATGAAAGGAAAGTGTCGAGTGACACTTTTTTCTGGCAAAAATACGTCATTTCTGTTGAGCAACAATTATCAAAAGTGACCAGCGACCTGCCATTAATCATCCTTTAGTCTCTGGTTGTAAGAGTGCACTGTATCTTCAGGTGCTGTTCAAGGACCAGGCTGTTGATATACTATATTTTTATTATTGTTAACAAATCCCATAAAAAGACCTAAACCTTTCAACTTAATCAAGCCTATCTGTGCCTATCAGGCTCAAGCCCAGTTGTTCCTACTGAAGACGTCAATGGTCAATGAACAGGGCAGGAGGAAATAGTGCATTTGTTGGGGACTGTTTTCACTGGTGGATTTGGTGCACTAGCAAGTATTTATGACACTAGAACGGTGTATGTGGGACAGACTCAAAATAAACTGCAGTGCCCATATTCATTATAATGAAGGAACATGTCAGCCAGTGCATATGTGTGGCGCTTTTAATAGTCTGGACAATAAAAGAGGTCTATAGCAAGTTATAAGCTATATCAGGCTTTGTTAGTAGGATTAATCAATCACTGGTTTTGTTTTTGTCATTGGACTGGTTGATGATAAGACAAATAAGGAACATCACCAGGATTATCCTTTAACATGTCTTATTTCTCCAACTGTGGAAACACGTAGGCCTAGATCAAAGCAGAGGCTGTTTTTCTACCGGTTTCTCTGCATTACACAACAAGACCAGCACTGCTTCTCCTTAGTCATCATATGTGAAAGCCCTCAGGACACAGTGCAAGAGATGGAACAAATAGTATATTGCTCAAGAGGATTACTGGCTTAGCCCATGTGGAGACCTCCTCCTTGTGTCATGATTGTTTCTCTGTGCGGTTGTATATGCCCACTGTTCTGTTCTGTCCTTGTCCCAGACCTCAGGGTGATACTTATTTCTCTGTGTTGTAATTAGTCCTCCATCAGTCACTTGGTCTCCGGGAAGATATGGATTAGGCCTATACATTTTTTTTTTTTCTCAGTGCTTCAGAGTGGGTAATCTGGCTGTTGCGGAAAATATTACACAGTTTGCCATAATTAAAAAGACTGCATTACATTACATTCATTATGATTTAATGTCGGTTTTCTTAAGATGATGTTATAGGTTGTGAGCTGAATGTGCTAATGTTTAATTTGCATTAATTGACTTTATAAAGTAACATTATAAAGTCAATTAATGCAAATATAAAATATAAAATGAAACACTGAAAAGCTAATGAGTTTTACAGTATATATCCGAAGTTAGATGGCTGTATCCAGAACGTCTGATTCATGTCTCAGTTGTTGCCTTGATAATATTATGGTGTGCAGTGGGCAGAGGTGCAATGAGGTCAGTTATAAATGTAATGAGATGAGATAAATGTTAATTAGTCTAGGGTCACTTGAATAAGGTTAATGGCTTCATTCTCTAAGGCAAAGTTTTCAACGAGGTTAGCAGTTACACAACCCTCTGTAGCTGTGCTGAACACATTTTCATTCAGACCACGCAGTTTGTACAACCACATAATCATAAAATCAAGCAAGTAGAGAAGCCTCACCACCAAAAACAGCTCTGACAGCAGCAAGGAAATTGCCAAAAAGGAAAACCCTTCCAAAAGACATACTGAAGTACTTAAACAGCAATAGAAAAGTTGTACTTTCAGAATTTACCAGGCATTGTCAAGAAAAATTCACATATTTAGACACACTTCATTTGAGTGTTCCTGATACACAAGTGGAACCAGTTTAAGCTTCATTACCTTCAACAAAAAATCAAATAATGCATTAATTACTGAGAGTGATAATACACAACAGCATGTGCTGAAACTACCAGAAGAATTATTTGCTATTGTGTCGTTTTTTCCACAAGGATGTTTGGAATTGTTTTTGCAACTTCAGAAACAATATATGTATAAAATGACATTAACTATGTGTGATATTTGCATTTACTGTCACCCTGTCCTACCAGGCCTGAGCATATCCCAGCAGCCTCCAGGACTTCAAAGGCCCCTACAGTCACCACTTTCACTCTTCAACTCAGGAATGAAATAAATTAGATTTGCCTCTCAACTCTGCCTCTCTTTCTAGTTATTACTTTTTGAACACAGCTGGGGCCATATTTTTCCACATCTACAGTCTGTGGGACATTGCAATTGTTGAAAAATTAGAATATTAATAATGACATAATTGCATGTGAGGATAACTGTGTAAACTCTGAATTTTCTCTGTTTGTGTGTGTGTGTGTGTGTGTGTGTGTGTGTGGGGGGGGGGGGGGGGGAAACCAGGTTCTATGGGCAGAGCAGCAAGTGGTGAAAAAAAGGAAGAAGAGGGACGTCTATGAAGACCCGACAGACCCAGATTTCCCCAAGCAGTGGTACCTGGTGCGTAATAGTCTCTTATCTTTATATCCTAGGTCTTATTAGGCTGTTATAAAGGCTATATGTTGAAAAATTATAACACTAGGGTTTTGTTTGTTTGTAACTTAAATATCTGGAATGACCAGCTCAAAATTCAAAATGTCAGATATACAGTATATCTGTAATTATTCTAAACTGGGATTGATTGTCCAATTTGCGGCAACATGTTTATTGCTGTATTAAAGCCACGTCTTTGTAGTACTACTAACAAACAAATAAGGCAGGTACAATGTCAGTAGAAGATATAATGATTTTTTCATCTGTTTGTATTCCATTTAGTATGCCACTTCAGCTTTTGAAGCTATGAATAATGACCTTCCCTACATTCAGATTTGTCAATAGCAAATTGATGTCTTGGATGTTTTTCAGTTTCTGCACTGCAATTATTTCTGATTAATCCTTATTCAGCCCTGTCCAAGCAGTACAGCACTCAATACTTTCAGCTCTGCAGAAGCTTGTGAGATTGCCTGATTTAAAGATGTAGTAATTATCACAGTGGCAGGAGTTAATAATTAATTTTCCTTGTGGTCAGTCAGATAAGCATAAATTGAACTGTTGTCTTTTGGACTAACCCCGTAGGTTAAATCAGCCTCAGCACCAACACAAAGTTTTGTGACTCATATGTATAATGCAATGCATCCAAGGATGCTGGGGTGAATTTAAATTAAATGTCAGGACAGATCCACTACTAAACTGTATCACCTGTGAAACATTGCATAGCAAATGGTCCTGGCGCTGTGTCTTCTTCCTTCTTCACAGCTTTTCTCAGAGATGCTTCAATTTGCCCTAATCTCCCCCTTTTTTTCCTTTTTTGTATGCACAAAACCTGTCACTGCAAAGGATTAATGACAACATTGACTATCCCCGACATAAATCACCAGTGAATAGCAGTTGTGCAACCACCTCTGCCATTCAGCATTAGACCTCTAATCATCTGAGGGCTTAAACCCCTTTTCTCCTATTTAAAGTATTTTACACAGCTCTGACTCGAAAACCAAAGAAAGATGGTTGAGCTTAAGGCATATGCCATCAATGTAGATGTTTTGTCTTCGTAGTATAACCAATTTATTTTATTCAGACTCTGTTTATGTTGCTTTATTTGAATATGTGGTTGTAGAGATGGACCCCATTAGTCTGTAGCAAACAGTTACTTATAGTGTGTATTGAATGGTGTCTATGCCAGTTCGAAGCTACCTGCATTCTGGCACCACACAGGAGTGAACATGTGTGATTTATGCCCTGTGGTGAAAAATCTGCTGGAAACCGGGGGCAGGAAAGGTTGACTGTGCTTTCCCAATCTTCCATCTATGCGTTCTTGTCTGTAACCATCTCCTCCACCACTCACTCCATACTTCTCACAGTATGCATTTTCATCGAAATCGTGCTTTTTACCACTCTGTATCCCATATTTCTCTCCCTTCCGCTCTTCTCAGTGCTTACAGGCTGTTATTTCTTCTGCAAGAGAGGAAGATGCTCTCACCGAGATTTTTGACCTGCAACAGGTTGTTTTTCTGACAGCGTAACTAGAGTAGGACGCTCACAGCGGGCAGCTCAGCCTGAGGAGGCTGACATGTCAGAATGATGCATTAAAATTGGATTTTAAGTGTTCATAACCCACCTATGACATTGCTTTTCATGCTTCGGTGTTTATTTTTATATTGGGCATTTCTGTTTTCATTTGTAACATTACATTTTGCTGGGAGTAAAAGGTTTTTCATTTCAGCTGTTCTCACACTGATACACCTGTTCTGTCGGACGTGTCAGTCACAGCAGATTGGCAGCTGAATAAAAGCCTTATGTCTCCTCCAGTCAACTCCAACCCATCAGGACCTAAACACCAAATTAGCCTGGGCTCAGGGCTACACAGGAAGAGGTATAGTGGTGACTATCCTGGATGACGGCATTGAGAAAGACCATCCTGACCTCATCATCAATTATGTAAGTCCAAAAAAATACAAATCAGGGAGTAAAGTCACATTATTAAGGACCCTCCCCATTTGTAAACAGTATTTAGTTACTGAATATTTTCAGAGAATAAGCTGGCTGATGACAATTTAGGACTAATGAGTGCATAACAGAAAGATGAAATCATATAATTGGTGTCTTAACCTTTTTCACGTCTCCTTTAGGACCCTGAGGCCAGCTATGATGTTAATGACGGAGACGCCGACCCTCAACCAAGATACACGCAGCGTAATGAGAACAGGTATTTTGGCAGCGAACACAACAATCTGGCAGCACCAGTGGCTAGGAACTGATCTTAACAGCTTCACAATGAGCTTTCAAACACGTAAAATTTGGCAAACAGGCTCAGACATGATTAATTTTATCGTCAGCCTGAGCAAGCACATTCATAAACTGACAAATAAATTAGACTGGGATTTTCTGTTTTTATCAAACAATGCTCGTCCAACCCTTGTTGTTTTTGACGTTGCACTAGCTTCTTTTTATATATTAGATGACAAGGAATGACACTGTTGAGAAAGCACCATGTCAATACGGCTTTTGGTCCAGTGCTGTTGGCTGAACCTTTACATTTAGAAACCAATTATATAAAGTTTGAAAGCATTGGTGCAGTCATACGGCAAAGTCCCAAAAGAATGTTTCTTTTTTTTTTTTTTTTTTTTTTTTCTTGCCTCCATACACGAGCCAAGCTGCTGTAGCTGCATTTCAAGGTCCAGCCCATACAGCCTTAGAGCCACTTTGGCACTTATTTGTTGTTTATACAATACTTGTTTACTTGCCCTCAGTGATTCTTGCTCTTCCCTTCCAGTCTTTGGTGATCGCATTAAAACATGTTCGCCCCAGTTTAATGATGGAACACTAAAGCTCTAGCGAGGGTGAATCCTAAACCTTCAGCCCCTCCCTCTCTCTGTTTCTCCAAACGCTATGGTCGTCTGTCTGCCTTATTCCAATCCCCCTGGAGCAGATGAGAAGCTACATCCCGCTTCTGAAATGCACAGCAGGATTTGTCTCAAATCTCTCTATTTCTGGGATGATTGCCACAGAGTCTTTTGGTCGTTGTTTGTTGTTTGTTTTTCTTCTTTATTTTGGTTTCAGAGCACACCATCCACTTGCAGTCGGTCAGGGGAGAATCTTAATAAGCTTAACAAGTTTTCATGAGATTGTAGAAACTATTGTATGGAAATAGAATTTCTTCTGCGTTGTTGTTCTGATGTGAACTTTTAGGCTGTTTATCTTTCTAAACCGTTTCCTTTTTACAGGTAGCATTATTTGTCTTTCTGTCCTATACTGAATGATCTTTTCATACTGTATTTATTTATTTTGAAAGAGGTTAGCATCAGCAAGTTTTTGAGCTGAGGCCTTGTTTCTTGTCCTTGCCGAAAGCATGAGCAGCCATGCAGAGCGACCCCAGCCCTTTCTGTCATTGTAAAGTAGATCCCACTCTGTCCTGCTGATGGAACAAAGCACTACTGGAGGGGATTACTCCTTGCTTCTGGTTCACTTCAGCTCTCCAACTGCACCAAACTATTACTTCAGAAAGACACATACACATCATAAAAATAATAAAAATAATTTAAATTTACACTCACACACACCCTACTACTCATGTCAGTCGAATTTTCCAGAGCAATTATCTTGGACCGGATCAATTTATGGGTGAATGAAAAGCAAGGATGTGTCTGTGTCTACAGCGTGGAGCTGCGGTGTTTGGAATGACCTATGGACAAATTATATCCAACGAGTTATGTAAATCACCACAGAGTTATACTGGCCGACAGTGAGTAATGCTCACAACCCCCCTCACAATGAGATTATATGAATATATTCATAGGACAACAAAAAGCAGAGGAGAGCCGGAGGCGGGTATTTTCCATAGCCATGAAGGCCAGTTCATTTGTGCTGATGACACGCAAGGAGGATTTTTGAATTCACTTTCTCAGGCTGTGTACTCTTAAGTTGACAGCTCTGGCAGGTATTGTTGAAGTGGGTACAGGCTTAGTTGAAGGCTGGTTAAAGGCAGGCCAAGCAGGTAATCCATTTTGTTCTTCATCGTGACAATGTTTGTCTTTTTTTTTCTCTGCTTTCTTCCACTTCTCCTCCATTATGTCAGTGTGATATGGATGCAGAGAGTGGGCCCAGAGCAGCAGAAGATAGCAGGATTGATTTCACCTTCTGTCCTAGGATTACCTCCGTCACTATAGCTGCACGCTCTTTCTTTTTTTTTTTTTTCTTTCCCCAAACACCTCAGTGAGTGACAGCAGGGCTGCCATCAGATTCATCATCACATATCATCCTCATATTAACACGGATATATTCCTATACCAATATACATTATATGATGATATGGCAAATCTTTGCAAAATCATATAAAAAATAAATAAACTTCTGTTCAAAGCAATGAGCTGTGTTCCACTGTTATGGATGATATGAGATCAAACTCTTTAAATGTGTCAAAAAACAAGCATTTTAAAACAAACTGTGATCATTTTACAGCTTGCTCAGAATCTTTCATTTGGACAAAAGAAATTTGTGGAGCAATAGAGTTATAAGATTGTACCACAGTCTAGTTTTTCTGTAATTTGAAACTCTAAAACAATAATGTTGAATTGTCACATAACCCGTGGTGATAAACATACTACAGTTTATAATGCCTTCAGATTGTATAAAAAAATACCCTGTCACTGATCTCCACATTTTCATCTATAATGCCAAAACATGTTTAACTTGCAGATCTTTTTGAATCAGTCAATTCAAAATGTAAATGTCTTGAGTCAATAAGTTAATAGCAATACAAATTCAGATGAAGTAATACTCTGTTATATTTACTTTCCTGTGAGCCCTGGAGGAATGAAGGAACATTATCTTGCTGTGCTGTGTCTGTAACTGCTACCATAGGTACATACATCAGACCATATTCATTACACATCAAAACTGCACACTGCTGTGCAGATTTGTCATTTGCTGAGATGTGTGATAATGGTCATCGCTGTGTCTAGGCTTTGTACTCACCAGAGATCACTTGGCAGTGAGTCATTGTCATTTTCTGATAATAGACTTGAAGGTTGTCTTTCAGATTGTCTCTAGTACCCTTTATTAAATTCCGAAATGAATACAGACAGACAGAAAAATGGTTTTAATTTGTTAAAACAAATATGTATAACTAAACATATCGACTGACATGCTTACTGCTCCCTCGTCTTCAGGCTTAGACACACTGTGTTTCTTTCCATCTAACTTCCCTGTGGAGACCTATTAGCTCCTGTATGGAACTTTTCACAGGGGTCCATTAATTAAGATCCGCATGCCTGCACTGTGAGATTATGTAGTGACAAGCTTTATTAGAAAGTGATTGGCATGCTACACAGCCACATGTGTCCTTCAGTCTAAACTAACCCATCAGCAGCTAAGCTCAAGGCTAAGAAGATGAAGGAAGAGGTGTGGTAGTTAGTGTGGATGTTGGCATTGAGAACGACTAAGACAAGTGTTTGTATGCTTCTCTCACCCTGCCAGATTGCTCTGTCCTTGGTAGCATATAGCTTTTTGTTTCTCTGACCATGAAAGCGCCTCTTCCGCAGAAATTGACTGGATAGGAAAAATGGTTAATGCACCTGCACCAGTCACTGTAGAAGACACATCTTAAGTTAACTTTAATTTCTTATGACCTTAGTCAAGGTCGCACAGGCATCCTCTGAAGCAGATAAAAGCGAGAAACTTTGCAATTATTAAGAGGTAAAATATTAGGTTACTTTTAGTAGGCTACTTTACACTTTGAAAATACAGTGATTTATTCAGTGCAATCGTCTTGAAAAGATTTTCATCCATCATCAGTGGTGTCCTGTTGAATAGACATTAATTTGTGTTTTTACCTCTTAGTTAATTGTAAAAGTAGAGATGTGCCAGGGGACAGACTGGAGGTTAAATGTTTCTGTGTGTAATTGTCAAAGACATTAAAAAACATTAGTAGCATGATTAGTAGTTATAAGTAGTAAGTAGTAATTAGCCTCTGGAAACGTGGCTTGAAATTATAAAAATGCATATATGATATCAAAATTGAGTGTCTTATTAAGCATCTACAAAAATCTGAAAGAAAATAAACATTCATAACTAGTTAGAAAACTTAGCTCAGAAACAGCTCATTTGGCTGCTCAAACCATTTCTCAGGACTATTTATTACGTAATAAATTCCCTTGCTTAGCCCCGCCCAACTGCAACCCAGTAACAAAGGAAGGGAGAGAAACTTTCTAAAGAATTACATAAGCTATTTCAAAGGCTATGTTCTCATACTTTTTAAGTGTTTACTATATGCACATTATATCACAAATAACATAATTAATAGCCAATCATGGATTTGCCTTTCCAGGGGCTTTCCCATATTTTGTAACCAAGGTGTCTTATGTGTACTTTACTGACTAAAAAGAAATCTAATTTGAATTCTAACTGCAACATCAGAAAAAAATGGAAAATGGCAGTGGGGTTAAAGACTTTCTGCAGGCACTGTGTCCTTGGCTAGACACAGAGAAGTGGCTTCTAAGGCCTGAAAAGTAGCCTATTTATGTATGTGAATGCAAATGAAAATGCCTGGGGCCAGATGCATAAAAGTCTGTAGATTCATGACTAAAACTGTGTACGCACAAAGCCAGAAATATGCATACGCATTCTTCTCGTCAGATTTATAAAGCCATGCGTATGTTTTTTAAATCTCAGTCATAGAGGAACTGGGTGCACATGCACAAGCCTCATTTTAACCCCCCACAATTAGCCATGAATGGATGAAGACACACCCTGAACCAGCTGTGTTCATATCAATTCGCTGCCTGCTCCAACAGTCTGTACACCTGTCAATGAAACAGAGTTGAAAGAAGTACTGCCATTTCACCGATTGTGTTGCACCGGCGAGGTTCTCCAACACAAGAACAGCTGTCATTACGTGCAACCATTACACATGATGTTCAACTCTTTTTACGGATCATATCATTAATTCATCACATGGACCTGTAAACTATTGTCGGCAGTGATATCTCAGAAATGTAATCAATGATTAGTTGAGCACTCATATCTATACAGACTTTACAAGGTGTGACACATCTAAGGATAAAATAAAAAGAATATTAAGAGCAAAATAAAATGTTGACTCATCAATGTTACGTTTATAAATGTGCCTTTGATTCGCATTTTACAAATCTCTGTGTAAAAACAAATAAAAATCACACAATGACTGCAGATGGTTATCAACCTAAACAATGTTTTACTAAAAGTTTCCATCTTTCCCCTTATATTTCATCTCCACCTCATCACACCACCCTTAGGAAACCATACGTACACATGGTTTTCTAAAGAATGCCTGAGGTGAACACATTCTCACTGTAAATTCTGCATTTATAATATACCAGTTTGTGTGCAGGGAATGGCATATGCATGGTTTTTGTGCATATGCATCGTTTATGCATCTGGCCCCTGGTCTGTGCTGTGCACATCCACAGCCCCGTTGTACATACGCTGCATTCATGCATGCCTAAATCTGTGTGGATGTAAGAACCCTGAATCATCAAGGGGATGATACAGGACAAATCAGACTGATGGAGAGTACAAATCAAAGAAGACAGCTTCCTCTTGTGTTGTCTGCTTTCGCGCCTCTGTTACAGTGTTTGACACAGCAGGTCGCACCTGTGCTGTGTTGATTTTACTGCTCACACATTTTAGAACATATCATAGTGTGGATTGGCATTCCTCAAGCATCTGCATTCTCTTATGTCAAGTATGTCTCTGACATAAGAGAAGTAGTTTTTCCTCAGTCGTGTAAGGAGAAGACATTTTTAAATATACTTTATTCAGTGCAGTACTTCTGTGTCTGAATAGAGATATTGTTTCTCAAGCCATGAAGAATTACTTAAACAACATGCCATACCAATAGATAAAGAAGTAAAATCCGCTTTCTAGTGAATGTACTTTAATAAAAAGAAAATTGTGCAAGCTCTATTATGAGACCTCATTTGTCATTCTGAGCCCAGTGCCTGACAGTTTCACAAAAGTTTTCTCAGACTCTTGGTGGATTGTCGGCAGTGTGAATGGAGAGAGGACAATAAGAAAACAAAAAGAGAGTAGGGAACCTGCACACAAAAACTCTTTTCTCTATTTATTCTGGCCATCACATGCTGCAGATAAATTCCCTCCACTGTTTACATTGAGTTTATCAATTATTGTTTACAAAGCTGCCACCCTTTGTCAAGCCTGAATAATGTAATGCTGCTTCTCCCCATCTTGTTTATTCTGCTGGAGACAGCTTGTTTATTTTCTAGGCAGCCAGGCAGACTTGGGTAGGTGATGTTGGCAGGGACCTCACTCTTTAACCCGATTCCTCTGGCTTTCTGTCTGCTTTCCTACTATTATTTTTGCCAGTAGAAGGGACATTGTGGTTAAAAGCTGCTGCTTTCTAAACATTTTAACCAGACATAGCCCATGGTGATTGAAGGTGGCAATCCTATGCCAAACCCCATTCTACAAGGTATTACTGATCACTTGGAGTCAGTCAATATTACCCTGCTCAGTTGAGTAGATAGTGATAAATGGGATGTTAAAGCAGGCGTGTCAGTGTGTGAAGATAGTCCAGTTAAGACATGCTTTGCAGTGTTATTTTGGTTGCTTTTAAGTCATTTGAAATGATTTAAACATGCTTTATTGTTTTGCAGATTTAATCTATCTAATAACTGAACCACCATGCGCTGCTTTTATTTATGTCCTTTTCAGATATCTTATCATTGGGCAATGGTCATTTTAACCACAATAGCACCATTAAAATACTTCATTTCCTCCCCTACCATAGTGCTGCATGGGCAAGAATAATAAACCATTTTATTCAGAAAGGGACATAGCTTTTACTGTGTCTCACAGGAAAAACGACATCTTTTTTTTTTTAGAGTTTTCTTTTTTCTACCATGTCTGCATAAGTGTCCTCCCACATTAGGGCATGAGAGTCAGATGGATTAGAGAGTCTAAATTGTCCATAGGTATGAATGCTCATGACAGTTAGTGTTTCTATGTATAAATGCCTGATAATGGACTGACAAGTGTTTCCCTCCCCACTGTAATACTGCATTAGGCTGGAATATGACTACTGTGAGCAGACAGAAATGAAAATTAATTTGTATGTGTGGTCTTCTCAAACCCAAGACAATAAAACCTTTAATTTGAAACAAATCTGATCATCTTCTTTACAAAGATGGAGACAGCAATTCCGTGGTTGGCCACACAATGAAAAGATCTCCACTTCACACTCCAGTGTAACCATTTGAACAGAAACTGCCTCAGGCCACAGCTGAGCTGAGCTGAGCAGAAAATAGCCTAATCCTTTTGGGCAGCTCCAATGAACAGGCCCTATTCAGTCCCTCTAAAAACAGATATAAACCAACACAGCAACGTCAACAGACAGATCCTACAGTTAAGCCAAGCATGGGTTAGACATCAGTCACACTTGGTGATGCATATTTCAACACACATGCTCTATATAACACAACACAAACAAGTGTATGCGTGTGGTTGGGCTCGTCAACCATCTGTAAACACCGACTCACAGAAAATTTACATAGTATGTAAATGCTGTTTTTAGAGATTAAGCCATAGGGACTACAAGTGAGGATATGTCAGCCTCTTCTGTTTGATTTTAGCTTTTCTTTTCAACTTTATGGAAGAGCAATACTAAATGACTAAAGTCCCCTTTTAAACTGGATTTATTGTTTTGCTTGAAGGTGTTATACATGTAGAGAGGCTCTGCCATGTGGGGACCACAAGAACTGGGATTGTTCACCTTGGTTCCCCTTGTGTTTTCTCCTCTGTCTAGGCTGGTAGACTGTTGCGAGTAAAGACAAAATGAGAAATTTGAAAAGCTCAGTTGTGTCTAACACAGCCATTTCCACTGCAAAGCTGCTACTGCTCGGAGCAGACTCATATTCAGTAGTTGAACTTTCCCACCATCACTCGTGTCACAAAGTAAATGAAAGAATGTAAACACAATTACTGTGAGGAATATAATTAAAGCCTGATGCTGCCTGATCACGTACGATACATCCATCTAGTGTTGCAGTGGTGCTGTCAACAAGCGAAATCCAACACAGACCAAAACCTACACCGTAAATATCTACAGTGGAACTCCAGTTTAAAAATCCAGCTTTAGATCTAATTCCCTTCATGGTCATCATGCTCAGATTGACTGTGTTAGATGACACGCCCGCATTCACCAGTAAATGGGGGCAATGACTTGACCAAAATGGTGCCTTGTCCCAAGGAAGAGAGATAAAAGCATTACCTCACTCTGTTCCCATTGCTCCTTCTGATAAGATAAGGGAGGTCACATTGGTTTTGTGGCTACAGAAACTGTAGTTCAGTAGACTTTTATCTAAGATTTGCGTAAGCTTTGTTGGGTCTTTTCTCTACAGTTTGTCTTCTGAACAAAGTATGTAGCTTTTGCCGTCCCCTGGCTCACATACTAATGATTAATTTACTGTGATTGTCTTTCTCTGAGATGAGTATCAGTATTTAATGGGTTTTTGTTATTTTCCCACAACTCTTACTCAAACAATAACTTTTTCAATCTTCTCAATCTATACTTGTGTCTGACCTCAGTAGCCGTTGTGTCTCTGACACCTCTTCCAATCTATTTTAAATGGATATAGAATCGAGGCATTCAGTTAAGTGTCTTGGAAATCATTTAATTTCATGGATATTTGACAGATAAAATTGTGGCTTTGTCATAAACTCTTTTGTCTGCTCTGGCACGTCTGAGCCTCCCTGGATATATCAAGCTGTGTGGCTGTTTCAGCTGAATTCAATCCAGGCCAGTCACTCATTTGCACAAAAACACACACATGCATGTGCACATGCAGATAGTATTCAAAACAGCTGCATCTTGGTGTGTACGGCCTCTTTATAAATGTCTACCCAGGCCTCTGGCTCTAGGCTCACTCTGCCCGTCCAGGCTGAATCCCCTGCCTGGCATCACATCTGTGGCCACAGCTCCTTGGTTTCAGGATATTTGCTGTGTGGAGCCCAAAGACCTTTTTACAATGCTGTGGATGGAACAATAACCATACATGCACATATTTGAAGATAAACGCATTAGAGACCTCATGTCAAAGCACTAATTACTCATTTGAATTTGTAAATAACACACTGTTAGTTTAAAGCTGGGCTTTGATTGGCTAGTCGAATCACAGTTGCACTGCTCAGAAATAAAGAGATGCAACTTAAAGCATCTTCATTTCTTAACATAAAACTACATGCCAGGATTTTTTATTTTTTGTTTAATTTTAAGCATAAGTCACTGACAGTTGACACATAAGTTGCTATTTGCAGTGCATTTCAACTGCAAATGTCTGTACAGTGCTGGCATGTAGTATTTTGGGCCAAGCCTTCTGGCTGGACAAGGAGCTGACTGTGTATTTTTGCCCAGTGCGGATGGTTGCAGGCTCTCTGGCCTCAGTATTAAAGGATCTTTAAAGAATGTGTTACTATTTGAAATGAGTGTTTCCTCTGTGTTTACTCAGAAGTGTACCACAAAGAGAAAATGAGCAACACTGCAAAAGTGTGAAATAAATTGCTTTAAAATCTAACTAAACTTCAAAGTAAAACAAACAAGTGCAAACCTAAAGTTGTATTTGTCATTTTTAAGTGTAATTTCTAAGAAAAATAGCTCATAAATTGGAACTGCACTGGGTCCCTACCTATTAAAGGAAAATTCTGGTTTATTTGAACCTGATGTGTTTCCCATAAATGTGGCAGTTGTGACTCTATGTGTCCTGCTAACTTTGTTCTCTGCAGCTCCGTTATTGAGATTCCAGAAATTCAGATTGAGATTCAGGCAAATGAGGCCTCACATGTAATGACAATTATCGGGGCAACCTCTATCAGCCTCCTACTGTTTTGTAAATAAACATGATTTTTATGTGAATCGCTTCAAGACTGTTTCTGAGTCTGAATGGAAGTAAACACAGGAACTAGCCGCCTGTAGCAGCATTATGGCTAACTACACAGAGATCTATGTCTGGGACAGTTTGTCAGCTAACTGAACCACCCACATATTCATCCGTGCACGCCAGTTAGTTTACCTGTATAAGGCTGACTGTAAGGAAACTAAAAAAACTAAGTGCAATGACGGATTATCCTGTGGACTATTATGAGGATGATTGTGAGTCATTTCACTTCGAATGGCCAAGCGTATTTATTTGAGCTGGAGAACACAGAGAATGGAAGAAAAATGAAGAATGGAGGCAGACAGGAAACAGGACAGTCAGGAGAGACAACGTACAGAAACAGTTACCTCAGAGAAACTGCTGGTGTCCCTGCTGTCACTGATCCCCTCTTCTGACGAGTGAAGAGAAAAACTTTTTCTGCAGAGTCGGACTTGTTGCTGCCAGCCAAGTGTCCACGGATGAGTAATCACAGCTGTGTAACTACTACAAATGGATTTACAACGTTCATCAACACTGCCATCCTGCAGATTGTTTCACCTCCACAACGTCAACCGAAAGAAAAGAACAAGGCCATCTGGACCAACGTTCAGCTCCACACAGTAAGAAAAATGGGATTACAACACGTAACTGTGTGAGGAGGAATTACAGTATTTAAGTCTCTATCATCCAGCAGGATTCCATGAAAACTGCTCAGTGAGGATCTTGTCATTTTATCCTTGCAATGTGGAAACTTCCCGACATCAACCATTTCATTTCATCTTCTAAATTACTACTTTTCTATCAGGAACAGACGCTGAGCTATCCACAACCTCACACATAAACAAACTGACTTGCAAACTGCCCCAGGTATAGTTCCCTATACAGTTTGCCATAATGCTGCTACAGGCAGCTAGTTCCTGTGTTTACTTTCGTTCAGAATCACAAATTTTTGAAGCAATTCATGTAAAAATCATGTTTATTTCTACAGCAGTAGGAGGCTGACGGAGGTCGCCCCAATAATCATCATTATACGCGAGGCCTCATTCGCCTGAATCTCAATCTGAATCTCCATAATCTCAATAACAGAGCTGCAGAGAGCAAAGTTAGCAGGACACATAGAGTCACAACTGCCACATTTATGGGAAATACATCAGGTTCAAATGAACCGGAATTTTCCTTTAAAACAGAGACTGGTGTGCAGTGAGGAGGTGCAGCAGTGACCCACTGCTGCATTAAATTACAGAGGAAGCACTTAGTATCTTGTATGCATTCAAATACTGATCTGATCTACATTAGTTTTATGTTTGATGTTAGGCAGGTACATTAAAATATAAAAACAGAGTAAATTAAATTGAGCCAGGTTTGTGTATCTGCCAGCAGCATCTACTCACTCATATTTATGTTGCGTGAGATCAAAGTATCACGTACATGCAAGTCATTAGGAAAGCTACTGGTATTATAGTTACAATTTTTCTAGTTTGAAATGACTGACAGTCACCATTCAGCACCCACTCTGCAGTGTTTCAGCACATAATAACATAACTGATTTGTGTGGATGAGTTTGTATGGCCAGCCAGTCAGACGTTGTCAGTCGCACAGTGATGAGCTAAAATGTAATGAGTGGGCAGGTTTGTGTCATTTAGTGCTTTGATTAAACAATAGATACTTACCAGAAGGTATGCTCACCACTTCACATGCAGACAGACATCCTGCTATACAGACAACAACATATCTGGAATCTGATTAACTGTGACTGTGGTCTGTGCCTCAAGGTTTTTCATACGCTGAATGTTTCTTTATTAATCGCATAAATAAACTGATTGGTTTAATAATTCTCTAATGCGAATTGGGTCATGGCAATGTTTGAAGCTGCATTTTTCACAAAAAACTGCTGCTGCTACATAACTGTCTGTTGAAAAAATGGACTCCCCACATAACAAGTCCCAATTTAACCCCTGAGTACATAGATTGTTCTCGAGGGAGCCGTCAAGTCACCATCAACTGCCGCAATTAATACAATATGAAGTGAGCTAGTTAGCTGTAAAACAATGTAGTTTAACCTCTTGCTAGCAATGATAACATTTTAATTGCATTTGTGATGTATTACACCCCGCCATATGTTGTGCTGAGGTCCTTGACTAAGGGCATGTCTGTCAGTGAAAAATAAGCCCTGTCAGGCCAAATGATTGCTTGTTTAAAAATCCCTTAAGTGCTTATAGTTGGTGACAGCAGGGTCATGTAGTAAATGATTTGTTAGGAAGCAACATGTAACCGTAACATTGTCTTTTTTTTCTTTTTCATACTTTCCTCTCTTTTTTTGACATTAGAAACCCTGAACTTATAAAAAAAAAAGAAAGGAAGGAGAATTAAGAATAAAACTACGGTCATCCTCTTGTAAAATATGTTAGAGGGAACAAAACTGCGAATTAGCGGGTGGGTAATATATCACAGAGCTACACAGAGTCTAATCAGGATCCCAGCTGGAGGCGTAGCCGTGCTATGACCCTGTGAAACGACTTTGTCCTCTGCCTCATCATCAGGGAGGTCGGGAGATCAAAAAGGAAGGAATTTTTGGCTCTTCTGAAACAATACTGGATGTAATTAGCTTCGTTCTGATAACATTCACACAGCACGTCTCAGAGGCTGGTGTGAAACTGCACCTCCTAATCAGATATCTGCACTGTAATCAGGAGACAATCTTAATGACCTGTGCTAAATGCCAAATGCCCGTTCTGTTTCACACATTGGCAGTCTGATCACACCACTGCAACCCCAGAAGTCAATTAAACAAATTAAATCCATTTCACAAATGATTAATTCTTTGCCAGGAATGATGCAAAGCAGTAAAGGTATCAATTTAAACTTTTCATTGTTTCAATATTTGATTGAAGGGTTTTTTTGGTCTTTATTTGATTGTCCAAAGTATAGAGAGACAGGAAACATGAGTAGAGAGAGTGGTGTGACGTGCAACGAAGGTCTCAGGTTGGAATCTAACAGTGGACCTTGTGGTTATGTGATATGTGTCTTAACCAGTTTGCTACTGGGGCTGCCCCATTGTTTCCTCCAAGACTTGATCTGTAGTTGATAAAGCATGTTTTTGACAGTTGGAGTGGTATTCATTTCAGACAAGGCTCTATAGGGAACCTGTCTGTTCTTTAAAACTCAAGACTGAAGGTATTAATGAGGGACTCTGAATAATTCATGTACATCGATAAAATCTCATATCTCATTTGGATGGCCTGTGGCCAGTGACTGTCAAGGTAAAGTTAGTTTTAGACAGGTCTTTGTATTTGTCTCCAGGTTTCATTTCAAATATGTTTGATTGGAAGAACCTGTATCCTGTAACCCTGTAGCCTGTGCAGCAGGAGAAAAGATTTCTAATATTTCATTCTCAGAAATTGGGTAGAAGTGAAAGAAGGAGCTCTCTGAAGTAGCTGTGTTTGAACAAAAGAATGTACTGGAAGTACTGTATATTCACTGTAGTCCTTGATTCTCACAGATGCATCAAAACTTGTACATGCTGTGATATTGTGTAGAACACCCCGACACTGATAGGAATGTATGAAAACACGTCGCAAAAACGCTGTTCAACTTTACTTGAAGCCCCTGAAATATTTAATATTTCAAAGTAGTGGTAGTAGTATTTATTAAAAGTATTTCTTTAATATTGAATATTTATGACAAATTAAGCAACAATCACAGTTTCAGTTTGGAAAATGACATCCTTAGTTATTTTATTAACAGTTTACTACAGTGGCTGGGCAATATAAGCAAACAACCCCAAAGTGTTATTACATTTTCATACAGATGTTACTAAACTCTGATTGGTTCACAGAAGCTCACTTCTTTACAACTGTAAGACTAAAACTATATACTATAACTATACTACACTGTACCTACAACTACAGCATAAGACAAACACAAATATGGAAAATCTCTCATGTGAAACAACCAAAGCTGTTCAAACTTTGGCAGATAACAGTGTGTTATTGTTGGAAGACATTGCTCATAGTAAGAAGCTGACTGAGAAAATATGTTTTCAGGGCCTTCAAACATGATGTGGGAATGGGACTCGACTTGGAAAACATACAAAAGCCAAACATTTTTATCATCCAGTCAAGTGACAATTTCTCTCGCTCTACACGCTCTAATGCTTCACGCACTTTTTTCTTTGGATGTATGATTGTTGCACGAGTAGTGTTCGCTCGTCCTCTAAAACCCATTAAAGCTTGATAGAGCACAGACATAGAGTGGGGAAGGTTTTATACCTCAATTTGATTACTGTGCTGTGTGAACAGGAAACCCTGTCGAGTGTGTCCTGCATACTTCTAATTGCACCTCCTGTTCACCATGAAAGTTGTTGTTCTCAGTGTTGTTATGCCAAAGCATTGAATCCTAACACTTTTCAAATTAATAGCCCTGAAATGGGAAAGGCATATCAGACCTTCTGGCAGTCATTGTTACAACTCGAGTCTGCTACTGTTACAAGAGGGCCACTGGGTTTGTGCTCTTCTTTTGATTGTGGTGTATTTTTAGCATCACTTCAGCTACAGTATCGTTTAAAAGCCTTGCTCCATTCAGGGGGGTTGCAAAAGTTAACTGCTTGTTTTTACTATCAGTATTTAGTTGAGTAACTGTAATGCTCCTGTTTGATGTGTAAATTTTCTCATTAGTCTCCTTTTCATTGACTCTTTTTTTTTTTTTTCCTTTGACTCTTCCCAGACACGGAACCCGATGTGCAGGAGAAGTTGCAGCTGCAGCCAACAACGGTGTGTGTGGTGTTGGGGTGGCCTATAACGCTAAAATTGGAGGTGAGCGAAGCCTACTACTGGGATTTTAATTAGGAGCAATATTTAATTAGCAATCATTTTTATTTAAATCAGTTGAATCTTATTTTGATTAGAAATAATATGCACAATAATATCCACATTCAAACTAATTAACGTAGAAGTGAATTTCTTTCAGCTCGGCTCCCTTTAGTATGGGACCTGAATCAGAATCACAAATGTAGCTGTGTCTCCACATTATACAGCCAATAATAGATTTAAATCTTGATATCCATATGCTCCTTTTCTCTGGATCCACTGAGCATTGAACACCTTTCACTTACTGACTGACTTCCTATTGTTCAGATGCACGTGTAGAAAAAGATCAGGTTTTTCTGTAGACGCACAGCGAACTGTCCTTGATACATCGCCACTGAGAAGAATAGCTTTTGATCATTTTCTCCAGGTTTCCCTCTGGAAATAAGTGTATCATGACTTCATTAAGCCTGCTGTGCGCTTGTTAAAACCCAGGTGTCACTTTTACTCTTGTCTGACATAAAGAGCGACACAGTCGAATAAGTATTAAATGCCTTTTAGATGAGTAGAAAAACATCCCCAAGACACGGACAATACTGAGATTATGTCTCATCACTGGGGACAGTGACAATGCATAGAAACATATACTGTAGATTTCAGATTTAACTTTGTAACAGGGTGAATCTGATGTTTTTTATTCAAACCAGAGCAGATAATAAGTCACCTCACATATATCTGGCACTCTGCCTGAAACTTTAGTCTTTCTTTAACCAATCAGATAAAAAGCAAGTTCAGTTTTTAAAGTTTTTCGTTGAGTCCTTTGTGAGGAGGCAACAAGCTAAATTTAGTGTTATGTTCATGCCAAGGAAACTGTCTTCTTTTCAAACCACCGTGTAAATTACCTGCCTTAAAAGCCGGTCAAAATAGACTCTGAAGACAGGCTCTTGTTTAAACAGTAATAAAGCTGTCAGCGTGTGCAGATATGCATTAAAAAAGAAGATACTCAGAGAAGTTTGTTTAATTTACACCTGTGATCACGAATTAAGTCTGAAAGATTTTGGTCTCCTGAACATTTTTGCACTTGATAGAGTATTCCAAGGAGGCTCTTAGTAATTTTTGTCACCAAACAATCTGTCAATGACATGATGCCAGCCAACAAGACTCACCGGAGCCTGTGGAGCCCGAAGCAGTCCCATTCACAGATGTTACTCGTAACTCTCCTTCTTTGTCTTCATTACCATTCATCTCCCGACGGAGCAGCGCATTGGCCCTGTTCTCATAAATTACTCCTCTGTGAATCTGTTCACGTCATGGGGTCAGTGGATTGTTTATAAACAGCTGTGATTCACTCCCGAATACCGATGGTGCGTGCGCACACACGTGTGAGCACAAGCAGCCATATTTATGAGGACACCTAAATGCGTGTATCCATACCGAGCAATGATCAGTGATTAGTATTTGAAACCTGTAATTAACCCTACTTGGCTCCCTCTGTGTTTCCTTCCACCTACTGTACCTGCTCTCCCTCTGCAAGCACACTCACCCACACACACACACACACACACACATCGTTGCATTTCTACCTGCTACCTCCGACTTACTGAAGCTGCAGGGAACTCACACAGCAGCGTCTTAATAAGGAATCGTCGAGCCGCAGGAAGTTGATGAGAATTGTTACAACAGTGATTATGATTACTGCTTTAATACAACAGCCTGCACATAATGATCACCAAGCAAACAATGGGCCTCAAGCATGAATGTTTTCTTATTTTTCTCTTATATTTGTTCTTGCACAAAAGCAATAAGAGGAAAATAAGAAATCCTACATGGGAGTCAACAAACTTGTAAACCACTTGTTTCAGCCTGATGAACGCCACCTGTTCACGAGGAGGTGCACACCCCTAAAATTGCTATACAAGGCTGCATGTTGCGCTCCGTTTGTGGGTGGGTTTCATTCACAAAAAGTTCCCAAAGAGTAAAAAAAAATCTGCGCAGCTTCAAGTCCTGCTTTTAGAAATCAGAAGATAAACACATAGGATATTTAGGAGTGACAGGAGGAGACCCGAAACAATTATCAAATATAAATCCAGCTAACTTGACATCAGAGCAGCTCTGCACTGTGACAGAAATGAAGAGGGAATGCTTTGACATTAAGTTAGAGGCTAAAAAACATCTTTCTAAAGAAAAGCTCTCCATGAGGGGAGGCGGTGGGATGTGACAGTCACAGAGATATCAGAGAATATTGTAGTCTACAGGTGATGCTACACTGTCAGCTGCAACACAACATAACACTGGACAGAGACCTGCAGAGAGACACAGAGGAAGCTGTTGGAGCGAGAGAAAATCCTTAGAAACTGAAATAGAGAGGTTGCTGCATCAAAAATATGAGCATAAAAATCATAAAAGTTGGCAACCATCATGATGAAAATATGGTAAACAGAATTTTGCATTAAGTTTGTTTCACTCATGTATTAAATTTTTTATTAATTTCGTTATCATATTTAAATTCGAAATTAATTCAGATTAGGACATTAAAATTGTAAGTCAAGCAAGAGTTTCTCCCCAGTGAAGAAAGGCAGAGATGATCTATTCATGACATGCACGACGAGTCTGGAAAACTAAATTTCGTTCGTACCTAAGAGAAAATTGTAAGTACAAGAAAACTGATGAATGCCATAAATGTTTTTAAATCAGTCGTACGTGCATTTTAAGAACGAATCTGTCCGTACGAGTGCTTTTTGCATGAGTTCTGCTTTGTGTTGTATATTTAGCCGAGTTTTTTTTTTCAGGCTACTCAGTATTCAGACTTGTGTTACGCTGAATCCCCACGCCAACAGAGTAATTACTGCTTTGGCTACATCCCTACTGGCATGTGTTTGCGCCTGCAGGGCCAGGCGGGTTATCTAGAATGGATTATTGAAGTCTTAATGTGGACGTCGTCAGTCATAGTGTTGCCTCCGAGGTCCCGGGGTCCTCTCCCAGTAATGGACCTTATTTGAGAGTGGTTCATTTCATGCCTCTCTACAGCCATTAATGTTCAGAGGACTGATCTGAGGCTGCTCACTTCAAAGGCACAGACAGGGTTGCGTTCAGGTATGATGAAAGGTGACATTTGGTGCTACCCTGTGGACACAGCAGTCTGTCGAAGGCTCTGTAAACTCTCAGCTCATTTATATGTACGTGTGTGTTTATGTGTGTGTGTGTGTGTGTGTGTGTGCCTTTCCTCTTTTCCGCAGTCTGTTAGATTTGTCTACTGTCCGTTCTGTGTGGTTGTTGGAGTCAGGCGACAGGGTTGCTTAATTTAAGAACCAGCTGGATTTTATGTTTATGTTAGGGTGAAATAGTGTAGTATCCGTTGGAGCAGTATCTGTGGGTGAAGCTTTGTATGGTTACTCATTAAAAAATGAAACTCTGTGAAGTCTTTGGTTTTTCCTGTGAAGTCTTTTGTTTCTCATGTTTTTGTTGTGTTTTTTTGTTTTCGTGGCAGAAGATAAAATGGGAATTTGTGGTCCGATTGATTTCTCTGTCTTTTTATGACAAGTTTTTTCTACTTGTCATCTCGTGCTGAGTGTTTCTCCCCCCCAGGTTTTGACGTCTCTCCTCCTATCTGAAGCTAAAATTCACACGCTTGCTATCTCTTTACCATCTGTCATTCTCTCCACCACTTCTCACATCTCTAGTTCTTTAACCTAATCTGTACTGCATTTTACAGGAGTTCGTATGTTGGATGGGGAGGTGACAGACGTGGTGGAGGCCCACTCTCTCAGCCTCAACCCTCAGCACATCCACATTTATAGCGCCAGCTGGGGCCCAGAAGACGACGGCAAGTCGCTGGACGGCCCTGCCAAGCTGGCCAAGGAGGCTTTCCTCCAGGGAATCACCAAGGTCAGTCAGAGCATCAGCTTGGACTTTAAGTCTAATAATATCTTCCCTGTTTCTTAAAACATCACTGTCAAACTCACAGCTGTTCTATAAGCCTCATGTTTGAATGTTTGTTGTTCAGTAACATATAAGCCTTCCTGTTATATCAATTATTACATTAAGTTTTCCACAAATACAATCATACTGTATCAATTTTTGATGGAGGATATCTGTCCAAAATGTACGAAGTCAAGTTGAGTTTGTTAACTGCCTTATGATTAGCCCTTAAGTGTCGGATAGAATAAAGAGTAAGACATATTATCTAAAGCTAATGTCATCATTTCTCACGTGTTAGCATGCTACATCAAAAGCACAGCGAAATGATAAATGTAAGATGGAAGAAAGTAGAAATAGAGCAGCAGTCACTGATGTAGAACAATAGTTAGATTCAAAGGCCGCAGTAATTGGCGTATAAATGAATGACACTACAAATTCCTGGTGGAAAAGAGTGATTCATATATCACGTCCTAAATGTGAAATGCTCCACACATCACGGTGTGTTAGGGAAGGAAAATTGCCTGACAGCAGCACAACAGGACCTTTCTGGTACAGCGTGTGTTCTCCTGGCAGCGAGATAACCCCTGGCACTGAAGTGTTATCATCTGGCCTCTGTAACCTGCAGCAAAGGCAGCGTCAGGTCATAAATTGGGCTGGAAGGTTTAGGAGTATTTATTACAGCTGCAAGACTCATGTTTGGATACAGTACAATTCAGACAGCATCATACAAACACTACAGTAGAGGCACTTTTTTTTTTTCCTAGATTCTAAAGAAAGCAAATTTGTGAGATGGAGAAGTAGGAATCTATTAAGGTAATTCACTGGATAATCATTTTAATAGCGCTCTGAACAAGCCCACTTGAAGTCTGTGTTTGGGTCAAATTGAGGTCCCTTTGTACTCTTAGGAGCTTATAATGTCTCTGATTAACCATGCCAGAGAAAACAGCATTGCAACAACAGTGATAAGGAAGCAAAGATTCCAATATCTTCACATTTGGCGTCACAGTCCTGACAACTGGTGATGTGACAGGTTTTTTTGGGGTTGTTGTTGTTTTTAAAAAAAAAAACAGCCAGGCCCGGCAGAGAACAGAACAAGACAGGCAATCACAATCTTTAACAAAAGAAGTAGCAAGACATTCCTTCAGTCTCTCCTCATCAAACACTGACTGAAAACAGCAAGTTTTTTTTTTCCGCTTTTCATGTGGTTGTATGTATCTGTGGGTGACTGAGAGGAAGGAAGGAATGTTAAACATGTGTTTCCTCGCACCTTATTAATTTCTTGCTTGCCATCAACTGTTTCATTGCTGTTATCTGTATGTGGAATGTAAGAGAGGTCCCTCCACTTTCTTTTATCTGTTTTCTTCTCCATATGTTCTGTATTTCTTGTTTTGCTTAGTTTTGTTCTCCAAAAATGAATATGTTATCCACCCACTCGGCTCAAACTGTAGGTAGAAGAAGCAAGTAAAAAGTTTTATTCTGAAGACACAGTGTCTGTCTGTGTTTCTGCTTTCACGCATTGATGGAAAATTTGGCTTTCTTTAATCAACTTTTGAGTGACTTTTGAGTTGTGAGAAAAACACTGAAAAACAGACCAAAGACAAATAGAAAAATATAGCCGCAAGCGGAGATTCCGGGGTTCAAGCCAACACAGACAGTTAGAAGTTGAAAGCTTCAACAGCGTCATTAAAAAATATCCACCAAGTCTGGTGATGTTTGGAAAAACTGTCAATTGGCAGCAGGCACATGCATGTGTTTGAAACTGGTGACGCCCCCTATTGAGAGATTTCAAAATAGTTTTACACATGTGGTTCAACATTGTTATGAAACATATCCTTCAAGTTTTGTAATGATTGGACAAACAATTTCTGATATATAAGTCTGATTTGTGTGATGCCACGCCCATTTTTTTGCATCTGTAGCATCCTCTAGTAGTCGATTTGAATGAAACTTTCAGGGTGTGATGTTTCAGGTACTTATGTGGACATATCCTGCACTTTTTGTGATGATTGGCCAAACAGGTGTTGACTTTGGTCTATTTATGTGCTGAGCCACGCCCTTTTTAAGATCATTGGTCAATATCTTGAAAAAAAGAAAAGATGTCAACAAACTTTATGCAAATTTTGATAAGTTTGGTCCAATAATGATCCACAGAAAATTAGGTAGCAGTCAGATCTACGGTTTAGAAGGAGATGTCAAAAATTTTACAAAAAAATTCAAAATGGCAGAAAATCTGTCTAAATCTACAAATGGGTGTGGCTTACATGGATAGATTTGTCTGGACCCACAGAATCCAGAAAAATAGAGAATTTTGCTTGTCAGACTAACGGTTCAAAGGTTACAGGCCAAAACGTAAAGTTCATTGTTACAGCGCCATCATCTGGCCGATTGGGGTCATATCTCTTGGGCAGCACTTGCAGACAACTTCCAATCAATGGGCAAAATCTCATGTCTCTACCATTTACCAACTGGCAGGAATTTGCTCAAACATTTCTGAGGAAAAATAATAATAAACTAGCACAAAAACAACATGGCCTCAAACACGTGTTCGTAAAAATGAGAATTGACGCACAAAATCCAAAATGGCTGATTTCCTGTCAGTATATAAAAATATGTATTGTGTCCAGAATGATGAGAGCAGTGAACTCACTGAATTTCATGAATATCCAGAGATGTTGAACATCGGAGAATAATAACAGTCTCTAAAAAAAACAGTAGATTGCTGGCACTTTGTGCTCGGGCCATAATTAAAAGTAAAACTTTAACAAAAGGACAGTGAGGTTGCTCTCTGCCTAGAGGCTAGTCCAGAGCTGTGGAGCCCTGACAGCAGATGCCCTGCTGCCCTCTGTCTCCATCTCTAGCCAGGACTCCGGGGACTGTCAGCAGCAACTGTTCAGCAGAGCTCAGGGTAATATCAGCTACATATTGAGAGAAAGAAGGTAAATATTATAGGAAGTGGCCAGACCAAACAGTGCCCTAAAAATAAACAGTGGAACTCAAAAATCTATTGTAAAGGTCATAGATAAGTAGTGCAAGGAGGGCAAATTGAGAAAATTTGCACACATTTTCTACAACTTATGAGTTCTGTTCGTACAAGCTTAAGGCGGTCCATCGATTTCTGGGGCAAACCAGCCAATAAAGAAAAAGGGTTTGTGTGCCTTGGAACGAAAGGAATGATCTAATCTTAGAAATTCTCCTGAGCCAACAAATGACACAGTTTATTACTTTACTTAAATGTTAAGTCAAATTTTAATCTGAGTCATAACTCCCCCCCCCACCCCCCACCCCCTCCCACCAGCCCCCAAAATTGTTAGCCTCATATTGGCGGTGCCAACCCAATGGGATTAAATGTATGTGTCACATACTGTATGTGTTTTAGGAGATTGGAGCAATACAATCTCACTGCCAAATATCACGTTGTCATTTATCAGGCTCTTAAATTGTTTTATGCTTGAGTAGATTTTATAATTACATTTCTTCTGTCTTCTGTATTAATAAGAATTGTGCAGCAGTTCAATTTTTTTGAAGGAAAGTATGAAAGTGACAAGGCATTTAAGCAGTGAGAGGCACATCTTTGTCAAAAGCAGTTTTTCACACTTCAACCAGCTCTTATTAGTCTCTCTCTCTTTCTCTGTCTGTCTCTCTTAACCTATCCTGTAAATGTCTGTGGATTACAAGTGTGCCATCGTATGTGTGTCCTTTC
Organism: Thunnus thynnus; assembly: GCF_963924715.1. NCBI lineage: Eukaryota > Metazoa > Chordata > Actinopteri > Scombriformes > Scombridae > Thunnus > Thunnus thynnus. Next base: position 14,099,709 of record NC_089521.1, read on the forward strand.
ACTACAGGGACGCAGCGGACTAGGCTCCATTTTCGTGTGGGCCTCAGGAAATGGTGGCAGGGAGCAGGACAGCTGTAACTGTGATGGCTACACCAACAGCATTTACACCCTGTCCATCAGCAGCACCACGCAGTCCGGCAACGTACCCTGGTACAGCGAGCCCTGCTCCTCCACCCTCGCTACCACCTTCAGCTCCGGAAACCCGGGGGAGAAACAGATAGTGGGTGTACACACACACACACACACTCTCTTTCTTTTTCACATACTTTGAATACTTCAGACTGTGTGTAGGATTGTTTTCATACCTCAAACAATACACACACTGTAAATGTCAAGATTGCAAAAATAACTGTACATCTCATACGTTGCATCAGCAATCAGTCAGCCGAAAGTCGATGCCGCTACATCCAAAATGAACCCTTTTCAAGTGTACACACACATGAATCTTGCCTCTTTCAAAATCCAAAATATGCATCTAACTGTCAGAATCAGAGTGCTCGACGTGTAACATACAGTGAGCAAAACTGACAAACACTGAGAAATGCCACATGCTTCCTTCAAGCTGCTTGTCAGCTGAAGAAAGATTCGCCTCAGGGACAAAGAATAACATGAAACAACCATAAATCTGCTATTCCCTCTAAAATACACCAGAGGCACGCTGCAGGCAAGCAAACACAACTCATCAAATGGGTGAAATTGAAGTCAATTTAAAATGTACCGCAGCAGTCGCTTTGTATTGTTGCTTTAGCAGTCAGAAACTGTCATTTGTCGTATCACTGGATTCTTTCCATTCTATTTTCTTCCCTTCAAAAATTGGTATTTTTGCGTTCGGTAGATTTGTGTTTAGACTTTCAAATGCCAAGCAAACCAGGCTTTCAAATAAATGCAATGTAGACTCACAAGTAGCTCATTCAGTGGACATATTTGGTCTCCCGTCCTCTCTTGAGAGTATAGATTTTTGCAGCTAGAGCCAGAGAAAAACACATTTTGTTTCCAGCACTGGTAACTAAGCATGACGGCCTTTTCTGCACCCTTTGTTGTTATTCACCTTCTCTGGTTTTCACACCTAGGATGAACAAAATAAACAGATTATTACAATGTGGCAAAAAAAAATGCATTGTTCACTGATTGGCCCTTGAGGCATTGTGCTCAACACAATATCATAATGACAGTACAATTGAAAATCAAACCTCTGTATTTTCTTAAAATTGCAAAAGTCAGTATGCAGTTTTTAGTAGATACATGGTGTTCAAGTGTTTTGTTGACATGTTCAAATGGTTCAGAGCTTCTCTATATTTTAACTAGCTGCTTAGTCAAATATGTTTACAAAAGTAAAAACATAATAGGTGAAAACAATACAATTTTAGTGTTTGATATTCTTGTTTCCACTTGTGATCTAACAGTTGGCTCGTGCCCTCCCTTTGTTTACTCCTATGACGCGAAGACATCTTTCCACAGATAACGGTCATTAGCTCTACAATCTGTCAGGCACAGTTGCAAACCAAGAATATGTCCTTAACCTTCACAGCTCTCCTTGCCCTCTGGCTTCTTGTCATTCCTGACGTGTCCCCATGGTGACCCAGACAGGCCTCATTAGCTTTCTGGCACCGGCAGAGACCGAGAGCAGAGGTATACCTGGAGTGCTAACATACTTCATCTTACCACCGCCAGAGCTGGCTGGTCTGATTTGGCTGACATTCGCTGTCCCGTTTGTGACCCTTTGGCAGAAATCCACAGACCTGTGACTGAACCTACCTGCTGATTCTGTCTTTCCTCCTCCTCCTCCTCCTCCTCCTCCTCCTCCTCCTCCCCTCCCACCCCCCCATCTCCAACTGTTGCAGGCAGTGCTCCCATTGTCCGAGGCCCTCCCCTGTCTAACACTCAACTTCTCTCGCTGTGACATTCACTTATCCTGAAGTGGGAAACTCAATGTGTCATGTTAACTGTCTCTACTTCCTCTCTTTTATCCTGTCTCCAAGGTGACCACAGACCTGAGGCAAAAGTGTACAGACTCTCACACGGGGACGTCCGCTTCGGCCCCACTGGCTGCTGGGATCATCGCTCTGGCTCTGGAGGCCAAGTGAGTGCAATCGACGCAGCCTCCTCCTGTAACCATAGAGCTATTTTGTAGTCAGTACAGTAGAAAAAACATCATAAACAATTTAAAATTTTTATTTTACTGTAAACTTAATTTGATATGTAGCACTGCAGGCTTGCAGGAGAAGTGAGTGTGTGTGTATGTGCGTGCACTTGTATCTGGAATTGCGCACCTGCGTCTGGTAATCAGAGTTGGCCTAAATCCCAGCCCAGAAATTCTTTCCTCAGCAAATTAAGCTTTTGATAATCAGTTAATTAGCAAGACAAAACAGCAGATCCTGCCCACACACACACATCTGAATACCTGTAGGGCCGGTGGAGAAGATTTAAAACTAGAGAATGTCTCATTATTATCGTTCACTCAGGACTCCAAGTAAAAGAATCCAAGTTTCTGTCAGTAGCTCTAATGTGTTCCATTACGATCGTATCTTTAGTCATATCTCGTGCATGTTAAGTCCTCTTATCTGTCGGCAGTCCCCTATTTTGCATAATTCTCCTCGTTTCCGCGGTAGCGATTAGCTGACAGGTGTCAAATCATATCCAGTATTACCTCACAGGCCAGTTTCAGTGCAGGTATACATCGTTTATCTCAGCACCGTCACCTCTGATATGAAGAGAGGAAGGGCAGCGACAGACAGGACTAAGCTTTACACCATGTAGACTCTCTCTTTCTCTCTTTCAACACCAAACTAGAGGCAGTATTTCTCAGTGACTACACCCCTACACACACACACACACCTCCCTCCACACCCTCCCGACAGGCAGCAGTAATAACAGGGTAGCCAGTTTATCTGACTGGGACCACACTGGAATTCACAGAGATGGAATCATTTAATAGGCAGAGTGCTATGGCTTTCTGGTGTTTTATTATTTTATTATCTCCCACCCCCCCTTCGCTCTTCGCTGAGGTGACATTGAGTGGATGGGGGATCTTGTCCATTAATAACACATGAGAGGACGCGAGATGTGAATGCTGATGCGGAGAGCGGCGGAGGTGACGCGCTACAGTGCAATTCTGTTTCTATTTCTGACTGCTGTGGTGTTGCTCTCGGCGAGCTGTGTGATTCATGGTTTTATTATCTTAACCTGCGCAGAAGTTGGTGACTCAAAAGGCTTCTGCGAATGCTTAACTACCGTGCCTCTTAATAAATCTATATTTAAAAAAAAAAAACAACAAACTTTTATTAGGCTTCTACTTTGTGGAAGGTGAATCATCCCAAAATCCCAGACCTCATTAGAAACCATCATTACTGGAAGGTCTAGACACAGTCCTCCACGGTATTATATCCACTGTTTTACTGTGTTCCCTGACCTTTCAGCACAAAAGCTTATGATGTACCTTTAATACTGGTAGTTTACACCGGCATTAAAACCATAATGTGAACCCATACTTTTGTTATGGTTGACTGACATGTCCCTCAGGACTCCCTCTATGCCTCAGTATAATATTTTATACATGTATGGCTGTAAATGCTCAGCGGTGTCATATTTCCAGGTGTGTCTACAAACTCCTGACCTTTTCCATATCCCATAGCTCCTCACATTTCCTCTGCTCTATTGTCATACAGTCGAGGTCAGCGAAACCCAACTGCTCTCATAATGTAGAAGAAGTAACACCTTCTGCTATTACAGTACGGCGGCAGGAAGTCAATATGGTCCCACTTGTTCTCCTCCCTTGTATCTCTGCAGTATGAACCTGACCTGGAGGGACATGCAGCACTTGGTGGTGAGAACATCACAGCCGGGACGCCTCAGCGCCGGAGACTGGAAGACTAATGGAGTGGGACGCAGAGGTAGAGACGACTGCCATCAGTAGTCGCATATCAAGCACAGATGGTATTGCACAGCGTTACATTTGCACTTCAATCCTGAGCGAATGACGGGACATTTTGAGCACAGAAAAAAAATTTTTAGCAAGCACATGATTTATATTTTTAGAGCAAAATATTGTCATGCAAAGAGTAATTTAATTTCAGCAAGCGAAAAATATATTCTGTACTCAGTAAATGTATTTGCTTCTTCGCTATTAAATGCACAAAAGGACCCTTTCATAACCTCTCATTTGCTCTCTCCTAACATTTCTCCCTGCAATCTCATTTAACCTGACAAAACAGTGCCAGAATTTCAGCCAATCAAAAAAAAAAAATGGAGTAGGTCGTTTCTGATTGATTTGTCTCCTGCTATACTGCTATAGTTATTAACCTAAACTTAAACAGGGGCAGTCCTTTTTGTTTTTAATAAATTACCTATATGACTGCATGTTCAGGATTGAGGCACAAATATAACACCATGGTTATTCCTGTAAAGAGTGGATTGTCTCTCTGTGATTTTATCTCATCCTCACCACCCACCAACCTGCCATCCTCTCTTTATACCTGCATCTTTTTTTCCCCCCACAGTGAGTCATTCGTACGGTTATGGGCTCCTGGATGCAGGTGCTATGGTGGCTTTAGCCCAGAATTGGACCACAGTGAGGCCGCAGCACCAGTGTGTTCACGCTATGCTCACAGAACCGAGGTTAGAGGGGTTATCTTGAGCTCTCCGTGTGTGTTTTACAAGCGCTCGCTGTTCTATCATCCGGCTCGGTCTGATAGATGTCATATTCTCGCCCGAGCTGGGACGGTTGTGTAGATTGGTAGCACAGCGCTGTAGTCTGTGTCCATCTCTTGAGCCACACAACATTAAGCACTCTCTCCTCTCCGCTTGTCAAACCTGCAGAGACATCGGGAACAAGCTAGTGTTCAGCAAGAGCGTGGATGCCTGCTGGGGACGACCAGAGTATGTCAGCTCTCTGGAACACGTTCAGGCTCGTCTCACTCTCTCCCACAACCAGAGAGGAAAATTGGCCGTTCATCTCATCAGTCCGCTGGGCACACGCTCCACCCTGCTGTTCCCCAGGTACAGTAAAACAGCAAGACTATTCACACCAGCAACCGAGCCCCTCATATATATTTCTCTCTTTCTCTTTGCCAGAGAAACAAACACACACTATGCATGTGTGCGCCTCAGTTTTAATTGTGCGCGGATACTCCCACAAGTATACTCTCTGCTCTCTGTCTGAAATACATGTTCTGCATTCTAAAGCAGAAAAAAAAAAATCATACAAAAACACTGTCTCTCCCCTTTTCATCCAGACCAAATGACTTTTCCTCGGAGGGATTCAACGACTGGGCCTTTATGACCACCCACTCATGGGATGAGGATCCTCAAGGGGAATGGACCCTGGAAATAGAAAACGTAGCAGCTAATGGACGTGACTATGGTAACCGTACTCGTCTTTATTCATTGTTCGGTCTGGTCACATCACATCAGACCCACATTCATGCCAGTGATCACTGTCCCCTCATCTGCTCCTCAAGTCTTTTTCATTTTCATGCTTCTCTAAATAGCCTCTCCTCAATTCCCTCTTCTCCATCCTGTTCCCTTTGTAACACTTGCCTTTGTTGGTACCGAGGGGGAGAGGCTCTCAGAACCAAAACCAGATTAAAACATTACAGCTGCTGGGTAGAGAAAGATTCCTCTGCAAGAAAGTTGTTGGCAGCCTTTTGATTATCAAATCTTCAGCATCTTGAGAATGTTTTTTTTTTTTTTTTTCCTCCAACTATGGTTTGCATTTTCTTCCAAAAGCCAAAAGGCAGCATATTCTCTAAGAGCCAACTCGTAAAGTCCTGCAGCTTTCCTTTGTGCTTTGTTTACTCTGACCAGCCGGGGATATGAGATATGAACGCGTCTCTTACTCCGCTGGTGTTGATCCTCTTCCAGTGTTGTGTTTGGTCCACTCACATCACTTGTTTCCTTTCCTCCCACCCACATATCCTTCTTCTCAAGTTTCCCTGCCAATTCCCTCTCTGAGAAGTGTTAAACTGATATTCTATTCTACATCTTATGCACGCCCTCCCACCGTCTGCTTCTGTCTCTGTCAGGTGTGTTGAGTCAGTTCACCCTTATCCTGTGGGGTACCGGACCCAGCGTTGTCAACCCCTCATCATCTGACTTCCCCCGGCCGTCCAACAACAGCTGCAAGACCTTCGATGCCCAGCAGATCTGTATCGGTGAGATCATCTGAGCTTCCGCTGACACATAAACTTTGAACAGGAGCCACTTAAGCTGAATGGGCTTATTTGTATTGGTGCTCAGTCATTGTTACAACGCAGGCTTTAGGTCAGACTGTGTCGGCTATTTCAACTTGCGAGAGGTGGACGTCGTGAATTCACATTGCCCATTTACAAACCACTCGTGCATCTGTTTATATACGCTATAAATAAACACATCACCATATGTCATATTAGTTTGAATCAGAGTGTGGGACGTCTGGAGGACCAGCAGGGGAGATTGAGACTGCGTCAGTGCAAAGAGCTGCTGCACTGTCAACAACTGTTGAGGAAGATGACTCCCTCATTGAAAGGCAGATGAGGATGCAGGTTGCATTCTGCTTCCGAGCTTTCAGATGCTTTCCTCTTGATTATTTCAGACTCCTCGAAAACAAAATCAAAATCTACATTTCATGAATTATTAGTAATGCTTTCGTTTACAGGTCCTCAGTTCCTGTGAAGGAACAAGAAGGTTCCTGGAAAGGGCTTTGTTATTTGGTAATAAGTATAATTATTTAAAATTATATATTCATTCTAGGAAAACGGACAGTGTTCATTTGCTGACAATCTCCACTAATTGGTAACAAAGCGTTCTTTTACCAAAGTAATTATCTTTTAGTCAGTGCAGAGCAGGTAAGATGAATCTGCAGAAATGTCGAAGTTTGTCTTTCTGTGTGCAAATTACAGGCAGGCAGACCTTTTATAGATCAAACAATTAGTCAGTTAATCGAGAAAATAATCTGTGGACAAATCGAGCCCTAAACGACATGCACTGTAATTTTTGCCTGTAAACTTCCTAGGAAATTATGGGACCCATAAAATAATTTTTATGTGTGGATGTGGGTATCTGTAGATTTTAATTATGTTTGTTGGATTGGAAGAGACTTAAGCTCCCTCGTGTTTTCATCTCCCATTCCCCATCCAGAGTGCAGCCCCGGCTTCTCCCTCTTCCTGCAGGGTTGTGTCAAGTTGTGTCCACCTGGCTTCACCTCAGGGCAGCAGCTCCTCAACCTTTCCTTGGAGAACTGGGTGGACTTGTCCTCCGTCCAAGCCTGCCTGCCCTGCAACCCTGCCTGCCTCACCTGCTCTGGCACCGGACCTACAGACTGCCTGTCCTGCCCGCCTCACAGCCACCTGGTCCTCACCTCCTGCCTGCACCAGAACCAGGTCCAGCGCAAATCCCCTCTAGCTGGGGGACTCCAGGGTGACAGAGCTGAGCCAGAGGGGGAGATCCCAGCCGCAGCAGACAACAGCGGAGAAGATGAGGAACCTCCAGGGATCAGCGTAGCTCCGTCCACTCAGCTGCCTGCCGTCGTGGCCGTGCTCTGCTGTGCCTTTATCCTGGCCGCCTTCATCGGGGTCTTCCTCTTGCTGCAGATGCGCTCAGGTCGCACCTCTCTGGGCTGGAGGACCAAACTGCCCTCTGTGTATTCAGAGACGAGGGGGGTGCGGGTGGGCTTTGGTTTTGGCTTCGGCCAAGGACGGGAGAGGAAGGCACGGATTTCCTACAAGGGGATCCCCACTGTGTGGGGGGACGAGGACATGATCGCCTACGAGTCTGAATCAGACAGCGAGGAAGTGGACGGTCACTGCGAGAGGACAGCTTTTATCAAGACGCAGAGCTCGATCTAGCTGAAGCCTGCGTCTGCTGCGGTGGTGTCTGATACCACGACATCCTGGGTCTCGTCAGATTTTTAGACCTGACTGTACGGAGCCGACACATGAAGAAGAATCACGCAGGTTCCGGAAAAAAAACAAAACACAGGCCTTACCGTCCCATCAACACCCCATCCAACTACATTAAATACACTCAGTGTTTTGTTCTGTCACATATTTATTTACATTTGTGAATTTATCTTGTTTGATATTTCCAGATGTATTTATCATGCATTCAACACTATCACCAATTTAAGGTGTTATGCAACTATTTCACTTTTAATTTTATGACCTGTTTGATCATTTTTCCTCCAATCTGTCAAACAAGTAGAGCACATTACTTGACCAAATATACTGTACATCTGATTTGTTCCTAAAACAGACTATTTGCAGCATTTTAACATTGTAATATTTCATAAGATTCCTGGCAGATTACAGTCAGAGTAAAGCTGACAAGCTTTTCATTAATAGTAAGAAACCTTTTGTCTGCAGCATACTGGGATGGCCTAATAAAACATCCTGCTGGCTGTTTGATAAGAAAACTACGGAGGATGTTCTTTCTTCAAACGCAGCACAGTGGGAATTGCCACTGCAGCATAAGACACAAAGGATGTATCAATCACAAAATCTTACTGACTTGTAGTGGAGTAATGCTGTTTTTGAATGAATAAAAAAACACTTAGCCCAAAGCTGCTTGGCTGACCTTTACAACATTTTTCTAACGTCGTTACTGCTGCTAAGAAATAAGATCATTTTCTCTTCATTTTCCCCACAGAGCGCATATTGATTTTGGGGCTTCTCTCCCAGAACATCTCCATCAGGGTGTAAAGCTCTTTCCCCTTCTATTGTGAGCGCCATACATTACAAATACACGCTTTATTTCCCATCTCTAGCAGTGTAGGCTTTTCACAACCCAAGTTGAATCTTTGGAGCTAAAGGCCAGGATGATTTAAGAAAATAAAATAAAAAAAATGAAGAGATCTTGTATTGCATTTTTCTATGTTTGTTTTATATCCTTTTTTATTTAATTGACAATGGATGTTAATATTGTGTGAGATCTGTTTCATGCTGGAATAAAAATGACTTTGGCTGTTGCATAGATAGGCTGTTTGTGTCTTTACTGGCAGATTCTAAAACTTCTAAAGGGTTTCACACATCTTGAATTCAGCCTCTGACACACAAACACCCCGAGAGCACAGATGGTTCATCACTTCTTCATGGCCATATATCATTGTTGTAAGTATACTTCACTCCGGGGCGTTGAGCTTTAACAGGGTGCCAGCATTCTGTCTTCTTGCTGCTATCCGGCTGCCAAAAAGCCTCGAAGACAGTTTTCTCAAGCTTCAATGTGGTGGCCGCTTAAAGTTTAAATTAATATAAATGGAAAAGGTTTGTATGCGTGCGGGAAAACAATATGCCTGCCGGTAGCAGTTCTGTTCATTAGCGGCTTTCCAACCCAACACCATCTACAGAGTCAGGTATCTGGGTTCATGGGTGAAGGTACATTCATTCAGTGGGCCATAATTAGATCTGCCGGGAGAAGTCGCTGTACAATTCAGTGCCCCCTTGGATGCTTCGTGCTTTGCATTATAAATACTGTAAGTGTGAAAGTAATGCCTGTGTGTTCTCGTGGAGATGAAAAAAGCAGATGAGTTTCAAAGTCTTTTATCTGCTCATACCTTCACTACATACCACGACACCACCATGTGATTGTCTCTCTCTATCTGCCCTTCAGTTTTATCTAATTAGCTGTCATGTACTGTACAATACTGCTTACTAAGTAGGTTTCGGCAACAAGAAATACTAGATTAATTAAAAGAACACCAACAAATCAGTTCCCCTTTAGCCGATTTCACATTTGGATCAATCGGACACTTGAGTTTCCGTTCTCATTATTCCAGCAGGTCACACATTATCCGTGTTTATGTACGGAGTCTGATGCTCAGGGATAAACTCAACTGTCAGTTCTGCTTCCAGGGGAGCATAGAAAGCTTGAAAAATGCAGCAGAGTCAGGAGTAAAATGCAGAGGCTGAGTATCCCCAGGGTGCCTCCACAGGCATCACTCCCCTCTCACACACACAAGTGTGCACAACTATCTTTGTTAGGACATTACATTGACTTCCATTCATTGTAGACAGCCTAGACCAAACCCTAACCAATCCATGCCTAACACTAACCTTAATCTAACCTCAGTTCACACCTTACCAATAACATTAACCAGGACCTCAGAAATGACATTTTGCTTCATTAGACCAGGCTTTGGTCCTCATGAGGACTACTGGCCCTGACAAAGTCGGTGTTTATACCAGAAAAGGTCCCAAAAAGTGACTAAACATCCTCTCTCCAGTGATCACTGGCAGGCCTAAAGTGTCCCTGCCTCCACACTTGCTGTCTTTCTCTTTGTAGATCTTTTTTTTTTTTTTTTTTTTAATGTAGCATGAACAATGAACCGTTTTCTTTCCATGTTCAACTCCTGCTCCGCACTGTCACAGTTAACACCTCAGCCTCACAGCGGGGTGAGTAAAAACTGCTAATGTGAGCTCCTACGCCAACACCCTGCTCAGTTTAATGTCAGGTTGTCTCCTCGACAGGCCGTCTGAGTGGGAGAACAAGCACTGACAAGTGAAGCATTGGACAGTCTAAAAGGGCTGATATCACTTGCACTTATCAGAGACTGACAGCATCTAAGGACTGTACTGCTCTCGCTGACTCAATGTTTCCCCCTACAGACACATGATTCATCGAGCTCTCCACTGGTGCTGAGCGAGACTGTGGAAAGGCATGAAAATACACTAAAAAAGACTGATTCAATTGGTTGATTGGAGAAACTTTTTTAAAACACAAACTTTTGTATCTTGATTTTTATTCACCTCCCATCTCTTCTGTGGTTCTTCTTCTGCATCTTTCATGAATTAAACACAGAAGAGACCTCGCTTGCCTTCATATATTACCTCTGAACAAATGAAAAACAGCGCTACAACAAATCACATTTTTTTAAAAAAAAAAAAAAAAAAGGGGGGGGGGGGGACATTTAGACACACAACAAGACAGCAGGAAAAAGAAGATATGACGGTTATAATAAGACAACTGGAGAAAAGTGCAATTCAAGATGCAGTGAAGTCTGGTCTTTGAGAACAGCTGGAGGTGAGAGAGAGAGAGAGAGAGAGAGAGAGAGAGAACAGAAAGTATTGAGCTATGGCAGACCAGACATTAGGCCAGAGGAGGAGAGCAACAGGGCAGCAGACCTCCTGTGGAAAATGAATAATAACCGGATAAGTGACGGACACAGTGGGGGCAGTGCACAGTGGGGGCAGTACACAGTGTGTCACAGGTGGACTGTGAGATGTCCGGCCTCGGTGTCGGACACAGATGACAACATCCTCCACAGCTCTGTGAAAGCAGATATGCACCAGAGAAGGCTGAGTGCCTCGGGATGAGAAGCACTGTGGAGGAAAAAGAACTGCAGCTCATTTGAAGGAACTCTTTCTTCTGTCTTCTCTGTGTACAGTTTGAGCCAGCTCGTTTTTAAAAAGGGTCAGTTCACCCAAATTACAAAAATATAATTTTCCTTTAATCATCTAGCTGTGCAGACGGTTTGGAGGTTTTTTTTGTGTGTCGAGGTTTTTAGAAATCCATCTCAGAGATTTCCATCAGCGATTGAGGTGAATGGAAATGCATTTGTTGTGCTCACAGCTTTGAAAACTGATGTTTGAAACAGCAACATCTCTGTCCAGAAACAGTGTTCATAAAACCAGTTCTTAGTAGAAAGTAGTTCCAATGAAATTCAGTTTTATCCACTTTGCTGCAAAGACCAGCTGTTGTCAAGAGTTCTTAAATTTGATGCAGAAATTTCAATGCTGTGAACACTGCAAACAAAAGTCCATTCACCTCCATTATGTTGTGATGGTGGCAAAAATGCAATCAAGTCAATCAACAGAAAATGAATTAGCCACTGGTCTGACATTTCTTTTTTTAATTTTATAGAAAAAATGATTAATCAACAGATTAATCGATGATGAAAATAATTGTTAGTTGCAGCCCTAATTAAGTCAGCCAACAGAAAATTATAAACGATTTTGATGATCAATCATTTGATTTGTTGGTTGATCATTTTTCGTGAGCATGTGCTACTTTTCTATCTCTTTGTAAATCAAATCTCTTTGGGTTCTGAATTTTAAATTTATGGCAAACAGACAATTTGAAGACATTATCGTGGGTTCTAACATTTTTCAATATTTATGGACTCAACAGTAGATCAATATTAATAATTATCCTTAATGTCATCCTTCATGTCCACATAACACTAGATTTTTGCAATTTGTGTGAAATGACCCTTTACCTCTGATCTTTGATGGAAAGTCCCATTTTTCGCAATGATACAAGACCCACAGCCTGACACCAACACCCGGACTGATCGATGACACCGAACAGTACTATTAATGGTCCCTGATAGTGTACACTGAAACCTTGATACACCCAAAACGAAACAAAAAAAACCCTCCCATATTCACATCAACATACTTTACAGTCACACACATACCGATATATCTGCCACATGGTATATATGAGGTATAGTCTTCATCTAACCTTCTACTGCGTACAGTATGGTACACAAAACCACCCTCTCAGCAGTGAAGTTCAAGCACAGGAATGATGGACAAGGGCTTTGAAATGCAGACCTTCCACAGTTTTCTCATCAGCGAATAGGAAGCTCTTGGGGGGGGGGGGGGTCGGGAGGAGGGGAGAAAAAGACGGGAAGGATAGAAAGTCTTCAGACTATCTACAAGCAAAAAACACTGGACAGAGGATAAACAGTCATCTGATATGATTAATGATCACATTGTTATCGTGTTGTGACCCACGCGGGACTCTTGGACTCAGACATACGATAGCTTATAAAGCCGCAGCTCGGGTCTCCTAGCGAGTTGAGATGAAGAGACCGCACATTCTCTTCGCTGCATTCGAGTCTGTCAGGAAAAAAAAAAAAAATTGAAATGCAGTCAACTTTACATTAAGAGGTACAAAAACAAAACAAACAAAAAAATCGCTGTGATGTGTCTTCTTCACTGCGTACATAAAAAAAAATTAAAAACCCCATACACCAAATAAAGCTTTTTAAATTGCACTCTGATGTGGCATGAGTCCCAGGCCGCCCCCCCGCCCCCCTCCCCGCGTCATCAGGATATTTACATTCAGTAGTTCAAGTCCAGGATGGAGCAAAGATAGAAAAAGTTCTTTTAAAGCAGAACTAAATGAGATTTAATTTTTCGATTGCAGAATAACAGACACCCGAGACTGTGGCAGTCTTTGTTGTTTTGGAACAGCTGCGAGTTCACCCGGGTTTGCTGCTCTGTCGGAGATGTTCACGGTAACAGCTATCGCCTGCCCCCTGCTGTGCAGTCCGTCCTGTTACAGTGCACCCTTCCTCTCTGACGCTGTTGTGTGTAGTGTGGTGTGGTTCTGCATGTGCGCTTGACAAAACGGAGAGATTCTCCCGTACACCTCTGTGCCGGTCTGTGGCCGGCGTAGGTCTGGTTCTTGGTCCTGGTGGGTTTTTATTGCCTTTGTTTAGTCAGGACGGCTCTTAGCGCAGTTTGAGCTTGAAGGCGGAGATCTCCATGGGATCCAGGTTGATGGAGGAGTCGTTGGCCAGGGGCGTGCCGGGGTGCATCAGAGTCAGAGAAATGGGCTGGAGCAGCTGTAGGTCCAGGTTCTTGAAGAGTCCTGATACACTCAGCTGCAGCAAGAGAGGGACAGAAGTGTTAGTTAGCGAGTGAGAATGAAGATATGAGGAAGAAACGATTGGGAGTTTGGTGGAAAATACATCTGACCACTGAGTCCATTTGTTTTATGTTTGTGTGTGTGTTTCTACCCTCACCTGTCCTTGTGTGGTAGTGCAGTTGAAGCCCAGGTTCTGAGCCTCCAGACCACAGTCCAAGCCGAGGCGGTGAAGAATTAAGGCTGTGTGTGCAGACGGAGAGTGGGGGTCCTGCTGCTCACAAGCACACACACACAGAAGACAAGTCGGTTCCAAAAGTAAAAACAGAATATGTAACTCCAAAAATCAAGAATCAGCTAGATTCCTGAATCTTTACCTGGCTTTGGATGCTGCGCAGGTTCAGCAGGTGGAAGTCGCAGGGAAGGATGGACTTGAGGGGGGCGAAGGTTTGTAGAGGAGGGATGCCGCGCCTTTTTGGCAGGACGGGCAGCGCCAAGACCTCGTGGTTCAGGACGGCATTGGTCATGTGACTAAGTATCGACGGGAAGCTAGTTGTTGCACTGTCCATCATCTGGAGGAGGGAAGAGACAGTGCATCTATTACGACATTCAGGTCACACCTCTAGATTTAGTCTTTTTGCTAGATTGTAAGAGTATGAGGTATATTTCTAGTCCACACAGACTTTTTATAGAGCAGGGGGCGGGCGGCTGTGGCTCAGGAGGTAGAGCAGGTCATCCACCAGTTGGAAGATTGGCAGTTTGATCCCCGGCTGCTCCAGCCCGCATGTCAAAGTGTCCTTGGGCAAGATACTGAACCCCAAATTGCTCCCGAAGGCTATGCCATCATTGTGTGAATTTCCTGATGAGCAGGTTGGCACCTTGCGCGGCAGCCTCTGCCATCAGCATATGAATGTGTGTCAACGGGTGAATGTTGGCATGTAGCATAAAGCACTTTGAGTGGCTGGAAGACTAGAAAGGGGCTATATAAAAATGCAGCCCATTTACCATATTGAGTTTGTTACAGCGTTGAAGTCAAATTTTAAATGAAGAGCAAGAGTGTTTCAAACATGATGTGCAATGTTTTGTTGACTGGAGGATCGTAGCAGGCCAGAACTTCATCCACAGTACCATCAGCAGTTTTACCAAATAGAGCTGGATGATAAAACTGCAACCAATGCCTTCCCATCCTCTGCTCATGTGTATTCATTTACTTGATAAATGATATCATTTGTTACTTTCGATACTACTGTCCTAAAGATGGACCAGTTTGGCTACAGCTACAAGGTGGAGGGAGGCAAAAAAAATTTAAATAAAATAAGAGCATAGGAACTGGAGCTACAGTACAGACTATGATGCTGGCTAACAAGCATCCTCACTGTTGCCAAGGCAACGTTACCTTTTGAACTCCGTCAGTCAAGATTTTGGAGAGGAAAGAATGAAACAAGGAGGAGAGTTTGGCAAAGACGCCATCATGCTGAAGGTAATCGAGTGGAAGAAAAAGAGAAGGAGAACAAAATTAGAGGAGAGGAAACCAAAAAGACAGATGGGGAGGTAATGAGTATTGAAAAAAAAGAAAGATATGAAGACAGGTGTTAATGAAGGATGAAACATTGTTCAATGCAGCGACACTGCACAGAGCTTATAGAAACACATTCGGCACCTCAGAGTCAGGTGTGGTGTGCCTGAATTTCAAGAGCAGCTGCACCGCTTCAATAACCGCCTTTGCTTTCATCTGACTGACCTTGTTCCCCGTGGATCTTCGCTCCAGCAGCAGTCTGAAGCGGTTGGCTGTCTTCTTGTTGTCCTTCAGGCCCTGACCCAGCCCACGATTATCATCCTGCATCAGTCGCCGGTCCATAATCACTTCGAGTTGGCCTGAGGGAAAAGGAGGAGCAGGGACTTTAATACAAACCCCCGTGTATTGAACTTTCCGACATCAGTCAATGAAGACAAACACTTTGAGCTACTTGTCATGTACAAATGCCTCCATTATGCACCTAACGATGATAAAAGGATTAGCCCAGTAGAAAAATGTGAGGGTATGAACTGATCTGCTCTCTGAAAACCTCTCGAGGGAGAGAGAGAAGTGCTTCAATACTGCTCAATAAAAAGCAGAGAGACAGTAAACAAAGAAAAAGAGCATCCATTTCAAACATAACTTTCATTAAAAAAAAAAAATGATGATAAATGATAGAAAACTGAATAAAACGTAATAAGATACAGACCGCTCTCCAGGCTGCTGACGCCCAGAGACTGAGCTGTGTGCAGCGTGAGGCGGTGATTGCTGTCCTGGATGTACGCCTGGCTGGGCATGGGATAGAAGTTGGCCTGCAAGGGGAGCTTTAGGTAGTGGTGACGAGGCTGAATCTACAAGATGAAGGATCAGACACAGACCAACACAATATGTCAAACTTGAGGTTAAGAGGTTAGCAGCTTCTTACCGTGCACATAATCAGACATACACACACACACACACACACACGCACAAAGCTGTCCAGAGTGGGACTGACCTGGAAGCCGTTGAGGTCTGTGTAGAAGACGTCTCCACTCTGGATATCAGTGGTCAGTCGCATGGCCAGCTCCTTATTGGTCTGATCTCTGATGTCCACCATGGTGGTGATGTCCACAGACAAGCCATCCACACCTAAAAATACAAAACCATACAAAAAGTCATCCATGGAGGGAAGCGAATGGAAAGATGTGATCTGCAGAACTGGGACATATACTGCTTTGTTTTACAGGTTCCTTAATTTTATACTCATTTTTTCTAATTGACTTTTCTAAGTCATTTGCAGGAATTTAATGGTTCATTGTTAGAACATTTTACAGAGACGTTCGTGTAATTTAGTAGAAATGATAAGAAAAAATAAAAGAAAAAAGTTGGTTTAATTTGTAAGCACCCACTCTTAATGTTTGGGTTTATAGCTGTTAATTTGCAAGAAATCGACTCTTGACAATTCTTTAACTGACAGAAAATAATTAGTTTTCAGTGCTCAGTGCTTGTGTGTCAAATTATATATTTGCATATTAGATTTTTTTCTGCTGCTCTTGTATAACTGTTAATTCTTAGCACATTTCTTTCAAAGGGTTATGTCATTTGGTAGTATACGGGAAATGTTTTTAAGTATTTAAGAAACAAGCTAATGTGCTAATATGTAGTTTGACACACTACACAAAACTACACTGAAAACTATTTTAAGTATTTTCTGTCAGATAATAAATTAGATTCTTAACAATTATTTAAGAATTTTTGCAGACTAACAACTATGTATGAACCCAAATATAATGAATTGGCACAGTTTTTTTCCTTATAATTTGTACCAAATTGCACCACCCTCTCTGTAAAACAGTTAAATACCTGGAAATTATACAGAAAAGTTTCAGAATTTTGTTTTCAGAAATTTGCATAAAATTAAACGACCTGTAAAACAAAGTGTTACCAAATATTGCTTACAAATAGTGTGAGCCTGCTGAATGTACAAAATCTAACACTTTCAGCTGACAGGATAAAAAGTACATAAATTTCATTATGAATTATAAATTGTCATATTGTCAAACACATGAGCCCTTGGTGTATTGTACCATCTGGTGCCTTAAACTAAACACAAAAAGCTTTTTGGAACTGATTCCATTGTGCAGTTTTGCGCTGTTATTACCTGGCACATTGTTTATGCGAATGGTCTGCTGAAAATGCTGGTAGTGTGCCACCACCTCAGAAAAGAGAGGGCCCTCAACAACACGCACCACAGGCGGCTCTTTCTGGTTGTAGGGCTGAAAGCAGGAAGAGAGAGATGGCACTGTGAGCAGAGGAAGTGCTAAAAATGGGAGCAGCAGCAGTAACAAGATACAATATGGCAACGACACGCTGACACTCCAGTGCGTTCTGTTGTCTTTAACTCAGGATTCATCTCAAGACAAGATGAGGAGGCACGCAGCTCCCTAGCATCATACGATGTGGCAATACACATGGGAAGATATATCAAAAGCTTATGAGAGGCAAGTAAACATTTGAGATTCAACAACTAGAGTGAATACCTTTGCTTTCCCGTCAGGTAGGAAGAGGTAAGCCCCACTTTTGTCTTTTGAGGGACGAGTGCCGTAAACCATAAACTGCATCTGAACTTTCACTTCCTGAGGATCATCCTTGCGCTTGATACTCTGCAGATGAAAAAGCCAAAAAGTGGAAGAAAGACGATCGCGGAGGGGAAAAAAAAAAAAAAAAAAAAAGAATTAGAAAAGAGATGAAAGGATGTTTGAGTAGCAACAAGACATGTCATGTTCACTTTGATCAAACAGCCAGGGTTTATTGGGAAATCAAGTTCTTTTTTTTTCTCCTGAAGATCAAAGTTAAAAACAGATGAGCAGATCTCTAATGCAGATACAAAATCAATAGAAGTCAGAGCAGATAAAACGCCAACCTCCAGCAGACCGGTGGTGCCGGAGAAGCCCAGTGTGAGAGACTGGCTGCTGATGTAGAAGGTCTGAGAGTCCGCCTGCTGAGAGCGGACAGGAAGCGGGTCCATGGCGCGGGCGCTGGCAGTCCGTCCAGACAGCCTGAGGAGGGTGTCGGAGCGGAGCGTCATGGGCGAGTCAGGGGAGTCGTAAAGATGGAACACAGCTAGACCCAGAGGTGGTAGACGAACCATGAATGTTGCCTGGACAGAGGATTGAAGAGTAAAAAATAATGAACTTTTACAGCACTGGCTTCATTGTCATTGTTTTTTGTTTTTTTAAAGGGACAGTGTGTAAGATTTAGTGGCATCTGGCAGAATAGACTAGGCAGAAATGAAATATAATATTCATAAGTATGTTTTAATTAGTGTATAAATCACCTGAAAATAAGAATTGTTGTAAGTTCGTCACCTTAGAATGAGCCCTTTAAATCTACATAGGGAGTGGAGGCTATGGAGGCCGCCAATGTTTGCTCCACCATGTTTCTACAGTAGCCCAGAATGGACAAACCAAATATCAGCTCTAGAGAGGGCCTTTAGCGTTTTTCATGAATTTCGTGGCCACTGTAGATTCTCCTACATGCTTGGAAGGGGAGGGTGAGAGGAGGTGTATTCATTTAGTTAATCTGCAACCTCACCGCTAGATGCCACTAAATCCTACACACTGGCCCTTTAATCAGAAAATCAAATATTGGCCACGGGGCATTCACATTAAAAGTTATAAGCATTTGCATATTAGCAACATTGCGCTGTAATTAAAATGTGATGAGAGACGGAAATAATGAGATTGTATTTCTCAGTTGGATTTAAATTCATTGCTTTCTGTGGGTGGAGCGAACTTTATCTGGGCTGAAATAAATGAATCTACAGAGTCTCAGAGAAGCAAATGGGATGCATTTTTTTACTCAAAGAGTCTGTTCTAGTGCTGGCTTGCAGGTAGACATCAAAAAGGAAGGTGGAGAAGACTTCAGGCACATAACTGTGCAGAAATCTTTTTATTGCAAATTCTGTTCCATGTGGAGTACTTTTTATTTTATTTTTCTCCATTACATACATTCATTTGGTAAGCGTTTTTGTCCAAATCAACTTAGCTCAGATTCTATGCATAATAATGTTGTATCAAGATGTGCCAAACGTGGAATATTAAGTCAAAAATGTGTTTTTCTTCTTGTTCTTTCATTTGGATGTTTGAGTTTCTCTGTGCAGAATGATGTATGTGCAGAGTTTGACACTAGAAGTCTGTTTTCATGTCTGGAGGGGGATCTCTAGAATAAAAAACAAGGCCTAATAAACGTAATCTCTTACCTCAAATACTTCCGCGCTCATTTGACTTGCAGAGCTCCACTGAGCACTCAGCTGCACAGGGAGGGTCTGTCCATCCTCAGTGAGCACCCTCACCCTGACTGTGTTGACCAACACAGTAACCACACACAGCCGCTCCTGCTCAATGGGGTTGAACAAGACCAGATACCTGGTAGCAAGGAGAAAAAAAAAAAAAAGTAATCAAAGGCAAAGGATGGTGGAGGAGTAGCCAAGGGAGGAAGCGGGGGAGGGGATGAAAGATGCGAGGGGATGCAGATAATACCTGGGTCCTGCTGGGTCCAGCTCGATTAAAGTGCGCTGAGGCAGAGAGTCTTGAGTAGCTCGCCTGTCGTCCTACAGGAGAGGAGATATAACACAGAGACACACTGAATAATAACAAGTCAGAAATATGCATGTTTTTCCAAACAGTTTATTATGCAGTGTCAGAGGGTCACCCCCTCCCGCCCACCCCATGTTTCCTCTTACCGTCTCCAGGAAAGGCTCTGTCTGGTAGAAGCGATAAAACTCTTTGTTCTTCATCACCAGGAAATGAGCAGCATTGATGATTACTCTCTTCAGACCGATGAGTGAACGCAGTAATCTAGGGAGAAGGAGGAAGAATCAATGGCTCAGCAGCAGTCACAGCAGACAGCTTGTTTTTTTGCTTCAAGGTATTGAACAAGCAAGTATAAAATTGCCACAAAGACAGAGGATTAACAAAGGGGAGGCACAGTTCTTCTATTTAATATCTTTTTTTTTTTTTTAGAACTTAATCTATCCAATCTATACTGTCATTTCTTCCTAAAGCCCAGATTCTTACTTGGTGCCATAGTCAACAACAACATTCTCCTTCGCGGTGCCGGTGATGGCGTCATGATGCTGGAAGAGGGCAACAGAGCGCCTTGCATCGACTAGCAGGGCATAATCTGAAACCGGGTAGCGTCCTTCCATGCCTGCATGTCGAGCGTTGGCAACCGCCAGGCTGTAGAGGATCTCTGCCCCCCTGAAACACAACGACAAACAGCTATCAATGAGAAGCTGTTCCAGTAAGATTTTGATGGCTTTATTGAGTCGGTTAAAAGTGTTCACATTATTATACTTTTTTCAAACAGGGTCTCGTATTCAACTGTCATTTTAGAAAATTGCAATGGTTCCTGTGAAAGTTTTTATTTCACTTTTTAAGTTGAGACTGAAGTTGAAGTTTATATATAATGTAAATCAAGCCAGCGTAAGCTTTTCTTATTTTGCATGTTCCAACAAAATGCATTGAAATCCAAACCGGGCTTTCATGCAACAAGCATACATGGACACACCCTTCTGTTAATGTTAACAATGTGCATGTTATGTTTCGGTTGTTTGTTTTGCTTTATTGTTCAAAGCAGAGCTGAAACAATTAGTCGATTAATCGATAAGTAGATTGTCAGAGAATTAATTAACTATTTTGATAATCAGTTCATCATTTTGAGTCACTTTTTAAGAAAAAAAATACCCTAATTCTCTGGTTCCAGCTTCTCAAATGTGAATATTTTCTTGTTTCCTCCATGACAGTAAACTGAATATCTTTGGGTTGTGGACTGTTGGACGGGACAAAACAAGACATTTTAGTTTGCATCTTGGGCTTAAGGAAACGATCAACATTTTTTTATCTTTTTCTGACTTAACACACCATAAAGAACTAATCAATTAACTGAGAAAATAATCGACAAATTAATCGATAACGAAAATAATCGTTAGTTGTAGCCTTAGTCCAAAGTAGGGAGATACTGGAGAAATGCAACAAAGACAGTGATGAGCATTAAAAGCCCATTCAGTATTTCTTTTCTGACCACATGAATATTACATAGAAAAAAACAACTGACATAAAACAACTAATAATTGAAAATACAGGCTTGTTTTGCTGCCTGCTGCGTTCACAAAAAAATACAGATGTAAACAATGTTTTAAACAGCAACAGAAAACATTAATAACTTAGATGTAGTTGTTGTCTGGTGTATTAGTTTTGGAGTCATACCAAGTTCCAGTCGTGCTTGGATTTGGACTGTCTGCCTTTAATTTGTGTACAGGCTGTTGCTGTTGCTTTAACCTAGTAAGCCACAATTTGCATTGCAAACAAGATGTAGATGTTGTGAAGATGTTGTATAACTCCATATGTATTATTAAAAGTGGAGCACTATTAACACACCCCAGGTTGTGTGTGTTGTGTCTGTCCTACCTGAGGTGCGACTCAATCACACGATCCAGACTCTTGTAAAAGGGCCGCGAGGTGAAATAGCCGGTCCAGTAGTGGTCTTCACGGTCTGCATAGGCAAAGAAATCTCCACTCAGCACTGGGAAGTCTGCAGGTCTGGATCCCTGGGCCACTCCATGCGCTTTGTATACAGCATTGAAGTAGTCTGAGAGAGTCCCGAACTGAGCCTGGAGGAGCAGCCGGAGACAGATGTTAAAAAAAAAAGAGAAAAAAAAAAAAAAAGACCTTACTCAAATACAGCTGAACAGAACAAAAGAAAAGAAAATCTCTCATTATTATGCATGCGGCTTTCATCTTACATGGCATCTTCAGAACCAAACATTGAGTTGTGACAGATTCTTTGTTCTATCAGCAACGCCACTGCATGATTCATTACGACAAGACAGGTTGTACACTGAGATACTGGGTGCACTGCTCTCAGAAGCACAAAAACAATGAAAAGGCTGCAAAATATATAAATATATTTAGTAACACTATTTGTGACAGTTGACAAATTATTCTCTCACCTGTACATGCATCTCCGGGTGAGAATTCATGTAGTCAAAGAGCTTCTGGTAGTTGATGTACTGCTGATCCCACTCCAGGGCCTTGTCGTAGCGGAAGTCGTCCCCCAGGGGGACAAGAAGCACCTTGCTGCGGTAGAGTTTGGACTTTTTACGGTACTGGTCCAGGAGGAGGTGTGCCCTGATTGAGAAACAAGAGGAGAGGAAAAAAAAAGAAAAATGAGGGAACACATTTCTTGGCATCCAAACTGTCCTGCTTTCCATATGCAGGTTTTCTAGGAAATTACTATAAAACTTGGAAAGAGAAGGATCATGATAGTCCAGCAAGTATTTTCCATTAGCCTCAGAGAGATGTTCTCTGGAAAGTTCTTAAAGTCCCCTAAAATCTGGTTGATGTGACTGCAAGACTATCTGCAGTCTATGTCTGTCTTCCTCCCTCCATGCGCTCTCTGTGGTTATTGTTATTGGCACAAGTTCAAGTTGAGTTTATTTGCAAGTGACCAGTACAGATAACAGAGTTGCAACAGCAGTGACCAATATATTATATTCATTCTTTTTTTTTTTCTTCTTCTTACACAAACAAATAACATTGACAAATCTTTTTGATAAATTATGACTGAGATATGTACTGAGTGAGACATTTTGCAGTTAAAAAATAAACTTGTCAGTGCTCTCTGGTGGACAAACTATGCAACGCACATGCTGTTTCTAATAAGATCTCAAACATATCTTTGGTATTTCTGTACTGACATTTCCTGTTATTTAAATCAGCCAACATATACACAATACAAATACATCTGCAATTAGCAAATTTGGGAAAATATGTCATTCCACTGATTTATCTATTATTCTAGCTCTACTGAACATCCTAAAAATGTGTTCTCCAAGACAACTGGATAGATGCACAGCTGCCCCTTCCACCCTGCACTTTCCCATAGAAAAGGATACCTAACCCCCTCCGTGCCTCACCTCTCTGCTACATTAGCTTCCACCACAGTTTTCGGTGGCACTTTCCACGGGCAGTTTATCCGACCACCTGGTAACCTCTTGAAGTCAAATTGGCAGCAGATCTTTGGGTCGGGCCCGCAGGTGTGAGGCACATCGTAGCTGTAGAATGGCATCATGTGGCAAAATATGTCTGAGCTTGATCCGGTATCTGTCAAAGCAGTAAAGATAAAAATATTAGCTTGACAGTAGCCTCTAAAGACCAGAATGCAATAGATACATGCTCTGAGTAAGGGTGCTATTTGTGATGATCGATCAGTTTGTTAGCAATTGAAGTTCACACCTACACTGGAAATGTTCAAAAGGTCATTCTGGATAAAACAGGAAGTCACTTTGTAGAAACAGCAAATAGTAAAAATGAATCACCAAAGAGGTCTGACTTTGACAAATTGATAATATTTAACAGTGTAATATCTTAAGATTTTTCCATTAAGAACAAATGGACAGTAATTCTTCGCCAGACGTGCAATTCATTAAGAAGATATAGCTGGAAGCAGTGATTCTGGGGTTCAAGCCAACACAGACAGTTAGAAGTTGAAAGCTTCATCAGCTTAATTAAAAATATCCACGAGGTCTGGTGATGTTTTAGAAAAACTGTCACTGATTTATGGCCAAATTTGGGCCAAGCACATGCACGTGTTTGGAACTGATGGCATCCCCTATTGAGCAATTTCAAAATAGTTTTACACACGTGGTTCAACATTGTTATCCTGCAAGTTTTGTGATGATTGGCCAAACAGTTGTTGACTTCGGTCTATTTATGCCCTGAGCCACACCCTTTTGAAGTTCATTGTTCAATATCTTGAACCCTAAGTAAGATATCAACAAGCTTTATTCAAATTTTGATAAGCTTGGTCCAATAATGATCCACAGAAATTTTGGTAGCAATCGGACCCATGGTTTAGAAGGAGATGTCAAAAATGTGTTTTTCAAAAAGTTAAAAATGGTGGAAAATCCATCTAGGCACAAACGGGTGTGGCTTATATGGATGTGAGACTAACCGTTCAAAAGTTATGAGCCAAAACATGAAGTTCATTGTTATAGCGTCATCATCTGGCCAATTGGGGTCATATTTCTTAGGCAGCACTTGCACACAACTTCAAATCAATGGGCAAAATCTCATGTCTCTACTATTTACCAACTCGCAGGAATTTGCTCGAACACTTCTGAAGAAAAATAATTACCCAGCACATAAACAGTAGGGTTTCAGCCCTTCAGGCTTGAACCTCTAATGATGATGCAGATAGCTCTTCTGAAGCTACTACGCACTGGTTGTCCTTCCAAAATTTCCCCTCACTTTCAAAGGCCATGGCAAGTGGCATGACTCATTCAGAAATGAACTTAACAAAGATAAGCACATGAATCAGATGACATCGCTGGCTGTGGTCCACTCACCCCAGGCCTGCCTCCACATAAACTCCAGGCTGCGGGTGGAAGCAAAGTGCTTTTTGATGGAGTAGTGGACCCTCTGGATGAGCATGCTGGTCAGATTGGCCTTCTTCAGCAGATAGGGCATCGTGGCACTGTGACCAAAAGGGTCTACCGCCCACCCACTGCGAGGAGTTATACCTACGACAGCGAGGAGGAAGCCAAGTTTTCAGGATTATGCTCAGATTAAAAAAAAGCAAGAAACGCATCTTTTCGGAAATCAGTCTCCTCAGCAGAAAGCACTGAAAATAGCACAAAGTATTTTATCATCCACTGAGCGCGAAGCTACACCTGCTGCATGTGGGAGCTCAGAAAGATTAAAGATTTACCTTTAGACTTACGGGTAAAATTTCACAGAGAGAAGAAAGCTTGTGAAACATTGAAGCATCATTAAGTCTAAATGTAAATGAAGAGGCCAGAGTAAGAAAATACTTTCTGATCAGTTGCATACCTAGATTTTTCTCTAGCCACTGATGTCCTTCAATGAGCTGGTCTATCATAGCAAAATAGTGAACGTTGGCTTCATCTGTCATCACCCAGCCTCCTGTCACAATCTCTAGCTGCCCTCCAAGGATCAGTCTGTTGAACAGAGAGGATTAAGAAAGCAAGGTGAGGATAATCCAGCCCTGAAGAGGGAGAGCCACATTAACCAGATAACAAGCTATTTTTAGAGCATCCACAACCTGCCAGGGGGTACTATCCATTGTGTTAAGTACTACACTTCAGGCCAGGAGACATCACAGAAATCTCAACTAATTCTCAGATTAAGGTGGGGTTTTTTTTTTTAAATGTGCGCTTCACTAAGCTGTGACTCACTTGCGCATGGCCTCCTGCTTGTGTATGTCTGCAGTCTCCCACCACTTGGAGAAGAATGAAATCTCAGACCAGATGAACTTCCTGCGCGGATCCTCAGCCAGCTTCACCACCATGTTGTTTAAAATGTGTTGTGTCTGGTCTGTGAAGTACTTGTCAAAGGTCTTGATCCAACCTAACAAGAAGAAGATAAATCTAAGCAATTTGTACAGCAGATTGCAGACAGACTGTCCACTATCTCTACAACAATACACCTCTATCTGCCCCCTTTTATCCACCCGGTTGATGCCAAGAAGACAGGCCAGGTAAGAGACTCGACGCTGTGGAAAAAGTGCTGCAACAGATCAAAAAATAAAACTCATATTTTATTCAAGTGGAGCTGTTCCCCTCAGAAAGCTATTTAGAAGAGTGGTTTCAAAGAAAGTGACTAAAAAAACACTTTCTATACACTTCAAGCGTACCACAGCATAGAGTACCACAGCCTATAAAATATGTCAAATATTTATCTCACATATTCTGGGATAACATATTTAGTAGATAAAATATATCTTATTAATAAATTGCCTTTCAAATGTCTGTAGTTTAGTGAGCGGGGAATCAGTAGTTAGAAATAGTCCTGACTATTCATTCCAGCCTTTCCCCTTCTTTGCATTTAGTGAAATAAGCCTATTTCTAGTAAACCAGCCTCCATGCGCCTTCGGTGTGAGCTGACAATATGATTTCTGGTTGCAAAACTTTACTACAAGCTATAAACCCTGGACACAGAATGCAGCATAAACAAATTATTGAAGAAAACTTTGCGGCAGAGTTTAATCAAATGCAGCTCCAAATGAAGTCTATTTCCCATTGTTGATGGACAAAATTTGCAGGTCTCTGCAGCCTGTCAACATATCAAAACTGTCAAGTTAGCAAGCATGTGGCAGGCTGGTAAACAAGTTTAATGGAAATGTCAGTCTAAAATAAAATCTCAGCCAATACAACCTATAAATAGAGTTTTCAGAGGCCAATATCGTTCTAATTTCCATTGTTTGTGGCTGAGCTGTCAATCATGTCAGCATTATGCTAATAATAATGAGAATGAATGAATTAAATTTTTCACTAGACTCCCACTCAGGTTAAGCTTCATAGTAGTTAGGTTGTCTCTTTATATATACAGACAGGACACTATTTTTAACCTCCTGAAAAAAGTGGTCAGACATGCTTTTTGCTGCGTCTTGAAAAACCGTTCCATGAAATAGACTTTTAAATTAGCACTGAGACGTGCACAACATTCAACAAAGGTTCACTGTGGGTGTTTGTTATTCACTGCTCACCTGGATCGTTGTGGGAGTGGGGGACCACAAATACTTGCAGCGGTTCATTGTCCCACTCATCAGGGTCATAAGTTATATCAAAGCCCTGTTTCCATACGCCGCCATCAGGGTTGTCAAACTTCAGCAGAGAGTACACATCCACCATCTAAAATGATACACAAACTCGTCATTTGCACATGTGACAGAGCCCAAATCTAAGCATAGAGTAAGATCTACAAAGTCGCAATGATAACATAAAAGTTCTGGCCAATTAGCCGCTTAGCTTTTCATCTAAGTGGAGGCAAACTTTTAGTGTAGCAAGCTCACCTGAACGTCTGCTTGACCGTGGCTGCCCACAGCAAATTGGCAGTCCTGGGGCTTCACAGCAAGGAAAGTGGGGCGGCCATCGAAGGGTAGGACCCAGGAACCATTGGCACTCCTGAAGGGCAGGTGGCCGCTGGGAGACACAGCTCCTGTGTCTGTGAGCTCCATCACAGAGTCCTTTATGTGGCTGATGATTTGGTGGTTCTCCTCCAGGAGCTGCTCCAGCTGCTCTATCCGGTTTTGCAGGACTGAGATTTGGCTCTAAAAACACACACACACACACAAAAATGATAAATCACACAGCTGTATAGCATCATAAAACATCTGTCAACCGAATCCAGATTGTTCTATCATTATAGTAAACAAACATTAGTTTTAAGCCTAGAAATTAGACATCTGTCATAAAAAATATTCTGCTTTAGCCAACGTAACAATAGCAGCATGAGATTTAAAATATTTCAGTCACCATAAAGATATCTACAATACATGATTAGGCATGTCTATTCAAATTTAAATATTCAAAAAAAGGAATAAATATTTAGTCTTATGTTACAGGATAAGAAAATAATAATAAAAAGTATGCAATTTATTAAGGCTAATGTAATCAGCTATTGGGCCTTAGAAAAATTGTTTATGTTCATCTCTGATTTCATGCAACTCCTGGTGTATAACAGAACGTGCAAAAAGAAGTGCTACAAAACAGACAGCAGAAATGGGTTCTCATGCAAGATAGCAGTACTATAGCAATTATTCTTACCCGTGGAAAGTTCCCGCCATTCTGTCGCCTTGCAGGGTCATGTTGGACTCGATCCAACATCAGATACAGTGAGAATACAGCCACACAGAATATGGCCCCTCCACACACTGTCACCTGTTTCCTCAGCTTCATCCTCCCCTGGAGCAATCTTCTTTCCGGAGTTTAAATTTATAAAAAAAAAAAAAAAAAAAAAAAAAAGAAAGACCTTGGCAGTGGTCTCTTTTTTTCCCAACACACACAAAAAAGTCCTTGAAAAATGGGAGGCAATCCTTCACAGAGCAAAAAAAAAATAAAATAATGGAAGGTAAGCAGCTATGCCGGTATCAATGGTTCAGTTCCACATCTGTGATGCCTACAGCCTCCTCTCACCATACTGGAGACCACAGCACAGGGGGGCAGCAGTGGTAGCAGTGGACAAGGCTACTAAATCAGCAATAGCTGGCAGGCAGTCTGTCAGCTTTGGCCAAACCACAGCCACCGGTGGGCTCCTTCAAAGTAGCCCTTGTGCTCAACCATCCAAACCGATGAGATTGCAGGAAAAGAAAAAAAACAAGCGCCACACAGAGAGGGCTCATACAGGAAGCCTAGTGTCCCTGCAGCATGATGTGTGTCACTGTGGGCCTGCTCTTATGGACCAGTCCCCACTCCCACAGCAGCGTCTAATCCTCCAGTACAGCCACGACGTCCCCTTTAGCTCAGTTGGCCTCTGGTGCCATAACAGTTTACAGACTAGGTTGCGGCAGAGCAAAGAAAGGGGCTGACAAAAGACCAACTTGGCTGAGAGCAGCAGCTTTTTTAATCAAGCCTCAACTCTGCCCGAAGCAGCTCCAGGAATTAGAATGAGACAAATGTCATTCTTCTCTCAGGAGCACTGTGACGGCATATCTACTGTGGCAGCACGGTCTGTCCTTGATCAAAAGCGCCAAGTTGAAATCACATCAGAGGGTCTTCTTCAGCTGTTGGGGACATTTAGGATTAATGGAGCATGCAAAAATACGTATTCAGCCTAGCATTTTAAGAGAGAGAGCGTCACTCACAAGATGCACAAGTAATAGGGACTGCGTGGGAGAAGAAGAGATACTTTCTTGATCTGATGAGTAGAGTCAACAGTGAAAGGAAAAAAACATCATCAAGCTGAGCAGAGTGGCCTGTGTTTCCTCTCAGCCCTAATGGATGTCCCTGCTTCCCTCTGTGTGCAAATCCAACACGATTATAATCCGCTCACTTCTCAGCCTGAGACTATTTTAGCATTACCACAGGGAGTTAGGATTATAACCTGGTATTTACATTTGCTCATACTGAAAAACAGTATCAATGTCAGCAGAAGGGACGATTATTATTTGTTAGACCACCTGGGCCAGATGATCAATATATACACAACATGAAAGGCTCTGTTAGTTGGGTTCACTGGTTGAGCTTATTAAAGACTACAACACTGCGTTAACGTGACAAATGTGAATATACAACCGTTCACATGATGACGCTATGACGTTAACATCAATACGATATTTCTGCAATATTCCTAACCTCTTATGTAAATTATCAAATCTCTATGAACAATATTTTCCAGTTTATTGACTGAGGGGTTGCACCTCTTTCGGTTTAACTTAGATGACTTTTAGTCAGCTGTCGCTGGGCAGCTAGCCAGGCAACACTGCGTTTCTTCAAACTTCAGAGCACTAAAACACCTGCATTTGGTCACTGAGCTTGACACACTGAAGCTGGTTAACGCATCTAGCTCCTTAACCAAGTAGTACTCTGTCAAACTTTAACCGTCCCGATTACTTTATCCTTTACTAGCGATCACGAATATGCAGCCAAACAAGCTAGCGCTAACGTTAGCTAACGTTATGTGCCGGTTATCACATCAACTCGACTGGTTCTCGAGCTAGCTTCATGGGTCACTAAATATAAAGATTAAATCTAGGTGAACAGCAGGCACATCTGTCTCTCTGCAGCCGTGAAAAGCGTGTGCACCAAGGCAGATTTATGTCTAACGTTACGCGACAGTGTAAACGCTGGCTTGATAACATTAATAACGTTACGTGGCGGATATTACCTGGCTAACCCTCCACTTTTGCTCTAAACCTCGGCTAGCATTCGTGTACGACCTTGGGACGCTGTGTCTTTGTGAACAAAATGGAACAAATCTGACGTTACCTGTCAAAGGAGAGTGCAGAGTCCGGCGGTGTGTGCGCTTTCAGCTGCAGGCTGACAGATTACCAACTGAAGCTGCTAGCCTAGCAGCTACAACCGAGCTGCTGCAAAGCCTTATGGGAAGAGAGGAGCTGCGCATCAGTCCATGATTGGTCCACAGCTTCAGCAAATTTTAAAATAAATGCACTAAATCTTAATTTCTGTATATGAGAGACTAAAACGCAATATGAGATGACAGATGTTTGAATGATTATTGTATGAATATAATGACTTAAACCAAAGGATGGCTTGAATCAGCCGTGTGTTTAACTATGACACACAGCATTACCTATGAGAAAAATATGATTTAATAACACCGTTAATACCCAGATATAAGCACTTCTGGTTACAGAAAAGGTGTACCAGGAGTACACACAACACAAGCTTTGTAAAGCTCAGTGTTCAACTCATTTACAGCACTCTGTAACCTACTAATGTTTACCATTACCTATTTACCTGTAATAGTTATTGCTAGTTAATTATTGTAATATTTAGAACGATCCACTCAGCAGTTTAGAGACAGAATAGTGTCAACTGTAATGAAAAATGATTAACAATAATGCAAATGTTGGGATTTTATCCCTCTTGCAGTAACTTACTATATGTATGCCATCATACATAAATACACATGCATCAGCTTGTTTTTATGGAAAATGTATTTTTTGCATTTAAGCAATGAGATGTTGTGGTGTTGTCTTGTTCTTGTTTATAAATGACGTCAAATTCCACATGATTCAACAAAGAGATAAACGCCATTGGGACATTATCAGTAGCTTACTGACAATTTTATAGAATCATTTGACCATTTTTTATGCCACACAAACAGGACTATTTAAACTGGATCTACTGTCTATTGAGGAAATAGTCCCAAAGCACCATTTATAATTCTGCCCTGAATAACTGGGTACATTGTTTAAGGCACACTGCTGAAGGGGTTATCTAGGGATATCTCCAAACCTCAGCTCACAAAACTGAAAGTATCTGCTCGGCCAGACATCACTAGTGGTTAAGAAAATATGTTTCGTTTTGTTTTTGTTTTTTGTAATTGACTGACCCTTTAAATCTGTCACTGCAGCTAGACAATGTGACTTTAAACATTTTTAGTTTAGTCTATGAGCAAGAAGAATCACATATCCTATCAGTATAAGGG
Source organism: Thunnus thynnus (assembly GCF_963924715.1). Classification (NCBI taxonomy): domain Eukaryota; kingdom Metazoa; phylum Chordata; class Actinopteri; order Scombriformes; family Scombridae; genus Thunnus; species Thunnus thynnus. The sequence goes on from NC_089521.1 coordinate 14,130,741, forward strand.
TTGTACCAGTGATAGAAGGTCATATCCAGTTACATTAAACCGAGCCAAAGCTGCATCTGGTTTGATCATCTGCTCTGATACAAAACACAGAAGTCCAAAAATGAGATACTGTAGCTTGGGAAACAGAAGAACATATGTGCTAGCCACATTTAGCTTATTGTTAGTAGACGAAAGCAAGGAAAGCAACAAAGTGTAGAGACCGTTTTTCACAGCAGTCATTTTGACTTGTCATAGTGTCAAAGCACAGGTGTTACTACTAACATGAATGATGGTTCCTTTCTATGAAAGTATCCCAGTAAGCCTTGACAGAGTGGCAGCGAATCAGCACACACAATACCATGTCCCTGCAACCAAAGCAGCTAAAAGAAATTGACCCATCATTATTTTTATTTTGTACATCTGTGCTTTTCTTACTGTGACATATGAAAATGTCTTCCGTGAAAAAGATCTGTTAATTGATTTTAAATGAAGTAATTTGTCAGTATTACTACCCAAAGATGGACCCCCATGGATGGCATACTTGAGATGTCCAGTTGTCAAAGTGCTTGATGTGACAGAAACATGAAAATGGGAGGAGGGGGTGTTTCTTGATGTGAATGTTAAGTTATGTCACGATGCAACTTTTATAATGCTACCCTATGGGGACTACTGCGACCCCTGGATTGGCTACCTCATGTATAAGCCACTCGCTTATAGAAAGATGGACTCAAGCAGTATCATTGAAATCATTAAAGCATAAATAGCAGCCTGACTTCTGCAGAGAAGTGAGAACCACTTCGCATTTACGACACCTGAGAAGCCCAGTATGGAAAATGTAACAGTGCTTTGCAGGTGAGTTGCATGTTGTGTTCTTTTGATGGATCATTCAGGAACTCTTTATATTTTTATGGAAACTGGAGCTTTGCCAACACTTCAATAATTAATTAGCAGACTGTGTGGGACACGACGGGAACAGATGGTATTGTTTTGGTTCTGCTCCAGTCACAAGAGGCTTTTAAAGGGATCTACAAAATCATTCAAAATGCTGTGTACAACTGAGACTGTTTTTTTCCAGATTTAAAAATATTATAAATGTAAATAAATAATATAAATTATTCTGAAAGCGTAAACTCTCACAAAACAAAGTTGTGATGAGGAACAAATGTTTACACAGCTGCTTTTGATTTCAGACTGGGGCTCATATGGGTCCCTGGTGCTGTCACTGAGCCTCATGGATCTCCTGTGGATCTGTTATGTATGAGGTCTCGCGGTCAGACCGGCCCTTAGGAGATATATATACCAACTGTCCATGCTGGATATTCTTCAAAGACACAAAGCTACCATAGTAATGTGAGAGTCTTCACAGGTGTACTTGAGTACAAAACTCAAAGGGAACCACCTTGTCTCTAAGGCAACAGAGGACACACAACAATGGTGCTGGGCTGTCCTGCTACATGAGAGTCTCCAGGGGACTGATCCAGGAAATACCAAACCAGGAAACTTCATGGTGTGGTTTTGACCTAAAGGGAGACATTGTAATGCTAGTGGCAGAACAGTACCTTACATGTATATATGCGTATATATTTACAGTTTAATCCATTTTCAAACGAATATGCCTGGACTCAAAATACAATGACCCATTTTTACTTTTGCTCCAAAGTGACAGGACTGAGTGAAACTGTCACCATTCATATTCAAATTAATCCACCACATATAAATTAACAAAAGGAAGTACAGTATCGAGGCTCAGGGTCTTTATTGTGTCTCTATTTTGTGAGATCTTATATTTTACTGCATATCAGAAGAAAATATGCTGTAGTTTTTACTCCACTTAAATATTGACTGACAGCTTACTACAGTTACTATGGCTACTTCACTGCATAGTGTTTAACATACACATGTTTGCATTAAACATGGATCCTTGTTTTGGTTTTGTTCAATTGACTCATAATATTCTGACATTCACTGTTATATATATGTTGGCGTTGTATATTTGTACTGAATGCCCTTTTTTTTTTTGCAGTGAGAGTGTTGTTATTAGGAATGTAGCTACCATAGAGGAAATTACCTGAAGAGGAGTTTAGACATGGTGAGCTTTTTACAGCTGATAGTTAATATTAGTTCATCTTTTTAATCATGACTGTAGAGCCAAAACAATTACTGAAATTATTTATTTATGTATTTATTGCCTGTTATTTCTCCCTCTAAATTATATTCCTGGCAATGTGGAGAATTGTCTTTTTTAAAGCTGCGTTTAGACACTATGCAAGGTTTCCCCAAGGAAATAAGCCTTTTTCACTGCAAATATTTTTGACTTATAGTGGGAAAAACGGAGGTGTTAATAATAGTTAAGTTCTCTGCTCTATTCAAGTGTCTCAGGAAACCATGGCAGTGTGAGAGTGAGCTAGTGTGCACAATACCAGGACCTTGAAACTGAAACAGCTAAATGGAATCCAGACATCATTCAAATTATTATTTAGACCTGTGCCTTTCCTACTGTGACATGTCAACATATCTCCTTTATCACAGAAAACACTGCTGCACATAAGAACCTTGCTTTGCAGAACAATAAAACTAACTAGTTAAATGAATAAAACAAGAACGTACAGGTTTTGTACAGATCCAGCAGAAGGTGATGTGATGCTCTTTTAATTGTTTAAGTGGAAGAAAGGTTATTGAGGTTTGTCTCATTAAAACCAAACCTTGAAAAAAACATAACTAATCATAAATTATAACTCAACATAAACTAATCAGGGTCTTCTCTCTTAAACCCAGTAGTCAGCACAACTAGATACTCATGTGCAACAAATGTTGTCCCTCCTCTTAGATGCATCTGCAAAAGACTTGGACTGACAGAAGGTAAGGATGGCTCATAAGGCAGGAACATAACTATGCTGTAATTCACTACTGTTTTATAATACATTTCATTTGGCATTGCACCTCTAAATAAATAATGTGGTCCATCAATCAATTTCAGGCTGCTCAGAATCTGGTAGAGTCTCATCAAACATTTCTTCGGGCAGGTGGAGGAATTTGAGTTCTTGACTTCACCGTTTCTAAAATCTTGTTAATTGCCCTGGTTGTAATTGGTGTTCTTTTTGGCTCCTTAAACTCTTGATAAAAAAAAAAAACATACATCAGATATGCCTATGCTCATAAAAGTTTGGCCACCCCTTGACAATTAATAGATTTTGGTGATTTTTTAATTGAAAAGATGTAAACACAGCCTCTCTTAGATATAGAAACAACACAATATTTTCTGCAAACATGAATGCATAGTTACTTTTTATGTCATAAATTGAAAATAAAATAAAATACAAACATCATTGTGGCATGTGCAAAGGTTTGGGCACCCTGAAAGTTCTGAAGTCTCTACAAGGTCTCAGACTTTAATCAGCCCGTTAGGCCTGAGGCATGTCAACAATTGTCATTAGGAAATGTCAGCTGGTGCCAATTTCAAAGCTTTACAAATACTCTGGCTCTTCAAACCTTGTGGAAACACTCAGGAACCATGGATTCCTCTGAGCAGCTGTGTAAGACTCTGAAAGCTATGAAAGTTATTTATGCCCACAATGCAGGGGAAGACTATGAGAGGATGGCAAACTATTGTCAGCATGCAGTTTCCATAGTGTGATGTAATCAAGAGATGGTAGTTTAGGACAACTGTGGAGGCCAAGATGAGATCTGGAAGATCAAAAAAACTCTCAGAGAGAACTGCTTGTATGCTGGTCAGAAAGGCAAAGCAAAACCACTATTTGACTGCAAAAAGCCTGCAGGAAGATTTAGCAGACTCTGGAGTGGTGGTGCACTGTTCCACTGTTAAGTGATGTTTGCACAAACAAGACCTTCATGGAAGAGTCAGTAGAAGAAAACCTTACCTGCATCCTCATCATAAATGTCAGAAGTATGTAACGGAACATCTACAGAGGCCTGATGCCTTTTGGAAACAAGTGTTGTGGACTGATGAAGCTAAAATAGAACTCTTTGGCCACAATCAGCAAAGGTATGTTTGGAGAAAAAAGGAGCAGCATTTCATGAAAAGAACATCTTGCCAACTGTTAAGCATGGGGGTGGATTCATCATGCTTTGGGGTTGTATTGCAGCCAGAGGCACAGGAAACATTGCACGGGTGGAGGGAAGAATGGATTCCACTAAATAGCAGCAAATTCTGGAGGCAAACATCCCACCGTCTGTAAAAAAGCTGGAGCTGAAAAGAGGATCCTATACATATCTCAAAATCCACCATGGACTACCTCAAGAGATGCAAGCTGAAGGTTTTGGAATGGCCCTCGCAATCCCCTGACTTAAACATAACTGAATATCTGTGGGTAGATCTTGAAAGAGCTGTGCATGCCCAAGAATATTGCAGAACTAGAAGCCTTCTGCAAGGAAGAATGGAGAAAATCCCAAATACAAGAACTGAAAGACTTTTATCTGGCTACAAAAAGCATTTGCAAGCTGTGATATCTGTCAGAGGGGGTGTTACTAAGCACTGACTATGTAGGAAGCCTAAACTTTTGCAAATGCCACAATGATGTTTTTATTTTTGTTCAGCTTATGACATAAAAAGTAACTATGCACTATTATTTGCTGAAAATATTGTGTTTTTTTCCATATCCAAGAGAGGCTGTCTTTACATCTTTTTAATTAAAAAAAACACCAAAATATGTTATTTGTCAAGGGGTGGCCAAACATTTGCTTACAAATGTACACTGCTGAGGTGAGCATTTAAACTTGAATTACTGGCTTTCAGAACTCCTCTTCTATTATTACATAAGCAGCTTGTTAAATCCTCTGTGTCTGAGAGCAGCGGAGAGCACCACAGTATGAAAATGTAACCAAATAAAGCAGAGATAGAGGCAGAGATGCTCTGACTTCTCTCTTCCTTTTATGGTAATGCAGCGTGGCCTGAGGGGCGGGGCTGAGGCCGAAAACGTCATCATCGTGCTCCCGACACCCGGAAGCATAGTGAGATATAGCATAACTAACATGTTTGGCTGAAGTTAGCAGTGTTTTTGAGCAAGGAGAGTTCAATTAAACGACGTATTCACCCTACTTACTAACGCCGACTTGTGTATAGCACCTTGAAGATGAGTGTGAGTGAAAAAGAAAAGGTAAGGTAACAGCATGTGAATACACAGCCCCTTTTTTTTTTAGCTTAGTAGCCACACTTCAGTCATACCTGGCACTTGTTGCATACTTCTGCTCTTATCGCCTTAACCTAGGACCCTGCAGCCCTGAAGGAGGAGGGAAACACCCTTTTCAAGGCAGGAGACATGCAGGGCGCTGTTTGCTGTTACACCAAAGCACTGAAGCTAAGTGACAGCCAAACAGAAAGGGCTGTTCTGCACCGCAACCGCTCTGCCTGCTACCTCAAACTGGAGGACTACAGCAAGGCAGAGGCTGATTCCTCCAAAGGTGGGATAACTACAAACTCAGCTAGATACGAGAAGTACCCGCACACTGAATCAGAGCTGAATCTATCCATTCAGACACTTTCACTGTTAAATGCTGAGTTGTGTCATATGGACTGTATCACAATACATTCGAAAAGCTCAAAACAAGCATCTCTTTCCAAAAATAAGATCAGATACAATGAAAATAACAGACCTTGGGGTGGTTACTTGAGATTGAGAACCACTCTCTACTTAAATACAACCAACATTGTAGTTTATCTATTGTAAGCATATAGATTATCATGAGGTAATGAATTAGGTCTTCAACTAACAATTATTTTTTATTATCGATTAGTTGTTGTTGTTGGTCAATAAAATGTTTATTACTGTTTCCCAGAGCCCAAGGTGCAGCCTCAAATGTCTTGTTTTATCCTGACCAACAGTCTAAACCAGAAAATATTCACATTTAAGGAGCTTTAACAAGATAATTTTAGGGTTTGTTTTTTGTTTTTTTTTAAAAATGACCCAAAATGATTAATCTGTTATCAAAATTGTTGGTGATAAATTCTCTGTAAATTGACTTAACGATTTAATCAAGTAATCATTGCAGCTCTATGATGAATAGCTCACATGCTGGGCAAAATAATCAATTACTGTATTGTTGCATGAACTGTGTCTGTAACTGGATTAAGTTTTATGCATGTACACAGTTACCCTGAATGTCAGTTTCACCTTTCAGCTCTCGATACTGACCCGGGAGATGTGAAAGCCAGGTTCAGGAGGGCTCAGGCTTTTCAGAAACTCGGTCGTCTTGACCAGGCCTTTCTGGATGCTCAGAGGTGTGCCCAGATGGAGCCCAAAAACAAAGCCTTTCAGGATCTGCTCAGACAGCTGGGAGCACAGATCCAGCAGAAGGTGATGTGATGCTTTTTTAATTGTTTCAGTGGAAGAAGGGTCGTTGAGGATTGTCTCGTTAAAACTGTACCTTGAGAAAACTTTAAGTAATCATAAACTATAACTTAACATAAACTAATCAGAATCTTCTCTCTTAAACCCAGTAGTCGGCGCAACAAAACTCCACAGATGCCCGTGTGCAACAAATGTTCTCCCTCCTCTTAGATGCATCTGCCAAAGACGTGGACCGACAGAAGGTAAGGATGGCTCATAAGACAAGAACATAACCATACAAACTGCTGTAATTCACTGCTTTTTATAATATGTTTCATTTGGTATTGCACCTCTAAAAAAAATAATGTGGTCCATCAATCAATTTCAGGCTGCTCAGAATCTGGTGGTGTTATCTCGAGAAGAGGCAGGAGCTGAGCAGATCTTCCGTAACGATGGAGTGAAGCTGATTCACAAACTTTTGCAGTCAAAGCTGGAGGAGATTGTCCTTTCTGCTCTGAGGACCCTGGTTGGCTTGTGCACAGGACATCAGTCTAGAGTAAGTGCTACAATTTCCTTTAAACTTATTCATCGCATCATCTTTAAAGCCCCTTTTTGACAAGGATTAACTGTTTTCTTTTTTGGAACATATGGATTCCCCTCTTAGTTGTCGTTTGTTCCTTAATTTTTGTTTCTTATTTCTGATTTAGCACCATCACCAACAGATGTCAATATGTAAATACATCCATGTCTTATAGGAGAAAATATCCACAACGGTAATAACATTTATGAATTGCTCTGCTGCTTTTTATTGCTGACATTTATTGTTTTATTCCCAGACTATGGCTATAGTGAATGAGCTGGGAATGGAGCAGCTGTGTGCAGTAATGGGATCAGGGGCTTCCACTGTGTCCCTGGCTGCCTGCCACCTGCTGCAGGTGATGTTTGAGGCTCTGACGGAGGGCATGAAAAGAGAGATCAGAGGGAAAGATGAAGCCATACTTCCTGGTGAGTTTGGAATCTAATCATGTTTATATTTGGGGTTTGGAAAGTTGACCTCTAACAAACAAATTTCTGTGTGCATCAGCTTTCTGTTCTGTGCTTTCAGTGTTGATTGACTGTATTTTGATTGATTGTATGGATTTAACACAGAACCGTCCAAGGAGCTACGCTCAATGTTGCGCCACCTCTTGGAGATGATGCCAGCAGCTAATGTATCAGGGCCTGGCAGAGATAACGCCATCAACCTCCTGGTCAAACAAGTGCCCCGCAAGTCTTTAAAAAACCCAGACAACTCTCTCACATTATGGGTGATAGACCAGGGTAGGTAACACATCTGTACATAATGCATAAAATGAAATTTGCACGTGGCTTCGACCATTTCAAGCCCATTTCAGACATTTAGTCATCAGTTTGAACTGGCATGGGTTTACCCAGATCAATGAACTCTGTGTCCTCCTGCAGGGCTGAAGAAGATCCTGGAGGTGGCAGGCACAGTACCTGAGCTCTCACAAGGACCACCTCTTACAGACAACTCTCACATGAGCTGCTCTGTCTTGCTCAGCAAACTCTACGATGACCTTAAGAGCGACAAAGAGAGGGAGAACTTCAACAAACTATGTGAAGAATATGTTCAGTGAGTTGCCCACTAAGATACAGCCAATTTTGTAGCCTCTGTTAGTTAACATGGGAAAAAAAAACATTACTATACTCCATAAACCAAAAAAGAAAACTTATTTATTTTATGACAAACTTAAAATCTTATTGGTTATGATTTTCTGTGCAGGCAACACTTTAGCCGACAGGGTCTTGACGCCAAGCTGCGAGCCATCCAGACAGTATCAGTGCTTCTCCAAGGACCGAGCGATGTGGGCAACAGAACTCTGGAGATGTCAGGAATGATGGATGCAGTGATCTCTCTGTGCGCTTCTGAAGATGTGACTCACCAGCAGGTAGCAGTGGAGGCTCTTATCCATGCTGCAGGCAAGGCCAAGAGAGCCTCCTTCATCACAGCCAACGGCGTGGCACTTCTAAAGGACCTCTACAAGAAGAGTGAGAATGACAGGATACGCGTGAGAGCTCTGGTGGTAAATACTGCGGCGAAGCAACTGTATTTTTTTTTCAGAAAGTTGGAGAAAAGAACATCTCTAAATATAGATAAAACTAACTATGGTTTCTGATGATTTCACAGGGTTTGTGCAAGCTTGGGTCAGCAGGAGGGACAGATTTCAGCATGAAGCAGTTTGCAGAAGGATCTACACTAAAGCTTGCCAAGCAGTGCAGGAAGTATGTATGTTTGTGCTGAATCTTAAAATTGAGTGTAGATTAGGAGAAAGGTGTTGTGAATGATCCCACAGTTGCACAACCTGATTAAAACACAACAGATAATGAGTGGTTTCTTGGATCTGAAATAAGACGCAAGCTGTATCTCCTTCTCTGCTAGGTGGCTGTGTAATGAGTCTTTGCCTCCAACGTCCCGCCGGTGGTCTGTGGAAGGCCTCGCCTATCTCACCTTTGATGCTGATGTGAAGGAGGACTTTGTGGAAGACAAGAACGCTCTCCAGGCCATGTTTGAACTAGCAAAGGTTTGATTTCTCAGTGTAGTTGTGGGATTTGTTTTAATACTTGAGACACATGGACAGTACACTGAAATAATGATTTCTCTCAGAGAAGGGTCTTAGTGGTGATAATTATTTTTATGTAATATGAGAATTCACAAAACCATAAGAATTCACACAAATGTTTCATACTGGTACTGACTGGGATAACGACATCCTTGTTTGTTTTTCTCTGTTCCCTGCAGTCTGAGGATAAGACAGTGCTCTTTGCTGTGGGCTCCACATTAGTGAACTGCACCAACAGCTACGAAGTGGAGAAGCCAGACCCTCAGATGGTAGAGCTGGCCAAGTATGCAAAGCAACATGTGCCTGAGGAGCACCCCAAGGTACCTTTCCAATGCTACTTTTCCTTAAATATCGAACTGTAGATCACCTACTGTAACATCACCTGTTCTTTCTTTTGTTCTGAAAATATGTTACATGTATTTTTTTCTTTTAAAAAGTGTGTTTTGTCTTTTGTGTGTCAGGATGCACCTTCCTACGTGGAGAAGAGGCTGGTGAAGCTCCTTGAGGCTGGTGTGGTGTCTGCGTTGGTGTGTATGGTCAAACAGGAAAGTCCAGCCCTCACTGAGGCTTGTAGGGAGTGTATTGCCAGGTAGGAAAATGACTGGAAGTCTTTTTAACTCACTGTTCTTTCTGTGGGTTTACTCAGAGTATTTGTTAATTCATCTCTCACGGCAGGGTATTTTTGGCTTTGGTGGAACGGCAGGAAGACAGAGGCACAGTGGTGGCACAGGGTGGAGGAAAGGTAGAGCATTGTGATATGCTTTATTTAGCCTGCACATTGATCTGAACGCCTTGCCTAGGAGTCTTACATGATTTTATGTTTACTGTTTTTCCTCCACAGGCTCTGATCCCACTGGCATCCGACAACACAGATGTAGGGAAAATCAAAGCCGCACAAGCCCTCGCCAAAATAACTATCACATCCAATCCTGAGATTGCCTTCCCAGGAGAAAGGGTAAGAAGACATGCAGTAATCAATCACTTTGGTTAAAAATATCTAAACAGCTTTTCTTGTTTAACTTTCTTTCATGTTTTTTTTTTTTAATCAGATATATGAGGTGGTGCGCCCGCTTGTCAGTCTTCTAAGTCTTGAATGCTCCCTGCTGCAGAACTTCGAGGCTCTCATGGCCCTCACCAACCTGGCTGGCATCAGTGATAGACTCAGGTTGGCCACTAGGGGGAAGTCTCTCCTAAAGAGTACATGTACACAGCGAATTATAATGTGAACATAAAAACAAATATTTGAACTTGTTTACAAATCCAGACCCTCAGTTTTATTCTCATGTTTTACATTTTCTAAATTAATATTCTCAAAGAAAGATATATTATATATAGCTATAAAGTTATGTGTCATTTTCACTGACAAACACTGGATCCTATTTTAAAAATGATAATCCTGTGAAAATATTGTTGTCTTCTGGGGCAAGTTCAAGTCATGTCTCAAGTCGCTCAAAGCAAGACCCATTGAAATTACATGAATTCACAATCACCTTGCAAGTCCAGATGAAAGTCTTTCAGGTTTCTGAATGATGACCATTACATAGTGTTTTCAATGTATGTAATTTATATATATTACAGTGCAAAAGTTTTAGTTCTTTATGACTCTGGCTGTATGTTTGGGATCATTGTCATGCTGCAGAATAAATTTGGGATCTACACCTCTAAAGTGCCTAAAACTTTTGCACAGTACTGTATAATTAATATTTAACATGTGCAATTATACAAGCACATGTATGGTGCTGGGTTTTTTTTGTTTTTTTTATTCAGTTTTTACCAGGTCAAAACGTTTCACTTGCACGTTTTTTCCTTTCAAGTCTCAAGTTTTGCCCTCCCATAATGTTTGCCTTATTCTGACACAGTTTAATATCAGCATTTAGAGAATCTGCTTGTATTGACGTGTGTTGTTTTTGTTTCTCAGACAAAAGATCATAAAGGAGAAGGCTGTACCAAAAATTGAAGGCTACATGTTTGAGGAGCATGACCTGGTCCGAGCATCTGCCACAGAGTGCATGTGTAATTTGGTCCTGAGCACAGAGGTTAGACATACAGTGTTAGTCATCAATTCAATGGCACAAATTTGTAGAAAAGTTGAACTAACAGCAGTGGGTGTTTGTGTGTCTTCAGGTGCAGAAGCTGTACCTGGCCACTGGGAATGATCGTCTGAAGCTGCTGGTGCTCTTTAGCGGAGAGGAGGATGAAAGGCTGAGGAAAGCTGCTGCAGGAACACTGGCCATGCTGACTGCTGAGCAGCCTGAGCTGTGCGCTCGCATCCCTGACACAGTAAGCAGACCACTGCAGCAGACACCTGCTCCACCACACCTCCACCAACTCAACAATACTATTTTTTTTTTTTTAATTCTGTTTTTGCTGACAGGATTCTGTATTGTGCTTTTTTCTCAGACAACCCAGTGGCTGGAGATCTTTCAGGCGCTGCTGCTCAGTGAAATATCCGACCTTCGTCATCGCGGAGTGGTCATCATTCACAACATGATGCAGGCAGAGAAGAGTCTCGCTGACAAGCTCATGGAGAGTGAAGCTCTGGAGATTCTTTCTGTCCTGGCAAAGGGAGGAGCGAGCACGCCGGAGCCGGTCTCGAAGATAGCTCAGAACTGCCTGGATAAGGCTGTGGAGTATGGCATCATCAGGAACAGGGAAGGGAAAGAAAAGGCAGAGGGAACTGAACCCTGAAAACACTGCTGCAGTTTGCAGACATGCCCCATGGCATTGTTTAAGTGCTGTAAGCAGTATGAGGGGTCAATGAAGTCATTTCACCTTAGCTGGAAGTCAGTTTTGGTCTGGATGGGAAAAAGGTGATCCGGAGATTCTCGTGTGTCTTACACCTTAACAAAAAACTGTGAAAGCAATACAGAATTTATAGAGGAAATGTGTTATATGAAAACCAGAAGATACTTTCACAAGTGTTTTGTCACTGAATATCTTTGGCTGCTGCCTCACATTGCTTTTCCACTGATTTTATTTGTCTTCATTATACTGTATGTTCATGCACATCATGCAAAGTGTCTGTTCCACTTGAAGTCCAATAAGGTGACTTTATACATTCCTATTCCTTGACATTTGATTAAAAAAATGCATTTCTCTTATTTTACATTTTACACACTACTTTATTCATTATTTTATAATGATTTCTGCCCATAACACACATTTCATTAACATATTTGTGTGCTTATTGTTTTTTTTCTTTTAAGTTATCACTCCACTACATTCCCACTGTCTTAACTGTATGGTTGGTTGTTTTTATAATTGTGTGTTCAGTACACATGAGCAGGTAAATAAAACTTCTCCATACCTGAACTATATTGTCACATATATGTCGAGGTCACTTCATTGCTGTCAAAGCCATTGCAGCAACACAGCAGCGCATGCGCAGATCTACTGTGTTCACGAGCGTTCAAACTATGCGGACAACTGCGTTGCACAGCGCAGCATCCGTGAGATGAGAAACCAGCGGATTTCAAAGCGCTCCCAATGCGTTGGTTCGGGTTTGGCTTCAACGCATTTGGGCAGATATGTGTCCATGAGAAGTTAGTTGAAGGTAGCGACACCGTGAATGAAGTTAAAGTGATTAATCCAACAGAGCTCAGTAGTCATGTGGACAGAAGTGGCTGCAGACAGGATATCAGAGCTAGTTGGAGTCGAAGAGCATCTTTGCATTTGGATGGTAAGTTTATCAGAGATGAATCAACTTTTAAAAGCTCTGTGAGCCCATGTTTAGACACTGTTTTAATCTGTACCAGAAATAGAAAGCGTCTGTAATATTACACTGTGTACACAGCTGTCATTAAACAGTGTTAATTCTGCTCTCTGTTAGGTGACGGCTGTGTGTGCCTGGCAGGTTTCGGGGCTGTCACCTCTGAAGAATGCATATCTGTGGCAGAGAGCCGTGGCTGCAAGGACGCTTTCATCAGTGAATCATATTTGACCCTGGTTTTCCCTGACAGAGTTGAGTCCTGGGACCTGGATACCAAAAAGAAGACTCCAGCATGGAGCATGGAAATAAAAACCCAGCCAGAGTGTTCTGGTAATGTCTATCATAAACTTCTCTGACAGCTACTTGAAGTATGTTGTGAAAAGAGGCTCAAAAGTACTTTTTTCCCCTCTGCTTTCCAGGTACGCATCTGAATCTCCCATTAGTCCCTGGGGGCTACATAGCCACAAAACCTCCCTTCTACCAGTCCCTATCACCACACCTGAAAGCCAAGAGTCTGGCACTGGGTGCAGAGCATGCCATCCTTCTCAGTGCCACTGGAGCTGTGTACACCTGGGGACTGGGCAGGTAGCGCCCGAACACACCTTCACACATAATCTGAAAAATAATACATGTATATATATTTTAATACACATATAACTTCAATGAGCTCTTGTGTTTAACTGACAGCCACGGTCAGTTGGGGCACGGAGGCCTCATCTCTGAGAAGGAGCCCAGGGCAGTGGAGGCACTATGGGGGATGCCCATGAGCTGTGTAGCCACAGGAGGCTGGCACTCTGTCTGCATTAGTGGTAAGTGTCATACAGAAATGTGGGTATGCTCACAGCTGGTGAAAGAATGAATTCAAATTACCTTTTTCTTCACAGATGGGGGTGACCTATATGTGTGGGGCTGGAATGAGAGCGGCCAGCTTGGACTTCCATCACAAGCTCTGAGGAAAGCACAGCAGCAAAGTGGGCAACAAGCAGGTAGGTCTGTTTTGGGTTTTTTTGAGGGTTTTCTAACAGGGGTATCTAGCCATGTGGATACAGTGATTTTGGTTTTATTTGGCCAAGTTTTGAGATTTTTGTCTCTTGAGATTTCTGTTGCCACACAAACACAATTAATGAATTGCATTTCGTTTGTGGTGCTTGCATAATTTTAACATTCAGTAGCAGCAGAAACACAAACAGATTACTCTATCCAGAGTGACAGGGATATTATTATTTCTGGAAAAAAGATGTTGCTGTCGAAATGTCATTTTTCAATCCTGCAAGCACAATTGAATGAAATAGAATTTGCTTCTGTTATTTTTCAGGTGGCAACAGAAATCTCAGGGATAGAAATCTCAAAACCTGAACTCATAAAACTGAAACTATCTTTCCTTTTGCTGTCTATAAATCCAAATAGCTTTGGAGTGATTTGCTGAGTTTTCAGCTGTAGTTAACCCCAATTTAATGCACTCAGTCGCGTTTTGTTTTAAAGCACGATACAGTTACAGTAAATCAAGACCTCAACATGAACATTTTCAATGACATCTACCATCTATTAAAGGATGCCTGTCTAATGTTGCCCTCTGCAAATGAGCAGCCAAAACAAAGATTATGAAACTGTGTTTTTAATGAACCCATCCGTTTAATTGAAATACACATACTACTCTTACGCTACCAGCAGTAACCACTTCAAAATTATGATTTAAGTGGAAAGTTTAGCAACATTGACTTTTCTTAAATTGAACTGTTGCTTTCTGCCAAGATGCCAGCACATCTCCACGTGAAGATCCACAGGAGGGAGAGGATGACAAAGAAGTGTTCATATCCATCCAGGCATTCCCAGCTCTTGTGGATATCACTCCACCATGTGAAATCAAGACAGTCAGCTGCGGCTCCCGGCACACAGCTGCAGTAACAAGTAAGATATCTCTCTCAACTATGGGTGTGTATTGATGCATGTTTTCTCAGTGAGTTAATGTCAGTCATCTTTATCATCTCGTATTCTCTAATTTTAGCCGCAGGTGACCTCTACACTTGGGGCTGGGGTAAGTCTAAATCTGAATCTAACCTGACACTTTAACAGATCGTAAATGTGTTGTAAATGTTAGATCTTTGCAACATATTCCCAGTACCAGTAATAAAAGACTTCCCTGTCCATCTTTCGATTATCTTTTCAGGTGAATACGGCCAGCTTGGACACCAGATTTTGAGCTCAGATGAGCCCCAACGTGTGGAGTTCTTCAGGGAGCAGCAGATGTGTGTGGTCGATGTAGTATGTGGGGCGTGGAACACTTTTGCTGCTGTGGTCAAGGAGGAAGTAGCCAATGCTTAAATATAAAGGAATCCCATTGACACACATGAACAATGGACTTTGGACATCATATCAGGAACTGTGTGTTGTCATAACAAATACAGAACTCTTAATTAAATGTATTTTGGAATACACACATACATATATGTATAAAAGCTTTTCATGTCTGTATAAAAGAAAGAATCTTGGTACAATTTAGTTTTGGAAGCTTTCTTTATAGAAATTAAAAAACATCAGAATTTTTCTTTCACATAAAAGGGTTAAGGCAGTAAAATCCACAGGTAAATATAATTTAAGGCAAATCTCTAAAACTGTTCTAACTAAAAAAAATCACACATCATAATAGAATAATTAATGGGCGATCAATTCCATAGTCCAGAGTAGGTCTTCACAGCACAATCTTGAAAGAACTGTGGAGAAATGAAAATATATATTATATATATATATTATGTAGTTAATAAAACTGTGTTAAGCAAAATACACTTTTTTGAACAGTAATCAGATTTCTACTCACCTGACAAAATCTGGCGACCTTGAAATAACATGCTGAAACTCAGACAGGTTAACGGTTCCGTCCTTGTCAATGTCCGACTCCTCAAGAATCTGAACAACATTCAGCAGAAACAACGATTAAGCCCAGTGACATATCACAACATACTGTGTGCTAAGCTGCAACCACAGAGGACAATTTTAGCCAGCCAATGTGTCTCTGGCGGCCACAGTGCTGTTGCATCTTTAAAAAGGGGAAGTGCCACAAACTCACATTGTTGATGAGCTGTCTCATTTCGTCGGGGGTTAGTCTTGTGTCATTTGTGTCACCAGTCAGGCAGTTAACCAGCTTCTCCAGATCACCGAAGTCAAGGGTTCCATCATCGTCAAAGTCTGGAAATATCAAAATACTTAATACTCAGATTGATTTGCATCAAATGTATTAGTAAAAGCTCGGTTTTTATTAACTTATTTACCAAATATACGGAATGCATAGTGGGATTTGATTTCCAGAGTGGCAGAGTCGCTGAAGGCACTCAAAAGATCCAGAAAGTCCTCAAATGTGAGGCTTCCATCTTTGTGTTCAGATGTTGAGAATACATGGCAGATTCTTTCCCTGAAAGGATTGGACTGTGACAGGAATAAGTACAAGGGTCAGTACAGCTTATCAGTACTTGAAGCACTTCCTTGAGAACACATAATGCACAGGACAATCCTAGTTAAAACAACCACTAAGCAGCCTCATTTTCCCGTTTTACTGTTCACCTTGAGCTCCGGCAGAGTAAGAATCCTATCCATTGATACTCTGGTATTAGTCCCAATGTCTTTCTCATCTTTTGTAAGCAGTTCGGTGAATCTCTTGTGAGCACTAAAAAAACAAGAAGACACAATTTAAACATCAATTGTTGCAAGAAGCACTGCTATATTAATTGAATTTTTTTTTAACTTGGTAATATGAATGTCATGTGGCATGCAGCTGGTCACTTACAGGAGAATTTCTTGTTTTGTCAAGAATGTCAGCTCCTTAAAGTAAAAGTAAGCATTATTTGAATGATGACAGTCACATAGTAACCCCAAAAGCTACTTTTTTTAACCCCTGGAATACTTTTTTTGACTCTGACTATCAGACATTAGCAACAACATTAGCTTTGATTATCCTGTTGAGCTTGATGACAACTTGTCACTTCGATAAAGCAGCCATCGACGTTATGTTTACTTTATAGGATTTATTACGACTACAGGCACCTAGTAAATCATACTGTACTTCAAACACCAAGGCTTTGGTAGTTCTCTTTTGCTTTAAAACGTTATGCTAACTTAGCTACAGCGTTATCCTCGGTTAAAACGGGGCGTAAAAACAATTGTTCTCAACTTTAGCCACACGGTGAGCGTCCAAAACGATGTCTTATTTGTTTTGGTAGTTTTAGCTTTTGGACACTTACTTGGTATTCTGAGAGCAAATCCTTCCCGAGTTGACTTGCTGTTGTTCCCATCTTGTTATTTTCAACTCGAAAATGTACTTTTGGTGTTGTAAATAGTTACCCCTGAACTAACTAGTTGGTTGGCATCGCTTACTTCCGGTGTTTTGACTAGCGCACTCCCTTTCCTGTAGTTAGCTACGTAACGGTTTCCATAGTGACGTACTTACGAACAGCTGTTACCTTTGAGTAACAGGTGACACTTGGGGCTAACTGGTGTAGTTGTAACTTTTCATCCTCCTGTATCTTTATTTTGACACAGTTTACCAGTGAAACTTGGCTTCCCTTTGCCAGTTGTCTCCTGGTGCCACTCTTGAAATTTTGAGGGGCAATTTCCCTTTATGTGTGTGGAAGTTCAGGAAGCTACTCTCAGTAAACCACAAAAAAGTTCAATCAAAAGTAAATATTGCATTCAAAAACGTAACAAAAAGCAAAACTTTGTCGTGACATTGTTTCATTTTGTAAAATGTATCTTTCATAGTGTTCTTTCACTTGCCTGGTCTGGCAAGTGGGTCAGAAATCTACTTGCCCAAAGTCAATTTTTACTTGCCTCTATACAAATTGTTTTATTTATTAGGGGTTATCAAATAACAATAAAGACTAAAGTTAATTGTCATGTTTAATCTTTATTTAAGTAAATGAAACAGAACAAGGACACAGAGTGTCATAGATACAAAGCAACAAACATTCATGCATATTGAAAATTGTATGACCAATCCCCTATATTTCACTGAACACTAAATTCTTGTGATCACCCCAATTTCTTTCAAATAATGGAATAGACTCCTTAACAAATACATTTTTAGACTCATTTCTTCCACTCCGAGCTTCCTGATTTCCATTTTTAATGTTTCTTGTTCTCAAGAGTGTTTATGGCAGTGAAAAATTACATGCTCCACTGATTCCTCTATTTGACAGTGCTCATATAATCCTGTAGGCTGTTTGTTTCACACATAATACTACTAGCCTACTCAATTCTTGATTGGCCAGCAGCTGTGCCAATATTCTCTGACATGTGCAAGGGGAGGAGGTTATGCTGTGTGGCAGAGAAAGAGAACATAATTTCTAATATGACGATGATCAAAAAAATGATTGACACATTTTTTATTTTATTACTTAAAAAAAAAACATACCACTTGCCCAATCGGGCCAGTGAGTTGCAGATTTACTAGCTCAACATGGCATTTTACTTGCCCTGGAGAATTTGTTTGTTTGTTTGTTTTTTAATTACCAGTATAATCTTGTCTTGCTTGTTTTTCTTTGGGATGACTGTATGCCATCCAGTGTTAACAGTATGTCCTTTTATATAACAAATCCAAAGTTAAGCACTAACATTTTTCTCATTATCTTGATTTTATTGTAGTTTTACCACACACAAAATCATGTTTTTTCTATTTAGAAACAGATACAAACAAAATCACGGCATCCTGGTATTTTTCCTCTATAAATAAAATCTGACATTTATTAGGCTTACTAGTATACAAACATTTAAAAAGAAACATAATCATTTATTACAAAACAGCAGCTATTAGTAATGCATTAATTCATCACAAATATTTATAAGTTGGCTAACTGCTCAACAAAACTGGATGTAGATGAGAAATAGATGAGGATCTTGATGATGAGGATGATGATCAGGGAATGATTAACTCAACCCTGGGAAGGAGACAAGCTAAGCTCCTGGATTTGTCTCCCAGTCTGTTGTATCTGAAATGAAAAGATAAAAACAGAATTACTCTTAATACAGCAAGCAGAATAATGTGCAATTAAAGAAGTTTAAGTGCTTAATATATCTAATTGTTCTCTCAAATCTTTTAAATTCTACTGTATTTAGACACTAATCACATCACACTAATAAGGTTTTTTTGATTCCTACTAAATACAATAACTCTTATGAGTGTGTTGTTCTTCTCAGATTGTACCTGTCATTTTCGTTCCCTCCTTTGTCTCAGCTGGAACACCGATGCCATACTCGTTTTCACCGGTGACTCTGAAGAAGTAGATCCCTCCCTCCTCCAGGTCAGACACCCTATAGGACAGGCGGCGGCATTTTCCCGTGAGTCTCGTCCACCCTTTTCTGCTGATGTCCCGTATGTCTACAAGGTAATTCTTAACAGGGGCGCCTCCCTCGTTCTCAGGGATGTCCCAGGTAACAGTGGCAGAGTTCTTGGTCACATCTTTAACTGCTATATGAGTTGGAGGACCAGGTGAATCCAAAACCCTCACACTCAGGGTCAAAGAGGCACTCCCAGCAGCATTTTGCAGCTTGACTGTGTATTTGCCGGAGTCATCACGTGTTGCCCGTTCCACTGTGATGGAAGTGACGGAGCTGGTGGTGTTTATCATTCCTCTGATTCTCAGATCAACATCTACTTTTTCCCATGTCACACTGGGAACAGGTTTGCCTGTGAAAGGCACAGTCAGAGTGAAGGAGCTGCCATCTTGAACAGGAAGGGTCTTCCTCATCTCGGCGCTAACGTCAAACCTGGGCTCCTCCTCTCTCTCCATGGCCACTTCAGGATCTGTTTCAGGACTGGGCTCACTGATGCCAATCTTATTTATAGATCTCACAACAAAAACATATTCTGTACCCGATGTAAGTCCAGTTACTGTAAACTCTGTTTTATCGGTGTTGTGCACACCAACATCCCAGACTTCTTCTGTTGATTTTCTGAATTCAATTTTGTACCCAGTGACTGTTGCTCCACCGTCAAACAGTGGCTTGTTCCATGACAGAGTGATTGAGGACCTGGATGAATCAATTATGGTGGGCTTTGCAGGAGGGGAGGGCAAAAACTTTGGATCCTCTGCCAAGGTGAGTTGGCATGGCATACTTGGTTCACTCAGCCCAGCAGCATTCTCAGCAAAGACTCTGAATTCATACTCACATCCTTCATGCAGGCCGGAGGCTTTGACTCGTAGGTCATAGACTGGCTTCTTATTGACACGTACCCAGCGAACGCCATGCTTCTCCCTCTTCTCGATGATGTAACCGCTGATGCGGCTACCGCCATCAGAGGCGGGTCTCTTCCAGCAGATAGTCATAACTTCACTGGTTACACTTGTGACCTCGACATCAATCGGAGCAGATGGGATAGTAAAGGGATCCGTGGCTTTGATGGGCTCACTTTCCAAAGTCTCTCCCTCCCCATATTTGTTCACTGCCCTCACCCTAAACAGGTATTCATTTCCTTTGAGCAGCTTGGTTATTTTGCAAGTAGTTGCCATCATGTCACCATACACAAGGGTCCAGGCTACCCGACTGGTTTCACACTTCTCAACAATGTAGTGCATGATCTCAGCACCACCAGTCTCTTGGGGGGGTCCCCATGACAGGGTGCATTTCTCTGCTGAGAGTCCAGACACTTCCAGAGGTCCAGCAGGTGGGCCAGGCCTGTCCAGTACCTTGCAGGTAATAGCCTTAGATGTGATACCACCTGTACTCTGTAGGGTGAGAATATACTGTCCAGAATCTTTCCTAACACTTTCTTTGATGATTAGAGAGGTTTGCGTCTTTGTTGCAGTAATCTCAACCCTTCCCTTGGTGCCAATACTTCTACCATTTTTTGACCACAACACTGTAGGGTTCGGTCGACCAGAGATGTCAGCATCTATTCTTAGGAGGTCTCCTGCTTTGACAACCACCACCTGTCTAAATTTGTCTTCCAGGATAATTTTGGGTGGCTCCACATCATGCTGCACTGTAACAGGTCCAGTGGTTTCAGAGGATGCACTGAAGAGATCAGCTGCATTCTTTGCAATAACACGAAAATTGTACTGTGCACCCTCTTCAAGGCCAGTCACTTCCAAGAAGGTGTCCAGTAAGTTGGTGAAGTTGCACTTAAGCCAGCAACTATCTGGGAGCTCTTTGCGCTCGACGATGTAACCAGTTATTTTAGCGCCACCATCATATTCTGGTTTGTCCCATGAGAGTGAAACTGAGGTGTTAGTTACATTGGTGACTGTGAGGTTGCGTGGGGGATCACACTGATCTCTTGCTGCTACAGGCTCAGTTGCTTTACTGCACTGTCCAACACCAGCCATGTTCTCGGCACAAACCCGGAACTCATAAATCAGCCCCTCTTCAACTGTCGTTATCTTGAATTGGTTCTCGGTCACTGGACTTCTGTTTAACTTTGTCCACAGAATACTGCTATGATCTTTGCATTCAATATGGTAACCACTGATAGGGCTTCCGCCATCACTGTCTGGCTTGCTCCATGCAACCACCATGATGGATTTTGAGGCACTCACAACATGGAGTTTGGTTGGTGGACCAGGTGGCTTGAAAGGATACTGAGCAACAACTGCTTCAGACTCAACAAAGTGACTCTTGCCATAGCGATTCTCTGCAGCAATACGGAACTGATATTCTGTGCCCTGTGTCAGACGGGAAATTTTGATTGATGTTCTGGCAACTGTAGCTGACACTGTCTGCCATATTGTACTGCTTGTATCTCTCTTCTCAACAACATAATTGCTGATTTGACATCCTCCAGTATAAAGTGGGGGCTGCCATAACAAAGACACAAAGTCAGCACTCACCTCAACCACACTGAGGTCACTTGGTGGTCCAGGTCTTTCAAAAACGTTAACAAAGATTTCAGTGGATGTGGTTCCAACCGAGTTGGTGAGGGTCACCTCATACACACCAACATCTATCCTTGATGCATCTCTGATAATGATCTGAGATGATGTGTCAGATGTGTGCACATTTACTCTGCTTGTCTCTTTCAGGATGTTGCCATCTTTTTTCCAGGCTACTGTTGGCTTTGGCACACCCTTGAATGGAACATCTATCTTTAAATCACTCCCTGCCTTCACACTGAATGTATTGGACAGCAAATTAATAATGGGCTCAGCACTTATGTCCTTTACGACAACAGGTGCCAACAGGGACTTTGATTCACTCTTTCCCTTTTCATTCATAGCACTCACTCTAAAGAAATACTCCTTTCCTTTTATCAGTCCATTAATAGTCACATCCAATGCTCTACCCTCTGAACATATTGTCCATGTGTCATCTCCCTTAGCCTGCATTTCTACAATATAACATGTAATTTTACTTCCTCCATCATGATCAGGCTTCTCCCAAGAGAGTCTTGCACTACTGCAGCTAACATCACTCACTGTGATTTTCCCAGGAGGCACAGGAGCCTCAGACACTTTTACAGCCTCATTGGTCTCTGCTGGCAGTCCAGTGCCAAACTCATTCACAGCCAGGACACGGAAATAATAAAAGCATCCTTCGTGGAGATTGTCAATCTTGTATGAGTTTCTCACACAGTTGCTACAGACGCTTGAGAATGCCTTCCTTGCCTCTTCTCGTTTTTCTACGATATAGTGAGAAATCTTTGATCCTCCATCAATGAGAGGTGGCTCCCAGGAGATGGACACAGAGTCTCTCTTTACATCCTTCACCTCTAGGTTTGTTGGTGCACTGGGAGAGTCCAGTATTCTGACATTGATAAATGCCGATTTGGAGCCATTGCAGTTTTTAGCAGTCAACACATACTTCCCTGTGTGGTTTCTATTGACATTCTCAATTAGTAACTCTGTGTGGGAGCTTGTTACCTCAATTTGAGCACGCTCACTGAGAATGCCGCCTTCCTTTGACCATTTGACCTCAGGTTCTGGCCTTCCTCTGATGGTGACAAAGAGACGTAATGTGGAACAGGCTCGAACATTGACAATCTTTCTCAAAGCAGTCTCCAACTCAATCTCAGGTGCCTCCAGTTTCTCAGCCACTACTACAGACCCAGGTAGATCCACATGCTCTCCAACTCCAGCAACATTCATTGCACATATACGAAAATTGTACTCTGCATTTTCTCTTAGTCTCTTCACGGTGTAGTTTGTGTCCTCTACACCTGTGCTGGGTGTGCATGTGATCCACTCATCCTCTGCTGCTTCTTTCATCTCAACTATAAATCCGCTGATAGCAGCTCCACCATCATAAATGGGCCTTGACCAGGCCAGAGACACAGTACTGCTGGAATGGTCTGTCACTCTGGGGTTGGTAGGGGGACCAGGTGGGTAAGTAGCCTCACAGACTTTAATATACTCACTTGGCTCACTGGGTGCACCAACACCAGCAGCATTCTCTGCCAGTACTCTGAACTGATAGTGATGTCCCTCAGTGAGCCCTGTGCATCGGAAACGTAAGTCATTTAGTCTTCTCTTGTTGCACTTAGTCCACCTGACACCCTCTTTGTCACGTTTCTCCAGGATGTAGCCATCAATCTCTGAGCCCCCATCAGTCTCAGGCCTCTCCCATGTCAACACTACGGAGTCTCCAGTCACCGCACTGGCTGTAGGGGTAGAAGGTGCACTAGGTGTTGTAAAAGGGTTTTGTGCAATGAAGGGGTCTGATTCCAGAAATTCACCAACACCAAATTTATTCACAGCAGCAATTCTGAATATATATTCTTTGCCAGGCACCAGTTTTGTCACTTTGTAACTGACAGCTTCAACATGAGGTTCAACCGCTGTCCATGTGACACGGCTGGTCTCCCTTTTTTCAATGATGTAGTGGGAAATACCGGCACCACCATCATTTAAAGGGGGGTTCCAATGAAGATTACACTTCTCTGCACTGACAACTTTCACCTTCAGAGGTCCATCTGGTGGACCAGGTCTATCCAGGACCTTCACATTAACTGAGATAGATGTTGTTCCACCAATGTTACTGAGGCTCAAGACAAAGTGCCCTCCATCCACACGTGTACACTCCCTGACAATCAGAGATGTATGAGTGAGCGTGTTCTTTACATCCATTCTTGGTGTAGATTTGTTGATTTCCCTACCATCCTTCAGCCACCTTACTTCAGGGAGGGGCTTCCCAAAGTAATCAGCATCAATATTGAATGTCTCACCAGCTTGAACAACAGTAGTAGTCTTGAATTTAGGATCCATGAATGCTGATGGTCCTTCAATGACATCCTGAGCAATGACAGTTATACTTTCTGAAGGTGTGCTCCAAACACCTGCACCATTCTTGGCAGTTACTCTAAACTCATAACTCTGGCCTCCTGTCAGACCTGTGACTGTGAACTCAGTTTCAATAAAGTTTGTGAAGTTTGCCTTCATCCATCTGCCATCTGGGAGCTCTTTCTTTTCAACAACATAGCCTGTAATGGTGCTTCCACCGTCATACCTGGGTTTTGCCCACTGAAGTGTAATATTCTCTCTAGTGATGACAACAGCTTCAGGTTTACCAGGTGGATCACAGGGATCTCTTGCCACATAGCCTTCAGATATCTTGCTAGATGGGCTGAGTCCAGCAATATTCTCAGCAAAAACCCTGAATTCATACTCAATACCTTCCTCCAGTCCAGTTGTTTTGAAGCGGGCTTCAGATACAACGAGTCTGTTCAGCTTGGTCCATAAAATACTGTTTTTCTCTTTGCGTTCAAGATGATAGCCGATGATGGGGCTGCCTCCATCTTTGGCTGGAGGTTCCCATTCAACCAACATGCTGTACTTAGTCACTGTGGACACAAAGGGGGTGCCAGGAGCCGTGGGCACACTAAAAGGATACTGTGCAGTTACAATGGGAGATGTGATTGAGGTACTCTTTCCATACCTATTTTCTGCAAACACTCTGAATTGGTATTCACTACCTGTCTTCAGCCTGGTGACTTTGATTGTGGTTCTTACTGTTGTTGCTGACACAGTCTGCCAGTCTGTACTTGCAGTGTCACGTTTCTCCACAATGTAGTTGTCTAGCTGGCAGCCTCCTGTGTATTCTGGTGGCTCCCAGGAGATGGTAACATAGTCAGAACTGACCTCATCAATCCTCACAGGCCCTGTTGGTGGGTCAGGCTTTTCAAGAACAACCAAAGTGATTTCTCCTGTATATTTTCCAGCACTGTTGCTTGCCGTGATAGAGTATTGACCAGAGTGCTCCCTGGTAGCATGTCTGATATGAAGAAATGTTAATGAGGACGTAGTTGAAACCTCTAACCTGGATGTCTCTTTGACTGCCTGGCCATCTTTTTTCCATTCAATCTTTGGCACTGGGTGCCCAACCACTGGGATCTCTACTTTCAGCTCTTCACCATTCTTGACAGTGAATGTGCTAAACGTTATCTGGAGTTTTGGTTTAATAGCTTTTTCCTTATCTGTGACAGGACCGGGTTGGTCTGTACGGCGGTGCCCTCTGTTCTCATTGGAACTGGCAGGCTGACCTGGTAAAGAAACAAAAAAATTAAATAAATGTAACATTGGATAAAAGCACTGTGCAGACTGATTATCTGAGATTCACATGAAAAGTGAAATGCATGTTTGTTAATGCTTTTGTGATAACACAACATTCTGTTGAGTGAAATTATTGATAGATTATTGTATTTTGCTTTTCATTTGCTGGAAACTTTATAAACAAATCAGTTTTAATATTACTTTACACTGTGTTATATTGCATTAAGTTTTCATTTTTACAACTATAAATGTTACAAATATAAATATTATTTTCAATTTAAAGCCAAGTTTTAATGTTTGCCATTTAGACTACATGGTGATAGGATGAATGTTTGGCATACCTTGGACAATGAGAGTGGAGGATGGTTGGCAATCCTTTTCTGTGAGCGCTGCATCAGTGTCCGGTGTCATATTTATATTTAGGGTGTCAGCCTTATCTTCTGCTTTCTTTCTTGTCTACAAAACAGAAACAAAACTGCCAATGTCAATGAAATCAAACTTAAGCAAACACTTTATCAGGGCAATCATTTTTCCACTTTTGTTCTATGACTGATGTTTTAGTGTGGCTGTTTGGAATTGCCAAATTAATACTTTTGCTATACATATGTCATCAGAAATTAAGGATTTTGACAAAATGTCCTCTGTTTTAAGACTGACTTTAGTGTTTTAAACATGCTAACATGTATTCTAGAGAGTGTAGTGTACTGGAAATAGAAACTCTTGATGGTGTTAAAAATAACATTACACGGCAGACCAGACTGCCAACTGTTCTACCGAACAGATAAAACCCCATTATTATCAAACTCAACTTAAAAATCTCATGTGGTGAAACCATTTCACATATGAAAATTCACTAGACAAAAAATGTTTGAACAGTTTCGGTAACTTAAGAACTTAACATTTTATGGCTGTCAAGTATTAAAATTTCAAACAAAACTGTACTTACTTCATTGTTGCTCGCTTCCATCCTTTCTTGTCTTACTTGTCCTTATTTATGTATGTATGAGAGACAAAATGTAAATTTAAGATTCAGCTAATACAAGATGCAGCTACTGCTATGAGCCCCAAAACAGCCCCAGACATACACAGCTCTGCCAATCACTGCCTGCTTTATCTCCAAAAGCATGCAGTGACTAAAATAACCGTGATGCATCATTGGCCAGCTGCTCCCTCTTTCAAAGTTAGTTGAGCCAACATGGGTCAGCTTTGAAAAACTGGAAAGTTGCTCAACAGTTAAATATTGTACACATATCATTGCTGTTAAAGGGGAATTACCGTATGGCTATTTAGATATCTAAAAACATCTTTTAAATACCTTTGTGAGTGTGTGTGTGTGTGTTTTTGTTGGGGGTTGGGTTAGGTGGGTTATATATGCAGACATAGTGAAGTGAACAAGAGCCTCCCTGAACAAATAGTATGCCACTAAAATAATAAGAGTGGGAGAAAAAGGTTACAAAATACTTAACATGTACAACAATATGTACAGGATGTAACATTATCTTGTTTGTCAATATGTTGTAACCTTGTATGTCTCCTGTTTTCATTTGCTGATCTATGAGGAATAGCAGTTGTCTGCTATATATACTACTACTGTATTTACTTACCAAATCAAAAATTCTAATAAAACCATGTTAAAAATGTAATCACATCAGTGTTGATCTAAATGTTTACATTGCTTTAATGTGGTAACTCAAGATTATATAAATTACTATTTTTAACATAAACCTTTATTCTGAAATATTGAACCGGAAATACACTGATAATCACCGACGAAGGAGAGCACGTGTAAACCAGGAAGTTAGCTCGCCTAGCAAACCGGTGCCTAGAAAAAATAATCAGCAGGAATTTAAATACAGACGTGTGACTGAAACTGATAATGGAGATTTTTTCTTAGAGGGAGTTTTACTGCGTGGTTTGGTTCAAGACACTGACTTTGACACAGTTATACAGTGTCAAAATTACAAAGTAAGTAACTGTCACGCTGCTTATTCAAGTAAACGAATAGCTTAACTTACTTGTTTGATGGGCAAACAATTCATGGAATAAGCACAATTAAATCTTTTAGGAAAACGTGTGTTCATCCATGAATATCTTCAGACTGCTTGCTTTGTGTAACGTAGAGCAGGTGACTAGTTTCTGCCACTTTCTGCCCATTACAGCTGAAGTGATTAGTCGATGTCATAAACTTAATCAGCAATCACTTTGTTAATCGATTATTTATGTCATGTTTTAAATTTAAGTCATGTTTCAAATCATAAAAGCTGCTGTCTGCTGGCTCTAAATGTGATGAGTCAGCAGGGTGACACCAGGCTGATGTATCATGAGATGAGCTCTGTTGTCAATGTCATGTCTCTGTGTTTCGCATGAGCTCTGTTGTCAATGTCATGTCTCTCTGTTTCACTGTTCAGTGACAGATCCAACCATGGCGCTCCAGTTTGTATATAGCAACCAGAACTTTGTCACAGATGTCCATCGGACCACTGGGAACAGTCCTGGGATGGCATCGCCTCCAACAAGTTTTGACACAACTATCCAAGCTGGCTGGACAGAAAGGTTAAAGAGGGGACTCTTCCGCTACCATTTGGGTGATTTACAAACACGCATCCTGCCAGGCCCACATGGTTATGTGGCCCAGCTGAATATACAGAGAGGAATAGAGAGAAGAAAGCCTCAGGAGATACTGAGCATTCAGCAGGAGTTCAACGCCAAGCAGTTTAATTTTAACAAAATCAATCCAGATGAAATCATATTTGAGATGTTAAAGGATGCTGTGGGAGGGTCAACTTCGCATGAAAATGGAAAGCAGTTGCATCAGTCCGGTAGGATGGTGGTGCTGGTTAATGTCAGCCCTTTGGAGTTTGGACATTATCTCTTTGTTCCAGATCCAACGCGCTGTTTTCCGCAGGTCCTGACGAGGTTTGCCATCCAAGTCGGCATCGAATCTGTGCTCCTGAGCTCCGACCCAGGCTTTCGTGTGGGGTTCAACAGTCTTGGAGCTTTTGCATCTGTCAATCATTTACACCTTCATGGATATTACCTGGACCACGAGCTCAAGCTAGAATCTATGCCAGTCAAGCCGCTTCTTCCTAAGAAGGGATTTTATCGTCTCATGGACTTTCCTACAGGTTTTTTGTTTTACACAGAATCGGACGGGGTGGAGGAAGTTGCCAGAGCCATCTGCCAAGTCACTGACTTTCTTGTGGATGGCAATATCGCTCACAACCTGTTCTTGACCAGAGGATGTCCGCCCTGTGATCGCGTACCGAGAGAAAAGGATCGCAACTCAAGAAAAGGCGTGCGTATTGCTGTATGGCCCAGAATATCCTGCTTCGGTGCCAAAGAAGAGTCTGCTTTCAATGTTGCTCTTTGTGAGCTAGCTGGACATTTACCATTTAAGAACAAGAAGGACTATGAGTGCATTGCTGAGAAAGATGTGGTAGATATCATTCAGAGGTATCTCCTGCCTGATGGAGATTTTCTCAGATTGGAACAGCAACTTACTTGTCATTTAAAGGATTTATAATATATGAACAAAACCATGTTAGAGAGTACCTTAATGTAGGATTGCATGTGCACACAAATACCTCTCTGCGCCAATACCTCAAACTACATTTCATAACTGCCAATAAAAGAGACACTTATAAATATGTAGGTTTATTGTCAATATATTTATTATTTAGCATGTGCTCCAATGGATGTGTTGTAGTTAAACTGGTCTTAAATAAAAAGCTAAAATTATTTTCCAGTTCTCAGTTGTGCCTGTGATGTAAGTTGTCACCATTATAGACATTTTTTACTGTATACATTTTGTTTTGTCAAAGCACTGCAGGTGAAACATATGTGTATTTAATGGTGAATGGCTGTATTCCAACTTTGTGTTCCACCTAAAGGGCTCTGGTATCGTTCATGCTGACTCACTGGTGTTGCTTACCGGGATGCTTCACTGAAACACAGCCATGTGTGCTTTTCCTGTTAAGGCTGGTTGAAATGTACACAATGATGAAGGCCTATTATGTAGATATCATAATATTCTCTTGTAGCAAAGGGAAACAGTCAGCAAGAGGTGGTTTTCATTTAATGGAAGTGAACAGGAACCAGACCTGCCTAAAGTTGTATAAACTCAAAAACACAAAACAGAAACACAAGAACAGTGCGTGCAAGATTAAGACTCCTTGGAGCTGAAAAAGAAAAAACGCAAGTTATTTTCTCCAGAAAGCTGTTGAAAGTTTATATATCAAATCACATATTATGTGTTAGTATGACAGTAACAAGTTTGCACTATAAATCCTATAATGATAATCATTTATATTTATTAATATGCACTATTCATTTAAATCATTGTGATTTTTATTTATTTGTTAAAGGCCTCTCGTTCACAAGTGTTTCCAATTATTCTGGCTGATTAGAGCTTTGTTCAGGTTGAAGTTAGGCAGAGCTACAGTAGCCATAATGAACCATAACACACCACCTCAATCACTGTCTTATAAGCTCAGTATGGAAATTAATTGGTAGTTCTTGTTTGGATGTGTAACATTTACACTTGTCATTTCAAGTGTCTTGTGTCATACACACATACTGCTTCAAACACAAAATAAAAAAATAAAGCATTCATGTCTAATAAATAACGTTAATCAAGCAGTGTCCGTTATTTTACTGTTCTTGTACATATACACACATTGCACAAATGAAACACACAGTTTGATGTTGAATCAGAGACAAAAAACGATTCAGTGTTCATTCTATGTCTTTGTAAAAATAAAATAATATTTAAAACATATCCTGGGGATGATTAAGTTCCTGTTTCTGTTGAATCAGAAAATACAAAAGCCAGACAGCAGTTCTTAGTTTAAGTGGGATTAAAGTTACACATCATCTTGAAATATATCATCCCTGAAGAGCTCATCATCTGCCAGAATTACATCACCAAGGTAGCGATGCTAACCCAAGCAATAAGCACAGATACCTGCTCGCTCATTTTAATGAGGTTCCTTATTGTTGAGCTCACAGTCAGTGCAGTGATCTATATGTTCAACTGCTGACAGGCTCATTTTTCCCAGTGAGATTCTGATTAGACAAAACATTTTCTTTTTGTCATGTTGCCTTGACAAACAAATTTGTATGGTTTGATGTCATTAAGCTTTGATACATTGCCCTGTCCAGGATATTTGACTTTTTGAAACACTTGGCATAAAATCTTCGTAGTACTTGGTGACAAAAAAATGCACAAGAATGACATCTTTGTTTCATTTTTAGGTAAAGGTTACACTTGTCTGTGCAATTTACTTTAAAACATGTCTATTAATGTGGTTGGAAGTCACGTGTCTTGGAACACAGGTTTGTAGTTTGGAAAAACAAAAACAAACATGAACTGGCTTGATGGAGTCAAATTGAGGTTATCTGCGCTCTTATGTCCAAAGAGAGTCACCCTCATGGCTCAGATGTCTGGTCGCTTCCAGGATGCCCCTGTGTAGATTGTTTAAAGGCTACAAATATGATTCATGCTGCCTCTGTTAAGTAAATAATGTGACCTCTACAGTCATCACTCAAACATGCTGCTTTATTCTCATATATATAATATGTGTGTAAAATTATTAAAACTATGTGTTTTGATTTGAATTGTTGACAACATTAGAACAGGCCCTATTTATAATGCTTTTAATTGTGGAATATCAAATCCACATTACTTTTTCTTTTTCTTTTATTTGTTTACAGAACTTGTGTTCGCTTGTCATCACAGTTCATTCAGAGGATAGAAGAGAAGTGACATATAAGAGCTGATGTATTTGTTCAAGTCCTGTGTATTTGACCCTTCTGAAACAACATACAAGTACAGGACAGGTTGGTCTGAACTATTTACAGTTTACAGTCTATGTGTGTGTATATTCACCCTTTTTCCATTGTCAATGTTACTTAGTGTAAACTGAACTGAGAACATTTACATAATCGTAGTGAAAACTAAGAAAGTGACAGAAACATCATGATGGATTAGACTGCTGAGAACACTTACAGCAGACAGTATACAGTATGTATATGAAGATCATTTACATGGATGTAACATTTAGTTAAAGATGATCTCCCACGTAACACAGACTCCAGTTTAATTGTTCCCGTTTTGATCACAATACAATACTTAATTATACACAAATGTCATACTTAAACTCAAGAAAAGGCAAAAATAATGTACAAGTAAAATTGTTATTATTTGCTGAGCTTAACTAAAAAAAACCGGATCCTTCTATCAACCTTGAGCCCTGCGGCAGTGATGGTTGACTGAGTCAAACCTGTCATGCTTCGCCTTGTGGGGCCCAACAGGGATACACATTATTTACAGTTAATGCTTCACAGGAGCAGCCCCTTGTACAGAGGAGACGAGAACATCCCTCCCGCCCCACCCCGCCCCGTGACTAGTAGTACTACTACACTGTACAGAAATGACTGTTTGTCTTTCTCTGACATGCAAAGACAGTCTATGTCGAGGGAAGAGTTTTCAAGAATATTCAAATGTACATAATCCCTCTAGTTTCTAGTTTAGTCTAGGAAATGAAGCATGTTCCTTCTGTCCTTAACCACAAAACTTTGTAGTAGCAGAATTTGATGTCACAGTGCCATTTTTATGTTACAAAAAATCTTAAACATCAAGAATCAAATAATTGGAGCTTCTTGCTAACTGAGCACGTGTCACCACCTGAAAAGAGTCTGCTACGTTCCTACTGCTATAGTAGAGGGAGTGACGGTGGGAGTGTCCTGATATTAGAGCAGAGGCCCATCTTTACTCATCTTCAGTTGTGCTTAAGATGCTCAGGGTCTTTAAAGTGTCTCTCACTTTTGCAGCAGACAGCTTAGTTAAATAATTTGGCTCTTTGACGACTATTATACCTAAAAACATTTCTTTTAAAGGAACAAAAAAATTAGAAAACCAAGCAAAAATAATGGGCTGTGTTCAAAGCTTCAGGGAATTATGTGACCGTCCAAAAAATACTAATGTTCGTTTGAGTCTTCCGGCAGTTTGCATTGTGTGGCAAACAGCCATGATCATCTTATTTGGGGTTTTTATTCGTTATAATGAGGAATCCGATCCACACTGGATAGAGCACAGAGCAGCTAAAAACATATCGAGTGACATTGAAAACGACTTCTACTTCAGATATCCAAGTAAGTGAATTCATCTTGATCCTTTTTTTAAAAAAAAACATAGATGTATTTTTTTCAAAATGTCAAATTACTGTACCTTAGTCATCATTCTTATATCTTATTTGTCAATCCAGCCACTTTTATATCTTTACAGCTTTTACAGTATATCTCTTATGTCCTTTAAATATATATATGTATCTTTATGCATCTCTATGTATGTTTTCCTCATTATTCTATGTAAATATGGCAGTAAATTGTTTGTTTTTATCAGAGTAAAATCTGTTTCTACTTGAGTTACTGAGTTGATGATTGTTCTCAGATTGTGTTGACCTATCAGATTATTCCTACATTGCTGACAAGGATCAGACACCCACAGGTGTATATTTCCCCAGAGGTTTGATTCCCCTCCGGCTTTTCCTCCAGTCTAACTATAGCTACCAATTCAACACTGTTTGTATCAATAAAAAATAGGTTATTTTGTTTAAATATATATATATATGTAATTGTGTGTGTATGAGTGTTTGTATGGGTGTGGTTGTACTGTACTGTACACTTCCCAACCAACCCACGGTGTCAATGTCAGGCTATCATGAAGCCATCTAAGGTATGGTGTTGGATGTCAGATGATAAATGTATGTTCTCAAACTGTTTGTTGTCCAAGACCAATAAGACCTCATCCTAAAGTCACAAGACATTACTTTAACGCCCACTGTCGGTGTTGATTGGAGGAAATGTCTGATGTCTTTGTTGTTTGTGAGGCTGTGAAACATTTGTCCAGTCTGGGTCTGATACAGTGTTTTATACAATGGGCTGTTTGTGGTAAAATTCTTTTATACGAACTATAATGTTTCACGCTGCAGTGAGAACCTATTGTGCCTTGAGATGTGTGAGCCGGTTACAGAGTTATGGTGTATATGATACTGGCTGGTTGATGCTGGTATCAGAATAGTGTTGTTTGATGGCTACAACAGATATCAATTACCCTAAAAATGACCCACCTGCTCCAAAATATAGTTGTAAATTTTAATTCCCCACAAGATCCATTTCTTTGTTGCTTCTCTGTCTTTTGTGTTTGTGTTTATTATGGTTATTGTTTTAGCAATTAGTATTATATTTTAGCTTCAGTGTGAACTCTTGACCTTGTAACCAGCAGCTTGACTAAATAATTCTCAACACAAAGTCGACTTACTTGTTGTTTTGGAAGCTTTCAGCCACATTTTGGGGCCATTTCCGTAGGTGAAGTTGCTTAGTTGTCATGGAAGCATATCTATTATTATTATATTATTATTAGCATTATTATATACACACCTCTATGTCTGTATGGGTGTATAATGTATATTTTTCTGAGATATTTTTAGTTCCTGTAAGCCACAGAATATTGTACCTGTGTAATCACCTTGACATTGCGCTGTGTCATCATAACAAAACATCTCATCGGCATGTAACAGTAAATACACACTGTAACGTCCTTGAGTCATGTTCATGTAATTTCCCCTTTTGCCCTCATGTCTGTGAAACTTTCTATATACAGTTTCTCCACTGGTATATCAGTTCACTCATAACTCCTGTACTTTTATTTAATTTCAAAGGTTATTGTTGTTAACAACCCTGATTGTTCGTTAACAATATTAAAGTTACACTGAACTGACATTGCATATAATTATGACATTATAATGATTTTCTTGATCATGTACTTTGTTTTTTTTTCTTTTATATTGACAGGCAAAAAGATTTCTGAGTCAAGAATGAACAATAATGTTGACCCTTGGATACTGTATATTGGTTTGGCTCTTACATCTGCTCTTGTAAGCCATATAATGTCATTATAAACACGCAACCTAATCAGATCATGGAAAATTCCCAAATACAATATGTAGAAGATGATTGAGAAAAGAGTAGAAACAAAACAAGTAATGACTGCATTATTTTACTGCATCTAGTAAAGACTGAGCCCATTAAAATGTTATGTTAAAATTTTATGCTGTTAATTCATTGCCTCTACTTTGAGCTGACCCTACAGTATGAAGTATGAAGTATGTAGCCCTGTGATGGACAGTACTACTACAGACAGACATTTACTGACTGACCTGCATGTCTGTAGAATGTGGGAGGAAATCCACACGAACTACATGCAAACTCTTGACAGAAAGGGTTCATCTTTAATCCTTCTTTGAAGTGAATAAATCATTCTTGATGCTGCTCCTTATTATCTTTTCCTTTTTTTTTTACTCACTGTCCCAAAACCTACCACCCTTCATCATCTTTGCTCAAGGTTTCCAGGATGTCCACGTGATGATCTTTGTTGGATTTGGCTTCCTGATGACCTTTCTGAAGCGGTACAGCTTTGGGGGTGTGGGTTTCAACTTCCTCATCGCAGCCTTCGGCCTCCAATGGGCGCTGCTAATGCAGGGCTGGTTCCACTCCCTGGACTACACTGATGGGAAGATCAAAATCGGAGTTGAAAAGTAAGCACCCAGTTGTATTCTCAAAGCACAGTGTACAACTGAAACAGAAACTCATGGCTCAGTGACATTGTAAATAAGGTCACATGTATGAGAAGCTAAAGTAGTTGATATGATTCACCTCTGATTTTTTGTTTAATTACTGGGAAACATGTCTGATGGGAATACTTTTCCACCTGTATGGTTTCCATAGAAAAAAACGTGGAAGTGGAGAAACCAGTCTGACACTTCCCACTTCCCATATTTCCAGGCTCGTTAGATTTAGTGTTTGTGGATTCAGAGGTTGGAAGGTAAACAGAAACTCAGGCTAATGAGAAACGAAGGTACTGTTGAAGTGCCACCAAGTCACTGTGTGTCAACAGATATGACACGTGTACTTCTGTGTGCACCTGGGAACTAGAAAGAGAGAGTAGGATATGAGGTTAAATTTACCATTGGTTCAGTGCTCAAACTAATATATAATTGCAGCCATATTTGGATGATTTGGATTATTTGAATAGGTGCACACTTACCCAGATTAAATCTTGTCATATATTTGTCCAATACAAATCACAAACAATCACATATTTCCTCATTTAACTTCTCCTCCTCCTCAGCCTGATCAATGCTGATTTCTGCGTGGCGGGCTGCTTGATTGCTTACGGGGCAGTGCTGGGTAAAGTCAGCCCAGTCCAGCTGATGGTCCTGACTCTGTTTGGGATCACATTGTTCGCTGTGGAGGAATTTATTATCCTGGATCTCATACATGTAAGTTGGAGCCATCAGTAGTTTTTGTTTTGATGTCATTTTCTGAATATATATTCAGCTGCATTATTAAAACGGGAGAGAGGATCTCATGATGTAGCTGAAGATGTTATTACAGTTTATCAAACACACCCACTGTGAAGTGAATGAGGTTCATCTTACAGTGTTTTGTGTATTTATGGTTTTGTGGCCCTGAAATTCTTGAAATTAGAGTATAATCCTGTGACATATATGAAAGTCAGAGGTGTATTGTGTTGCTTTTTTAGGTTTTATAATTTATGCTATGTTGAAACTTCTAAGTAACAACTTAGTAACAACCACATACTATGACACTGACTAACTAGTTTTCTCGCTCTTGGAGGAATCAACTCAGAATATGCTTCCTATATTGGAAAGTGAAAAGAAAAGTGGAGACAAATACACAAAATAGCTGTTTATTCAACTGATTAACAGCGAAAAAAAATCCCTTTAAACAAAAACAATCATTTGAGAATTGACATGTGTGTGCTAAATATAGATAGCATTTGTTTTTCTTCTGAATTTTCACGTTTTTCAGTATTCATATCAAAACTGGCATATTCCTAGATTTTAAAGATCAAGTCAGAAAATAATTACTCTTCTCTAGGAATAATCATAATTCAACTACCAGCAACCTCCTAGCAAACACCTCATAATAATCTAGTAGCCATAACTAGTGTGACTGCTTCCTCCACTACTAATGCTGACATTTTTCTTCCTGAAGGCCAGAGATGCTGGAGGCTCCATGGTGATCCATACATTTGGAGGTTATTATGGTCTTGCCATCTCGTGGATGCTCTATCGACCAAACCTGGACCAGAGCAGTCGCCTGCAGGGCTCCGTCTACCACTCGGATGTCTTTGCAATGATTGGTGATTTACTACATAACTGCATACAGTCACACTAAAAGCTTTTAATTGTTTTGATTTTTTTGACTTTTACAACCAATTCCAATATTTCTCATTGTTTTGGTGGACCTTTCACATCTATCTCCACTCTGCTTTCTGCATAGGCACTCTCTTCCTGTGGATGTTCTGGCCGAGTTTCAACTCAGCCATCACAGACCATGGGGACGGGCAGCACAGAGCGGCCATTAACACCTACCTGGCTTTGGCCTCCACGGTACTCACCACTGTGGCCATCTCAAGCCTCTTCCAGAAACATGGAAAACTAGACATGGTAACGACCAGCAGTGATTGTTTTGCGTGTCAGTAAAGTTAAACTGTTACATATATTTGACTTGGTTCAAAAATGAGGTGTGTGTATTTGTATAGATAACAGTACAGGTTATGCTGAAATAAATCCCCTTTTTGAATTGTTAAACATGATATGCATGATTTGCGCCCCACCTGAACTAACTCAAACTTGTGCATTATCTGTTTAACCTGATATATTTAACACCTCATTTTGTAAATGTGTACTAAACTGATACACACGATTGCTTCTGTGATTAGCACAATACATTTTCCTGTTCATGTCTCTTAGGTTCACATCCAGAACTCCACTCTTGCTGGAGGTGTTGCAGTGGGAACTGCGGCAGAGTTCATGCTGATGCCCTACGGGTCTCTGATCGTAGGATTCTGCTGTGGTGTCATCTCCACACTGGGATATATCTACATCACGGTATTTCTCTGGTTTCATTGTAATCTATTATGAATAAGCTTCTCTTCTTCAGTAATTGCATTTTTTTAAAACTTTTTCTGTATATACAAAAACATAATGAAACCCAAGACTTTTTTGGGGGGCAAACAGAATTAGCTACAAACAAAGTAAGAAAAAACAATACATAACAAGGACAAAAATAAAAAATAAGGGGGCACCATGTATCAATAAATACAACATAAATGGGTAGCATAACAAAGTGTAGGAATATGTCATTGATTTTAAGCATTCAGCTCAATCTGGCTTTGTCTGACTCATGAATAAGCTTCTTTATTAATTTTTGCATTCAGCTCTTGTGTCTAAGGCAGTCAGTTACAAAAAAAGCATACTACACATAAATGAAAATATAAAACTTAGCTGTCTAAAATGTGCTTACCCAAAATTTTTAATTTTTTAAAATTTGGTAATATATAGCCTACTATTTTTCTCTTATGAATTAGAGTTAAAATGTTACCTTCTTAAGCTGGGAAGGTGTTTTATTGCTTTGTTCTGTCCGTTGATCATCTGTATCTTGTAATGCAATACTCAAGCCAGCTAAACTATGCTAAGCTTGAAAGATTTTTTTAAGGAAGAACAGCTTATAAAACTGACATGTCTGTCTCAGCCGTTCATGGAGAAGTACCTGAAGATCCAGGACACATGCGGGATCCACAACCTCCATGCCTTGCCAGGAGTCATAGGTGGCATTGTGGGAGCCATTACTGCCGCAGCTGCAACAGAGACAGTTTATGGTGCCGAAGGGTGAGTTTTCCTTGCTTACTAAAGAGGCAGAAGTGGCCAGAGATCATGGGGTAGCTTTGACATTTTGAATTAAATGAATATAAGATTATCAAGCATTTAAAGAAGAGAGAAAGGGAGTAGTAATATTTGTTTTCTTGTGGCCTTATCATGTGTTAGAGCAATATTTAACATACCTCTTTTTTTGTATTAAAGGCTGATTAACACCTTTGACTTTGAGGGGTCTTTCAAAGACATGGTACCCACACGGCAGGGTGGTCACCAGGCTGCGGGCATCTGTGTGGCTATCTGCTTTGGTGTAGGTGGAGGCATCATTGTTGGTAAGTGAAACTTAGGAAAGTTGTTGGACTGTAATAGCTGATTCTTAGGTTGGACATCGGTGCTATTGTCAGAATGCTATTGACAAGATCCCAGTATTCGTTCACTGCACTTTATTAACTTAAGCTGAAGGCACAGCAATGCACAGGGCACTTATCCCCCATAGGAAACTTCATTAGACTAGATTTGTGAACCTGTTGTTGTGTACACAGAAATTGAAAGCACAGAGTTTAGGGCATATATTTACAATAAGCAAGTAGGCCTCACTTGGATTCACCCAAGTTAAAATTATACGTATTCATTATTGAACAAGTTAAGGCTGGAGTGCAGGACTTTTGTCAACCCTTCTGGTTGTGAGAGTAATTACAAAAACACTGCTGACACATTCTTACGTTATAGGTGCCGCCATAGTTTACACCATTGCTACTGTTGCGGCTGTAAAATGGTGGATAAATTGTTTTGAGTGTCACACAACCCCTACAAAATGACTCATTTCACTATCAGAATTTGATTGACCAATCAGACTAGTAACATCTGGAAAGTCAGTTCAATTATTTTATCCCTCTTCAAGTTAGCAGAGAGCTAACCGGAACTTAGCCAGCTTGGCCAGCGGAAGTCTGCATTCATGTATTCATCTGGCCAGCATGGGAATGTTAAACCTGACACCAGATTAAAAACTCTGGTATACTGTGAAATACAGAGAGATTTATCTGGCTGCGATAGGCTTAATCAGCATTGTGTGAACTTGTTTGGCAATGGCTTGAATGTAACGGATGTTCATTTACATGTAAAGTTCCGCACTGCAGGTTTAAGTACATTACTCAATTTAACCTAATATCAAAGGCTTATACATTTACAAAGGCGGCCATTATCACACAATCACACAAAAACACCGAAAAAATTTAAATGTGAAAGGCAGCATTTAAGACAGTGAGATAGCATCTCTGTGGATCAATCATCATCACCATTAGGCCAACCATAAGAGGTACCGTGGCACAATGCCACTTTTGACAGGGTTGTAAATTTGGTAGGTAGTCCCTCACAGACCGTGACCGGAAATGGTCAGCAAGGATCTGGCTGTATCTCCGGTGGTGCTTGCTTAGCTGCTCCGATTTGGGGCAAATCACCTGAGGAAGTGCCCTGTCCCACTGCCCCATCAGCAGGTGGTTTGGGGTTACTAGATCAGGGTCAACTAGGTTGGAGAACACATACCCCAATGGTTTCGCATTAAGAATGCCTTCCATTTTGATAAGCACAGTCCTGAGCACCTCCTCTGTGACTGTTTGTGTGCCGATGACTTTGTAGAGTGCAGACTTGACAAAACGGATTTCTCTTTCCCATGTGCCGCCAAAGTGTGTTACGCAATACATGTATGCAAATAGCTGTGACGTTGCTGTGTTTGAATAAGATGGGTGTGTTAGTATGTACTGGGATAACAATCTGTTTGTATTCTTTGCAGGTTGTATCTTAAGATTACCTATTTGGGGGGATCCTTCTGATGAAAACTGCTTTGATGATGAGGTCTACTGGGAGGTGAGAGACAAATCTTTTGTTCATTTGTAACAGGAATATCAATATCAAGTCACCATTCATTTAGTGTTTCTTCCTGCAGAACTTTTGAAGTTGCACAGAATGAACACCAGATATGTTAAATATTCCATATTTTTCAGCTTTAATTGTTTTGCTTGCTTTTAGTGTACCATTTCTCATGATGTTAAACAAATGCAGTTTAATTATAAAGGTATTTCCTGAAGGAGTTGGTAAACACGTACTATTAGGCAGAACAGATACTGATTGATCGACTGCTGATTGGAGGCTTTTTAATATCTCTGATCCAATTTGATCTGACCGGAGGAATTCTAGTAATTCTTTAATGCAAGGAGCCAATCAGGCCCACCTCCAGCTGTGAGGCACTGCAGGAGATACTCAAAAGTGTAACATGAAACTAGAAGAGTGCACTCAGTATTAGTGCACATCACCACTAGGTGTATACAGTCATGATGGTGGCGAAGCTAACAAAAATGGGGATTTATTCACCTTGTATCGTACCTAACTTTAATGGATCATAACATATTGGGTAACTTTTCTATGGATGTCAGTGTTTGAGCCATGACAGAGGCCAAAATGCTGCGTACAATGGACTAAGTAAGCCTAATTTTTAGCCAAGCTGGTTGCCAGAAAAGCCTTTGTCATAACACATATTGTAAAATGGTGAGGACTGCTGAAAAGACTAAAGTCTAAGCTTTACAATAGGCTCATAGTCATAGACTGTAAAAAAAATAATGGACATAGCCACTGTGACGTCACCCATTGGTTTGTGGACTCGCTTTGAAGCCTTGAGTTTGGCATTTTGACCATCACCATCTTGGACTTTTGAAGCCAGAAGTGACCATTTTTGGACAAGGAGGTGGAGCTAACCCTTACGCTAGCTGCTAGCTTGGTTAGCACAGTGCATTTACAGTTTATGGTTAACTGTGATAATGCTAATGCTAATGCTAATTGTCGCTAGCATAAAACAGGCTTAAAACCATTAAAACAAAATGTACTTACCGGAAAAGCTAGACATGACTCCTTAGAGAGTCTTTTAGTACAACCAAATGTTGAAGAAGACTTTTTAGGTGACAAAAATGTTGCAATTAACTTTCATGAACTGAAAACACACTGAAATTGTGACGGCTACGACTAAGCCTATACTCTGTGAATCTGGCGTTACACCATGTTTACATTACCTAACCAACGTTGTCGCTGTGATAGTGACTTGTTTATCACGGTCATTCACAACATAGCCACACCCTAAGGCATACCCTGCTTATCATTTATTTTACTCTAAATGGGACCATAATTTACAAAATGAACATCATACTGTCTTGAAGAAGACTTGAAACTAGAGATCGAGACCTTAAACTCACTAGGAAAATACTTACTGAGGTAATAAATCAAGTGAGAAGTAGGGTCATTTTCTCGATTTTCTCATTTTCTAGACTTCCATACAATCAGACTTCGTTTTGGAGACAGTGGTGTCGCCTCCTGGTGGCCATTATAGAGAATGCAGGTTTAAGTCATTTCCGCACTGGCTTCACTTTTTGGACCTGGAGCTACCCGTTTGCTCACAAGGAACAGGTTTTTCAAAACTTGTGAATGACCCAAACCATGAGAGGTCCTTGAGCATACAGTCCTAAATGAGTACTAAAATTATTAGACTGATGGGTCCAGTAGTATGTGAGATTAGCTGTGGACAGATACACACGGGGACACACGATCCCCTCCAGGCATAATAACAATGTATCCACTCAAACTAAGTGACATTTTAGCAGTTTCTAACACACCTTTGATTCCATGTGAATATACATTTGAAAACAGATTTCGATTTATATGCTCAGCATACTTTTAGCTTCATGCTGTCCTAGGTCAACAACATTTTGCTGTGTTGTGTTTCTTGCCCTGAGGCTGTTTTTCCATCCATTGCGTGTGTTACTTAACGGCCTACCATCACTCTGCCCCTTCTATTTACAAAGAAACAGTTTATATTTCCCCTTTTTCAGATACAAGCAAGTGTGCATAGCAGTACATATTTTGTTTCTGGTTGATTGTGTGGTAATTGTTCTCCTACACAAGCCGAGAATTATTGCAATTTTTTTTTTATGCCATTATTAACAAGTTAATTTAACTTGTGATCTTGAGAAAACAAAAGACCAATTTCTCGAGATAACGAGAATTATTACAAGATTTATTACAAGTGGAGCTTATTCTCATTTGTTCATTTCTGTCTTCTGTCCATGTCTCCCTCACATGGATAGCTCAACTATTTAGATCAAGCAAAAGAAGCCTTCAGGTGGCTCTTAAGGACATGGGTTCAAATTTGGCATATGTTATTCCCTCTCTCCACCCCACTTTCCTTTTTCTCACTGAGTCTAATAAAATGAAAATGCTTGAAAGGTATAGTTTTGTACTTCTTCTACATGAAACATCCCATCATATTAGGACCAGCAGTTAATCAACCTGCCATTTGGTCGTGATGCAGATGTCATTAATAAAGGTGCAGTTAATAATAATGAGTACTCCTTGATCTGACATTTACAGCTTAAATGAGTTGCTACAATTGTCAAGACGGCATCTATGCATGCTGACATAGCACTACTGATCTCTGATAGACATTATAAGTCATAAGAGGAAACAACCTTTTGATTTCTCGTGATAACAGGTAGATTATCTCATTATCTTGAGATAACAAAGCTAATTTTTTTCTTGAGATAACGAAATAATTAATTTGTGATTTTGAGATAACAGCATTAAAGAAAATTATTGCAAGCACAGCCGTTCTCGGCTTCCGTAGCTCTCCCCCTGAATCATTATGTTTAAACTCTGATTGTCCACAGGTACCTGAGGATGAGGAACAAATCCCACCAATCCTGCAGTACAACAACCACATGCAGAACAAAGATGTGTAAGTGTCTGTTTAGTTTATCTGGCGACAGCGCTCCGGTCATGGAGATATGCTTTTCTCATACCGACAAGCAATGCAGGTAGTGTCTTTGTTGTTGTGAGATGTGTTGCATTCAATATCCTCTTGGTGGCAGCAAGTCCCAAGTTGCGGTGGCTCCATATGGCTCACTGTAATTCCTACCCTTTGTTGGGAATATCTATTCACAGTGTTGAATATGGTATGAATACTCAGTGAAGATGTGGCTGTAGACAGCATGGCACCACTGCCACAGAGGCGCTAACCCTGTCGCTCAGTGTGGGCTAGATTATGAAACGCTGACGCAGACCCGGTGCTCTGTGCTTCCAAGTGGAGCTCACCTGTGCTGTTTGTTGATATGGGTTTTCCCCAGAACTGCTCCGCATGTGCTGCTCTTCAAGGTGACCTTGGAGTTGTTCAAGTCATGTTTACTGTGGAGATGAAAATGATACTATCAAAAAAAACTGAATGGTGGAGTCCATGGGATTTTATATTTTAGTGAATGAAAGCACAGACATCCACAAGCCAAATCTCAGTGAATGAAAAGGTTTTTTTAATGCTG
Organism: Thunnus thynnus; assembly: GCF_963924715.1. Classification (NCBI taxonomy): domain Eukaryota; kingdom Metazoa; phylum Chordata; class Actinopteri; order Scombriformes; family Scombridae; genus Thunnus; species Thunnus thynnus. The sequence goes on from NC_089521.1 coordinate 14,173,895, forward strand.
CCCATAATTTATCAGAACTTTGACATGACTCTGTGTATTTAGGAACACTTTTTAAAAAATATTTTAAATATGTTTGTTCTAAAATATTCATGAAGTGTCATTTTCAAACACTTTTTTACAGGGTGGAGTCGAATTTCAACATAGAGCAGAACTGACACTAGGCCTCAATCCTGAAGGATCTCTGTCTTCATCCTGAACATCCTGTTGGTTCCTTTTATCCTCCTGCTGGACAGAAATGTTCATTTAATACAATCATTCCACACCAATGAAAACCAGTAATTATCCATGCAGTGAGTAAATATCTGTTAAAAGGTTATTTAGCCTAGAATTTAAATTTAAACTGAAATTAGATCATTTCTGTTTTCCAAGATTTAACATTTGAAATCAGCTCAAATTCAATCAAATAGTTAAATTAAATATATTTTTTAAATGACATATAAAGTGACATTATCATGCCTTATTCTTGCATTGACAAACAGGTGAATTTATTTGGTGACATTGTCTCACCCAAACAGAGTTTTTCGCACAGAAAACAAGATTTTGTTGCTCAGTGCTGGACTCAAAGTAAGAGTGAATGTCATAACATGAGCGATAGAAATACTGAGACTGCTATATACATATTTAATTCAGAACCGCTTGTTTTCATTTGAGATGAAAAGCACTTTAAGGATTTTCAGCTGGAGCTTTCATGTCTTTGTTTTTCCTGATTTAAATTGTGTTTATGTTTGTGTGACACAACAGACCTCAGGTGAAATCTGAAGTAAATAGACTTTTAGGTGAGCTGAAGCTGTCAGCTTTCTTTGTTATATTATTATGCATAGTTGCATCTTTTCTTTATTTTGCCATTAGATACATTAAAAACAGAACTTACATAATTTTGTGTGTCTTCATGGAGAACTTTTACACTGAGATGTAATGAGAGTCATGTTACTGATTGTAAATTTTGAAAGTAAGAGCTGTGATATTTGTTTTGAACTAAGTTATACTCCTGTAAAGGATGTTTTTATTCATGTTATCGATCTGACAATGAATAATTTTGTCAAAATAAACATATATTTGTACATTCTGACACTGTACACAGTAGAATATGTATGTCACTGTTCTGAAGAGGGAAAAGTGTATTAATGCTACAGAAAATTGTGAAAATTAATTTAAAAAAATATATGGTACTGTAATTGCATGATATATGCTGTGTTGAATTTATTTGGATGTGACAAATCTAGTATTTTCTCAAACAAAATATTTTTCAGAGAATAATGTGTCAAGAATACTAGATTTATCTTAAAAATAGCCTAGAGGCATCATATTTCCTTCAGTTAAGAGTCCTTCAGCATCCTCTCTCCGGAGGGGTCAGACTCTGGGTAAAGGTCACACCCTTATTGCTCTCCAGGGACACTGTGGTGACCAAAATCAAACCAGTCTCATTGTCATGACCTCAGGTCAAAGGGTAGGAAGAGAGCAAGGTCACTGACAGAGCTGCACACATATGCTGGAGTCAATCACTTTACTAATAAAGAGGATTCCTGCGCATTCATACACTGCTGTTTTGTAGTTTTTACTCTGAGTCAAACAACCTTCCAGTAGACGGAACATGATACCCCGTTTGTCTATAAATACACCCAATCTCATTGCGCAGTGCAGTTTATTTCTGTGCCTGATAAATAGGTCTTCTGTCCATCATTTTCTGATGATAATTTCCATGTGTTCTGTCTACTGTCCACCTGACCGCTGCGTTTCATTAGTCGAAGGCAGCAGCTCACGGTGGGAGCACGGATGATTCCCACACATGAGTAGCAGCGAGGAATCCATCTCCACGTCCAGTCCTCTTGCTAACAAAGGCAGGCTTAGTGCTGTTTTCTTTTGTCATCAGTAACGTGTTTGAGTAAAGGAGGTAATGGTGCCACAAGTGCTCCAATTAAACGAGATGCAGCCCTGCTGGGAAGAAAGGCTCCCCCAATGCCCTCAATACCCCTCCACCACCCCCACCCCAATACATACACACACACCGGGCCCCTTCTCATCCTTCCCCCAGTTCCCGAACCAACTCTTCTCATGTTTATTCATCAGCCACTTAAAGGGCAAATGCAGAAGCCTGTTAAAACTAAATCAGAAGTATTTTTACATGATACCAGGTCTTCTCCTCTCAGGTTGAGCAAGCTAGACCTTGTGGCATTATGACACCCATGTCTGAAGAAATTTAGCAGTTTAGTCCTTCGGACTGAAGCTGACCACAGATGTGACTTCCACAGGGGAAAACACAAACTCTACAAGGATAGCAGGGGGGGAAGAGGGGGAACCGAGAGGCCACAGAGAAGGTGAGATGGAAAACTTGAGGAGGCAAGGGGGCATGAAAAGGGGGAGGCACGGAGCGAGAGCGAGGCCTCACTTTCATTGCTGATGACTGACTGCCTGCCATTCGGGCTCAATCATGATCTTTGATTGACAGGTTGGAGGGAAGGCGAGGGTGGGAAAGAGGGTGCAGGACGAGGGCTCAGAATGGAGGCTGCACAAAACATACTCCCATACAGGGGGGCCACGGAGACGCTCATTAATGATAAAGAACATGCCAGGAAAAGCATGATTTCTCTGCATGCCAGCGATGTTGTTTGTAGGTTGAGATTAGTTTGTAATCTTCTACACATGGCATTGTAAAATGTACCAGAAGGCCTAAATACAACGTGGGAGGTCGTGTTGGAGCACCTGGTTGTGGCTATTTGGCTTTTTTGTTCTTTTATTTTTCACCACCATTCAGAGAAAACAACGTCATGTGTCTGCTGCTGATGATGTGCCTGTTCATCTGATCGTTTTCATCTTGCATTGTACAGATACAGATAAGCGTCTGTAGTAGAAGTTCACTGAATCCACTTTACAGTTATGAGGATTTACAGCAGCTAGAGACGTATTCAGGGATCCGTGTTCACTCCCATATAAAGAGAGCAGTAAAAGCCCCTATTTAAAGCATCCACAAGTCCATAAAAGTGTTCATAAACTATTCAAGCCCTTACTCTTTTCTCTCTAATCTGCTCACGTTTTGTGCAGCTTCAGTGTCTCCTAAAGGTTATTTCTCAGCAGGTGCATCTGACTTCCAAAACCTTTTTCTAGATATGGACTGTTACACATATTTCCCACCATCCACCCTGCCCCCCTCCCCTCCCTCCACCTTTTTTCCGCCCTTCTGTTTGCAACCTGCTGATGAACCTCCCAGCTCTGCCCGCCCCAGGTATCCTCAGGCCTCCCCACGCCACTAACTGTCCACAGAGGCTGCTTAAGTGTCCCTATCGGACCACAGCGGAGAGGAACAGCAGATTAACCATGATCCTATCCGCTCTCCGCTAGCCCCTTCATACGCTCCGTTACGCCAGCATTTAAAAGGAGGAGGGGATGCCATTCAGGCCCATGATATGAATCCCAGACGTACGGACAAGAACAGAGCTTTCACCCCCGTTTCACAGAAAAGACCCCTTTCTGGCACCCTCTAATTCTGGTTGCTACGGGCTTCTGGGGTTCAATGGTGGACTCCCGTTGTGAGGGGACAAAGCCTCTCAGTCATCCAGCGATGGTTGCTAGGGGAGGCAGAATGTATGGGGAGGGACGGGCTGCCGTTGTCCCAGACGAAATGTCTCTCTTAAGGCGGGCGAGATGTGGTGATTGACAGGTGGCTACACGCTCCACTGCGGATCACCCGGGAGGTCTGGGGGGCCTTATATCTGTGACCGTGTGTGTGTGTGTGGAGAAGTGTGTGTACTATGGCAGGTTATGTTGGTTGGCAGGGTGAACAGAGGGTATGGGCATATAGTAGGTTTCTGGAAATATGAAGGAGGCACCGTTTATTACCTGTAGAGGGAGCTGCTTCTGCTTCAATTAGATGTCCAACCACCCTGAAATAATCTACTGTGGTCTTTACCCGTGAGCCTGGCTGATAGTGGAGGAAGAAGTACTCCAAACCTTTACCAAAAAGTACCAGTTCAACAGTGTAAAAAAAACAAACCTCTCTTATAAGTAAAAGTCCTGCATTGAAAATCCTACTTAAGTAAAAGTACAGAAGTTTGATCATTAAAGTGTACTCAAAGTATCAAAAGTAAAAGTACTCCTGCAGAAAAATGACCCACATAACTGCTAATATACAATATGATAATTATTAGATTGTTAATACTGATGCGTCCATGCATAAGCAGCATTATAACTGTTGTAGCTGGTCAAAGTGGACCTACTTATAACTACTTTAAATATTCTTTGGTAGTTTTAGTCCAGTGGTTCTCATCCTGTGGGGTCGGGTCCCCTCAAGGGGTCACAAGAAAAACCTGAGGGGTCATAATGTGATTACAGTAACGTCCTGCTACACAAATTTATATTCATTTTTTAAAAAACTTTTCTCTAATCTTCGTTTTCTTGTGAAATATTGGATGTTATTCACTCTTTTGGCCATGACGCAAATATCAGAATAAAACCATTTCAGAAGTTTAGTTTCTTTAATTTAGTTTAGTGGATTACAGACTATATGCTGCACAGATATTTTAAAATTTTAAAGGAACAGCAGTAGTAAAATAATAACCATAAGAAGCACCAACAAAATCTGAATTAAAACTAAAAAGACTAAGACAATATTCTAACTTTAAATATACAATTAAAGAGCCTGGTAATATGTCGTACATGCTCAGTGCTGTCCTGTAGCTTCTAGCTTCTTTAGAATTGTGTAGATGAGCGTTGAGAATAAAAACTGAGAATAACTATAGAGTGAATTTATATATATATATATATATGTGTGTATATATATACACACACACACAGGTATGTTATATACAGGTAAGAACGCTACAGAGATCAATGTAAAAAATTGGATAATAATAATAAAAACAATAATAAACAAAAAATGTAGAGTTATGGTTATGATTAAAAAGTGAAAACAGTAGAAAGACTGAAGAGAGATAAATAAGTAATATAATGATTGCCATAAAATGAAAGTCATCCTAGTTTTAAGGAAAAAGATCATGACGCTTCACCATCAGAGCTAAAGATAAAAGCTTTTGTAAATGTGAGACTGACAGAATGGATTGTAAATTAAATAGGGGACTTTAAGGCAGTGGGTTTGTATTTATCTGCATCTAAAGGATTAGTGGTATTCAGATTCTTTGTATCTTCCCTCCTCCAGTCTGGGAACCATCAGCTCGCTGGTCTCTAGACATCAGCGGCCCCTGTTTCCCCCTCCAGGGCCACGGAGGTGAGTGGGAACAGACAGGGTACGACGTGGGGATCTAAAGGGGTTCACATACGACACTGTCTCCCCTCAGATAGACGTCTGGGACTGTCTGGGTTCTGCACTCCCAGACAGGGAGCCCTTCCACCCGTCAGATGCCGCCCACGCCCATCCGCCCCCTCCCCCCCTTCTTCCCCTTGACCTTGACTCTCTGTCACCGTGGCCCTCCAGACAGTCTGGGGTCAGAGGCTAACACAGCAGTCACACATCAGACACGGTTCGAGTCCCCTGTGTCCATATAAATGCTGAATGGTAAATCACCCTAAAATCAGCCTGTTGGAATGTGCCTTTGAATTCCTGTAGAGATGGACCCGAAGACCTCAGCGAGGCCGTTAGATATTACTGAGTAAATATCAGAACCATAAAAACAAATTTCACAACATTTATTGCCTCTTTCTGTCCATGCAGGAATATGAGTTTAAAGTAAAAATGAAATAAAATACAATACAAATGTTTTTCTTTATCAGTATTTCAACAGTGGTTAAAAAATGTAGTGAAACACATTTAAATGTACTTTTGTCATAAAGATAATCAGCTTGCCATTTACAAGCAGCCATTCTCATCATTTTACCTTTCACCTTTGATGCACACCGTCTTCAGCCAATCACAGCCGAGCTACCAGCATGTCATGACAGATTTGTGAGAGAAGGGAACGGCTGTAGCCTCACGTGGCTTTTTAAAAAATGCCAACCCACACAGTGTGCAGCTCTGATGAGGCTCCGCACGCCTCACTGTGAGCATGCGCACGGCGCTGATTGTGTTCGTCTCTCATTCTCCCTCACACAATCTCTCCTTCATTCCTTCAGCTCCTGTCTCTTAAACCTTTAGTAGTCAGATATCATGCATCTCTGTCAAAATGAATATTCTCATCATTCCCTGTCTGTTCAGATATTTCCAAATCAGCTAATTTCTTTGGAAGACATTTTGCAGTGTAACAGGCCAGCACACACAGTGTTTGGCATTTTTGATTCAAGATCACAATCTGAAGGGTGAAGTGCAGCGCCACAGGACAGGACAAAGCCAGCACTTACATCAGAGGAGGTTTTCTCACTGTGAATGTTGTCCTCAGACCCGGTGGACATGAACACATGAACATAAGCATGGTGACAACACACACACACACGCAAACAAGGTTTCTCTCTTCATTCACACACTCAGGGGCGTTAAGGTTTGTTTTATACTGGACACAGACCAAGAAACTGCCTCCAGTAATCCGAACACTGAGTTTCCCTGCCTGTGCAGCATCTAACACACAGCACCTCAACCTGCAGATTGACTACACCTGCTTTTTTAACCCCTTGTTTTAAAAGAAAGCTTCTTAACATGCAGCTGCTAGATTAGGATGTGTAGATGACATTTTGCATGTTTTCTTTAAATCAGCAATAAATTAAACAGATATCAAGGTAGAACTATAAGCACAAACAGTTAAGTAAAGCTAATAAAATGATAAAATAAGGTATTGGTTAATTTGATTTGAATTGTAATTTAGGCTTGAACCTAATTCTTTTTCTGCGGCTATTTGAGAGTTAATTTACAGTTTTAGAAACCATACCGTCTTTATGTCACAACTAATTCTATGTGTCTTATAATTTTCTCAAAAGTGTGACAGCATTTGAAATTTACATTAGCACTTCACAAAAGCAAATTTATAAAATATCCTGACTTAAAAGTTTAGCTTTGCAGGTTGTTTTTTTTCTCTTAAACAGCTAAAATGAAAAGGGGCAGCAAAGTTATTATACTTTTTTATATATATATCTGAATATTCTCCAATGTCTGGTAATAGTTTTCACTCTATTTTTCATTAAGGATTCATAAAATCAGACTTCTATATTTGCCCATCCTTCAAAAAAAAAAAAGAAAAAAAAGTTCTTAAATATTTACTTTATTTTTAATTCATATTATCACCTGCTATTAAAAAACCCACCTGGCAATTATTCATGTACCTTGTGGCCTGTCATAGAGGACTGATAAATTACACAGAGCTGGTGTTTGTCTCTCAGAGGATCTACAGTACATCACACTGGCTGTCCATTAACTCTATTACATCCCGGAATGAGCTGCACGCACCAATCAGGGGAGGCTCTTTAGTTGTAAACACTTCTGTATTGGTCGTAAATTAAAATAAGTCAATTAAGTCAACAACCACTAACAAGAACAAAAAAAATCATAAATAAAAATCTTTTACAGGAAAAAAGTAATATTTCCTCCTCAAAAGGGACTGAAATGCATCTGATCACTGAACAATCCATTTATAACAAATATAGCTTATAGATAGGATATATCAAAATTATAAACTTGCTATATATCTACAGATTCTTGGTGGAATATTATAGTGATATCTAGATAAAGGACAAAGTATTTACTTTCTTAGATTAGGTTCCTATAAATCCAAAACCAGAGGGCCATTAAAACCTTGACAGAAATATTACAGGAACATTTTCTGTTTACTTTCAGTTTTGATGCTCAGCCTGTTTAGAGGATTTTAGAGGATTTTACACAAGGTTTTGTTTGAGCCCAGGAAAGGTGTGTAAACTTTCATTTTGAAATGAAATGAGTTTGCTCATCTGTTCCAGGATCAGTTTCCACTTGGCGCTGTCCTTTCAGCACTGCTGTGTCCTGCTGGAGTTCATTTCTGACACTATATTTTCCGTTATTTATTTTGTGTGAGTGTGTGTTTGATAGACACAACACTTTTAGCTGATAACAAACTAGATATTTGTTATATTTTTAAGTCCACACTGTAACTACCTGAGAAATCTAAAATAGTTCCTTGGAGGAGGAACCAATTGATTATAAAGAGACGCAGACTCTTTGGAGGGAGAAAGGGCCCCCTGTTGTTTCAAACCAGCTCCTCTAACTTCCCAAACCAAAGGGGCCCAGAGGCAGGGGTGTGGAGTGTGTGCCTCCAGTAAACGGCTGCAGACCGACTCTTCTGAGGCGGCAGGGTTGGGTGAGGAAGGAACTTGTAGGATACATTAAATCAGCCTGATTAGGAGTTTAGGCGAGGGCAAAGCTCAGGTCTGACTGAAAGGCTGCCGGGCAGTCCTTGAGTGATACTATTCACATCCTGGGAGAAAAGGTCAGTGTCAGAGGAGTTCACAGGCCCCATCTCCATTCTTATGCTAAAGGATCATACACATAGACTCATTCAGCGGCTAGAAAGGCATAAACAGCTCCTACCAACTTTCCCTCCAAAATGTTTGGACTCCAACGTGTGAGCTGTGAGGTTCTGCCTCTCTGTTTCTCTCTCCTGTAGCTTCTGAAGTGGAAATTGGTTTTGATGTGAGATTATTGATCTGATAGTCTTCTGGTAGTGTTTGTTAACAGCTATACAATTGAATTGAAGTGCAAATAACATTAAAAGATCAAATTTTGTTGAGGAGAAGACACATAAGGCGTTAATTTTTTTTTCTATATCAGAGCTATAAATGATTTTTTCGACAGTGGATTTTATTTGTAATTTCCTCCTGTAAAAAGCTTGTATGAGGTGAACCTGCTGTTGTTTTCCTCTTTTATTATCTGCGGTTCCTTTTACTTTTTTGTTGTAGTGACCATGTTTTATTAACCTCCTATATATAGACCTCTCCATGCCTCAGAGTCCAGTGGTCACTTGGGAATAGCAGGAAATAGCCACTTAATTAGCAGCCCTTGACCTTTGGCTCCGGCTCAGACGGCTCCTGACCTCGGCATCTCTATGACTTGTTTATTGTCCTCTGGGGGACTGTCCAGATCATGACCCCTGACCCCTGCTGACCTGTAGGGACTTCACCAACAGGTCTCTGACCAACTGCCCCGCCTCACAAGACACTCATCAAGAAGCGATATTTAACCCAAGTAGCTGATTCAGGCAATTACCTCTGCAGGAGGATGACAAGGTATTAGCTGGTTTGGAGTTTACATGTACGTTTCCATTAAAAAAAAAACATAAACATTTGCAGAGCATATAGGGTAAATCCAACAAAATCTGAGACATTTTTAATGATTAAAATCACACCAGTGTAACATTTTTTACGAAATGATTAGAACATTTGGGGCTTTCGTTCCACCCAGACTCTACAGAGGCTGATTTCACTAATTGGTTTCCATTCAACCAGAGAGGGGAACTAATCACCGAAATCAGCCGCTGTAGTGTTTGGATGGATTGAAAACATGCTGGGCCTCCATGAAGGAGATCTCTACTGTGACATGATTTTAAAAACACAGTCTTTTTACACTTTGTTCACACCTAAATGACTTATTTGATTTATTCTCTATTGCAAATTCCTTGCTACTCACTTCATTTGTGGCTATTTTTGTCTCAGGTCACTTTGCAGTCATTATTCATGTTAGGTGTAAATCTATTAAGTAGCCCGCCTTTATTTTAGTTTTCTTCATGCTCCATTTAGTATGTAGCCGATGCTCATGATGTACACTAGTTTTTAAAGGTGACTTATATATTTACTCTGCATTTGCTCTTGTTGTTCTTGTGCTGCTGTGACACTTCAACTTATTTTACCTTTTTAACTTATTTCTCTGTATCAGGAGGAGAGGGCCACACCTTTACACTCCAGTCATTTCAAATACAAAAGATGTTCAAAAGTGAATTTCAATAAAACATTTTATAATTGGTTCTCATGAAAACAAATGTTAATTCTGACAATGCATGTTGGCTTATTTAGACCATGTAGTTTTTTTTGTGTTTTTTTTACCATTTCAATTTTTTTATTATGTTGAATTAAAAGCTTTGTTATGAGTGATTCCATTACAGCAGAATTGTTTTAGAAAAATATAAGCCTCTAAAATAGTTTAGTCTAATTAAATGAGCGATTTAACAACACATTTAGTAGAAAACATTATTATCACAACACCCCTCACTACTTAATAAATCGTTATTTATTTCTAAATGGAGGAAATGGCAGGAAACGCTGTGGTAACTTATGGACATGTCTGTTTTTTTTCTGTCACTTTTAAGCGTTTTTGCTTGTTTCCTTATAAAGAGACGGAAATAATCCCCTGTTGACCCTGCGCGTGTCCATCTGTTGTTTGACTCCGGACACAGATCTGACTGACCCCAGGACGGCCTGTAATCCCACAAACTGATTAAACGTCAAAAACTGGGCTCTCATGTGCTTTGACAAATTTTGGATTTCAAGTCAACAACACATCGAAATATACACATCTTTTCGATCATGGCAGGGTCATTGTTTTATTAGTTTAGGCCTTTCCTTTTTCGCAAAGCACTGCAACAAAGTCTGTACAATTTAATTGTAAAATGCTGAGAAAAAAAAATCTACCCGTTTACATTTCCCTGATAAATAAAATATGAGGGCAATGAACAAAACCTTATTATATATTTTAATAGCGGGCAGGGTCATTTCGTCCACTGAGAACTTTTTTTTTTTCCTCCCACTGATTCAACACACGTTCCTCTGTCTGCTCCTCCTAATTAAAACTTAATGCGGGGTCACTTTCTCACACACATTTCCATGTGAATCTAAAAGAAATAAGACGAGGTCCTGCAGGCTCTGACTTCTAAACACGTTGTGTATTTTCTAACCATTTCAATGTTTGAAGATTAAATATTTAAAAAACGCTTTTAAGGATGTATGATAAATATTTCGATATAAAAACTTAAGCCTCGAGCAGCGTGATCATCAGTTTCCCTTAATCATCAAAATGAAAACCTACTGCTAACAAAACCAACACAGAGATGATATTTTCAATTTTTCATTTTTTATTTTTAATAGAAAGTCAGTGTCATTTAAAGCAGTAAACATTTTAAAAATCAACTTTATCAGCAATGCATTTATATCCCATTAATTCACATTAGATATTCCATGGAAAAAATAATTAATGAATACATTAATAAAACAATGAGATCATGCATTTGCAATGAAAACACACAGTATTGAGTGATACGTAGGAGAAACAAGTCATTTTTTATTTCATTTAAAAAATAATAACAAGTAAACATTTCTAATCACACACATTCATTCATCATTAATACAGAAACTTAAAATAAACTTTGCAACAAACATATTGTGATTAACACACATCAGACTAACAGAATACATATTTTGTTTCTGCAGGACTTACTAACATTAAACTCTTATTGCAGTGTTCTGATTTTGTGAGTCTCAACAGTCTGACGAGCTTTCGGTGAGTTTGGTCTGAGCCAGAGCAGGTTCCTGTTGAGTGCAGAGAGGCTTGCAGATCCCGTCCCGTCCTGAGGACAAATGATGGAGGGAATCATTAGCATGAGAATCAAGCTTGGCCACATAAACTCTTCCACTCTGCGTGGACAGTCATAATATTTCACAATTTGGGGGCAGAAAGAGATCAAGAAAGAATCTGGTATCTATTTGATTCATATTTATTGTGAAGATATTTTCACTGCAGTGCGTACTGAATAGATGGAATTTCTCTATATTAAGATGATATCAACAATAAAGCATAAAAGTAAATTAGTCTTGTCAAGAGTTTCGTAAAATGTTCATAAAAATAATTAAAAGCTTTCCTTGTAAAGCATTTTTCAGAGCTCGCAAAGTGCTGATCAGTCAATAAAAACAGCCAACATTTGCAATAAAAGAGATTAAAACAAAGGGCTACAGGGTAAACAACACATAAAGAGAGTAAATAAACCCCGTCTATAAAAGCAGGTCTGTGGAGACATGTTTTAAGAACAGATCTAAAAGGCAGTAAGGATTGTGCAAACCTAAGCTCTTTGATTATTCCAAATGCTGATGAGTCTGTTTTGACAATACTGAATTTGTTGTTGCGCGTGATTTTCAGTTTTATACATTAAAATTGTAGGCACTGTTTCAGAAAAACAAACTTCCTTTTCATGCCCTGTAAAAATAGGCCCCTGCGCTCTGCATGTTGTTCTTCTCTCCCATTTTCAGGCTGTATGCATGGAGGGATCTTAAGGCTTTTATCCCCACAGGGAACCAGCCCAAACTCTTTCTCTGTCAATTTTCACCCACTCCCCAATTCAGACAAGCCCTTTCTCCCACCAACCCCACAATGAAGGATTTGTCCTCGTTCTCTTTGTCCACCTCTGATATCTTTTTTTGACTGCTCCCTCTCTGCAGACGGCATGCAGCGTATGCAAATACACACTCTTTTATTCGGGAGACCCCTCCCCTGAATGAATGCAACCTTAAATGAGGCCACACTTGCACACATTTTACAGAGGGGGCATGGAAACATGCACGTATTACAATCAGTGGATTTGCATGCCCGCTCTGACACGCAGTCACTCAAACATCGAGCAGTGACAAATTCAAAATGAGCAGAAATACGCAAAAAAAAAAAAAAAAAAAAAAAAAAAAAAAATATATATATATATATATATATATATATCTATACCATTTGCTGGTGGAATAAATTATTTTATTTATATGTCTAGATATGTAGTTTATCCAGACAGTTTGACAACAGATAAGGGTGGAGGTGTGGGTTAAAGAGGACGGAATACCATGAAGAATTACAATTAAGTGTAATTTGTGCTAAAACATGGCCTGTTGATGGTTGGTACAAACTTAATTTTCACTTATATTGTTTTTATAAAACAGCAAAGAAGCTTATGTGGAGCAGAATTTAAGCATAAGTCAAAGATCTCTATATGCACAGTTACATTCAGGTGCACTACAATTAGACATACAATATAAACTGCTATATGATGATATAAGGGACACACTTTGTAGTACAGTGTCCTAAATCTCTGCTGAATGATTATGAAAGAGTAGAGAGTCGTGTTTTCAGAAGGGAGCGTTTTTTGTTTTTTTTGTGGCAGATTTAGCTTGGGAGCAGTGACAAAGATATTGTCACCCCTGCGATGGTATATTTAGTGTCTTACAAGCTCACAACATGTGTAGGATGGGCTTGAAAAAATGAGACAGACGTGGTCCAACAGAATTGTGGGGGTGCACTGAGGAAGAGGTGTAGACTGGTAATATGTGAAGGTTGGATGAATTATAACTGTGTCTGATGAACAAACATAAAACGCTCCCTCACGGCGAACATTCCCAAGCTGGCCCGTGCCATCTGTGAGTATGTGTGAATGGTTGAGAGTTTAGTGTGTGTGTGTATGTGTGGTGGGGGGTTGACGTCTGCTGGACAGCTCTGACAGTTCGGCCTTTTCAGTCGTACATTACTGAGCCTGCCGGCCTCTTTCCCATAGCAACCCTAACAGAGGTCAAAGGCTATGTACCACCCACCCATCCATCCACCACTGCCACCTTATACTCCAGGGTGGCCGCAGACGCTCTTAACTCCGCTAACTGGCCGCAGACAGAGCGGCTGCACCCATGAACTTGAACTTGACTTCATTCCTGACAGAGTGATGGAGTCACGCAGAGATAGTGACACAGGGATTTTTCTTGAATGTTTCCTCTTTTACTCCCTTTTTTCTCCTCATCCTCATATCATGTACTGTACCAGAAGAATAAAAATACAATGCGCACAAAAAAAAAAAAAGAGGTCACACCAAGGATTCCCCCTAATTCTCCTCACCCTAGAACCTCATCTCCCTTCCTGATATGATTACAAAGAATACCGCTGTATTAAAGGCTCAGTCACCTAATTCTCCTCTACTTTCATTGGAGCATACAGGACCCCTACTCAGGGACGCCACGTAATCTGAAAAGCCCGGGATGTAGAAACTTCTCTCCATCTTCCTCTAAGATACTTAACGTCGGGCTTTGTGCTAGATTAGTCTCGGCCAAAGTTGCATTAAAAGAGCCCCGATGAGCCTTGCTTGACCCACATTGGACCTCATCCAAGACTATGGGCGGCCCATGAGCTGGGCTTTATATATATCACAGTAGAGCCGTTAAAACATTAATAGTGTCCACACCAGTGAGGAGAATCCAAAGAGGTAACCCAGGAGCTATATGGTATTAACATTTTATCGCTACTATGGCTACGCTGTTTCACCCACACAGAATGGGAACTGAGTGCGGGCTACTGTCACTTCATCATGTCACATATTATAATTTCCTTGCAAGTCCCACATAGCCAAAGCAATACATAGTTAATAATGAATAACAGAGGAAAGAAGGAAGAAAGAATGGAAAGGTAATCATCTATGTTCTGCCATTTTCTTTGGGGGAAATATTTTTTTTTTTCTGTCAAATTTAAAGTTAGGTACAAGTAGAGGGAATTGAAGAATGAATATTTAAGTCACTGTATGTACAGTGAGTGAGGAAGATCAGATCCTATAAATCCTCCTGACACATCGTCAAAGCCACTGACCTCATAGTCCAGCCTGTCTGGTTTTAGAAAATCTTGATTGGAAACTCTCTTTGTTCCAGAGAAGATTAAAAACAGACTCTTAAGCAGTTTAATGTCACTAAAGTGTTTGTAAGACAGCACACAATATCAAAAATCAAGCTGAGCTCACGTCAACGGCGTATTTTAATTCTGCGTTCGACCCCTCTTGCTCATTTGTGATCATGTTATTTTCTCCCTCGCCATATTGCAATTAGTGCCATCTCAGAAATCATTAGACGAAGAAATATTCTGTGTATTTGTGTGTGTGTGTGTGTGTGTGGGACATTCAGTTTTAGGTCCTCCAAATGCTAAAAAAAAAGGTGATTGCTCTTCTAGCAGGCGTAGTAAGCATGAATACATTTTCCTGATAAATTTGCCTCAGTCACCGCCTCTCTTTGACCACGCTGTCTCTGTCGACTGCCGCAGCTATCACATACAGTTGCATACCGACCTCCCCCCTTACTCTTTTGAAACACACACACACACACACACACAAATCCTCCATGCCCAGCTCCTTGCGCCTGCAATTTGCTTTAGCATGGCACTGCACAAGCTAACACAAGCTAACTTCATCAGCAAATGCAGAGGTGGCTCCAACTCAAACATGGCTGCCCATGTGCTACACACCTGCCTCTGTTACCTCCTTCACATACATTTGTCTCCACTAGTTTTAACCCCTTATTGATATGCAAATTTTTATTTCTGGGTAGTTTTACATGACGAAAGCCACAATTTCCTCATTTCCCCTTTTTGCTCCTCTGCTTTCTCTAACGTATACCATGGAGATCTGCAACAGACACGTAGCGTGGAGCGAGCTACAGTATCTTCAAGATTAATTTCTCGCCTTCACCTTGCCTTCTCTCTTCTGTCAAATCTGCCTGAAGCGATGCTCTGTATATCACAGATGAGCAGCACAAATGCAATTATGAAGACAGCTCCGAGTCTTTTATATGAATAAAGAGAGGGAATAATCTTTTGACATGTGGGCTGCACATGCCTTACATATCTGGTGGAGGCACACGTACAGTATGAGGCTCATAAATAATCATTATACGCAGGTTACATCATTCAGCTTGTTAGGCACACCCATCGCCTTAGCTGAGTCATTCGCTGTGATACACCAACTCTGTTGTGAGATTTTCCACGATGTTTGTCTTTTTACAAGCAGAAAGCGATATAAATGTGTAGTTTCTGTTTGCATGAAGGACAAACTGCATCCAGCTGGTAAACTGAGCAAAGCTAATGCTGATGATGGGCACAATGCAGGGGTTAAAATCCTAATTAAAATCTGATTCTTAGTGTAAAAAATGTGAAAATGCATCTGTGCAGTGTTGGAATATTATTGCATTACACCTCTGATAAAATCCAGTGGCAGACTTTGCTCTACAGTGGGACAGGGTGTAGGCCTGAGCGTATGCTTCTATATGCATATCATGTCTGAATGCATCTCTGATGCCAGTGAAATCCTTCTCATTTAGCAGAAAAAAACAGCATCTCCATGCCTTTCAGACATGCAGAGGAGGCTGAATAGACTAATGAACAGTCAGGTGGCACTCCAGGGCCTGGACTACAACCCCCCCCCCCATCACACACATATCAAACACACATACACTTGCACACACATTAAAACTCAGCAGCTCACCCGACCCCGGTGATCTGCACGACAGTCTAATGTCTCAGGCATCTGCTCATGTCTAGTCTGGAGGGTCTTTCCCACCCTGCCCCCCAGCCCAGGCCCGCCACAGCACCAGCTCCCACAATGGTGGGAAAGCAGGCTTTTTCGGGGTGGCGGGGGGAGGAGGAGGTGGGGAGGGGGGGGACTAAACAGCTTTTGAGGGGGGAGAGAGTGAGAGAGAGCGGGGCTGAATGATAATGTGAAAACGCACGGCGCTGTTCATTAACACATAAGCGCTGCAGCTGCACATGTTGGCCCTGGACACACATGCTCACGTGTCTCTTTTCTGCTCCAGGTTGCTGCCAGAGACACCGGAGCAGCTCTATGCCATGATAAGGACTGTTCTCATGATGTGTGTGTGTGTGTGTGTGTGAGAGAGAGAGAGAGAGAGTGTAAGGTTGCAGGGATGGAATTGGTAAAGATTTGGAGCTTTAATATTTGGCGATGTCTGTTTGCTCGTGTATTTTGGAAGAATGTGACATTTTTACATTAGTGACATCTCACATTTCTAGTCTGTGTGTGTCAAATGAAGTTTCTAATCATGTGTGCAGCACTGTAGTTGCAAAGTACACTGCGGAGAGCTGTAACCAATATTACATTTTTAAGAAATTATTTATATATCACTTCCTGCAAAGGAGAGCTTGTAAATAAAGGTTTCAATCAAACTGATGATACTAAATGCTTAAAAAGAGATTCAGTCTGTCATGAAATCTATTTAGGTTATCTGTGTGCAATTAAGTAGTTTTAAAAATTGGAAATAAATCCATTATGGCGTCTCTGATCCACAAATAGACACAAATACAGAAGTGTGTACGTGCTTACTTTATAACATCTTTTGTTCATATAGCAAATTAAATCTACGATTTTAATGGTTTTTCTGTTAAAAACAATAATGTGATTCCCCAAATGGGAAATTATCCCAGCATCCTGCATCATCCCCCAACAAAAATCACCTGAGGGGTTCAGCACATTAAGATACTTACTGTACTAGATATCATAATGTGAGTTTCATAACAGAACCGGTTTTGCATGAATTCGTCTGTGAGATTTGTCAGGTGGAAACACGGTGTACACCACTGCCTGGTGTGCATCAGGGAGTAAAGAAGCACCATGACAAGAGAGGATGGCAGGTTTCCTTCAACCAGTGCCAGCTCATTAATTTTGTTTGCTACCCAGCCCCCACCACCACCACCACCACCACCACCACCACCCTTCCTCACCCACCACCCCCCTCACATCACCCCTTAACTGCTAATTAGCAGGAGCAGAAGATAGAAGAGAAAAGGGAGAGGCCATGTGTGACTGGGGAGGAAATGGGAAACTCCTCTTTCCCTCGTCCTTCCTCCTGCCCCCTTCCCCCACCACACACACACACACACACACACACACACACACACACACACTCCCCCACCTCCTGCCCACCATTACCACTGGTACCCAACAGAAAACCATGATGCAACCCACCTCGTATGCCAGCCCAGCCATTTTAGATGTCGCGGCAACGTCTCCCAAGATGGCTCCTCTGAGCGCACCCAGACTCCAGGGATCCGGAAGGGTCTTTGTCCGCCTCCTGGCATGGGCAAAGTGTCTCCCGTTGGCAGTACAGATGGCATTAGAGGCTCTTGAGTAAAAAGAGTGAGGGTGCAGAGAGAAGGAGGAGGAGGTGGCAATTCCGGATCGACCGTACACCCCCCTCCCCCCTCCTCCCTCTCTGCTCGTTTTCTTTTAATGATGATTTACCCTCTTTTCAGGATTCTCAAGATCATTCGATGTTGTTAATTGAAAACCTGTAACGAGAGCAGATGGAAGAGACACAACAGGGGAATAAAAGATGAGAATTTTTAGCTATCATTACAGCTAAACAAAGATACTCAAGGAGTGTTTGGATTCTGGGCTCTTAAACAGTTGGTCCTTTAAACCAGCAGCAAACATGCACATACACGAGTTGTGTTGTGGTTGTGGTTATAAATCAGTGACTTATCAAAACTTTCAAATCTCTGGCCAGCTTTGCTCATTCAAAGAGCAGTCCTCTTGTGATTTTTATGTGGATGAGTGCGTATTTGTGCTACGATAAAAGCAAGGAAAAAGCACAAAAAGAATCACTCACGATATAAATGTACAAAAGATGACACAAAGATGCCTCGGACCATCCCATAAATAAAGCCTCTAGTGTTTTTGTTCCCATTCATTAAGGAAGCACGCCATGTTCACACGCTACCTATAACAGGAAAAGCTCAGGAAAAGACGAGGACTACGGCCTTTTCACATATCCAATATCTCGCTGTGAAACGAAGCAATTAGCCTGGTTTGACAGCAAAGCTCTACTGTAATAGGTAGTTAACAGAGTGAATGAAAACTCATCTCACTTTGGTGCTCTTTAGGCTTTAGTGGCATTCTCCGGGCTGAGCGTATGCATTGCACAGCACTGAAGTACCAAGTTGAAAAGTTCAGCTCCTGTCTACAGGATGGCCCTGCCCTTCTCATTGAGGCAAGATACAATGTATCCCAAAGGCTGGAAGATTCGCTACAGCTTTAAGTACAGGCGCCAAGTGTTTTTTTTAACCCTGCGTATGTAGGGTGCTACACCACTCAACTGCATTATTAGCAGTCCTGGAGACATTAGTGCCTGGACAAAGCATTAGCTTCCCCTTTATTTCCTCTATAAACAAAGTCTCACAATGGTTCTATTTTTTTAAAAACAAAAGGAAAATACTCTTCCAAAAGAAACTAAATTAATTAAACATTATGCTGTAAAATGCAAATGATAAATCATGAAGATCCACGTTGGTGAGCTATGCAGTGTGACCCAAATGTACCTCCAGGGATCCTTGATCTTGATTCTTTAGGACCTCAGAAAAATGAGGAACACTTAAGCTTCTTGCATCTTGATTTCACTTACTGCAGGTGACCAGGAGGGATCAGATTAAATACTATCAAGTGTGATTGTCCCCAGTATCACCACCCTGCCTACATTAATAGATTTTTTTCACACTATTACAAAATTCCTCTCAGATGACATTCGTAGATCTGAGGTCACAGGCCTGTCCATTTGAGGATGTTAAAATGGAGAAAGTTTGGAAGTCATTGATTTAGTCTGTACTGACCCCCCTCTACCCACTGAGAGACCTGTTCAACACTCAGCACCATGTTGCAGAGGACCTGAATGGACCACCTTAAAAAACAGTCTATTCATACTGTTAATATACTGAATCAACGACATGAATCCTCACAATAAACTGAGGAGACAACCAAAGATTCTTGGGCCTATATAGCTGGGTGAACTCTGTTTTTCATACATGAGGTAAACAAACAATAACATATATTGCCAGAAAATCATTTCTATTTTCCATAAAAAGCCCCACCTATCACATGTAGGCTGATATATGCTGTAAACAACACATAAACACACTTTTTCTGCAAATAAAGGGCTCTGCAACTTATTGAAAAGATGCTGAATTTTTGTACTTATTATAGGAGAAAAAAAACATTTTGAACTAGCACTTTTGGATTAATTGTATGCTCTTTTTTTAACAAACTTTGACAAAACTGCAAACCACCGTGCAAACCTATTTTCTTACCTTTTTTTGAACTGGAAGTCAAAATCCGATCAGAAAGCGTCAGGTCTCTTTTTCTCTCAGGAATGATCGTTACGGAAGTCATTTCTACTTTCGGTTATCTAGCTTTATGACAGGCATTTAACACTCATACAGCTAGATAACCAAAGACAAAAACAGACCTCCTCTCTCACTGTCACACATGCTGCTATACCGTGATCTAAAAGAGGCGAAGATGCATTATTAGTGTAATATTTCTAAACACATTCCCAGCTCATTTTACAGCGTTTTTTTTTTTTTTTTTTTTTAAAATAATTACAGCTAAACAAATCGAGACCATTGAGAATAACATCAACTTAAATACACACGAGAAGATGACATGTTTTAAGATGAGACAATTTCTTTTTTGTTGTTGTTGTTACATGCAGCTAAAGAAAAAAAAAGCCGTCAAACCCTTACTACAATAATCCTGTCGTGATTCATAGCTGTAACGTGGTTGAAGGCCTGTTCAATATTGAGTTTATAGTGACCCTCTCTGTAAAGCTTCATATTAATTTTTAAAAATCCCATATGGACATTAGTTTAGTGATCACATTTGAGTAGCAACCTTAAAAAGATGATATGATTGCTCTCTGCGTAAGGAAATAAATATTTCTCTTTACGCGCCTGTATGTGTGTGGGCCTGCAGCCTCACATTATCAATAACACCTGACTGTGATCTTTCTACAGGAGAATAAGAAATATTAATAATAATTAATAATATAAAGCCGAAAGAGCCAAATGTTTCATTCATTATTATAAGATGCAGTTTAAATTCAAATAAAATATCACGTTTAATTCAAAAATATCCACCTGCACTGGAGGCTATTTGCAACTTTATATAATACAGTTGTAGATTATTTTAGGATTCGTCTGAGCTCTGCAAACCTATTCTATTGTGATACATGAGCTATTTTTTAAAAAATTTAGGGTGACATTATGGCTTCCTGCATGCAATTTTGTACAATTAATGACCTCTTAAAACTCAT
Source organism: Thunnus thynnus (assembly GCF_963924715.1). Classification (NCBI taxonomy): domain Eukaryota; kingdom Metazoa; phylum Chordata; class Actinopteri; order Scombriformes; family Scombridae; genus Thunnus; species Thunnus thynnus. The sequence goes on from NC_089521.1 coordinate 14,194,658, forward strand.
ATTGATGATCTGAACTGATACAATAATGAACTGCTGGTTGTGTGTTTTACAGTGGTCAAAAACTGACTCATTGGAAAACATAAAAGGACATGTGCTTTATTATTTGAAGCTTAAATCGGTATAAACAGACTATTTTGGCTCCCTGGTACACTGAATGGCCATGAAACGTCAGTGTGACCAAATTAGGGCGGCCTGAAAGCATGACCATAAACTGATGGGTAAAGAAATGGCTCTTTGGTGCAGCAGGTTAAAAGATGACTCTTGAAAATCAACTTTGAGATGCTTTAATTCTACTCTTGGCTTCTTCGGTGCTCCTGGTGACCACGGATCCCTACTTTTAATGAGAGTTGTGGTTGGCCTACTTCTTCTAAAACTAGACAAATTCACATCACAAGGATTATCCGCATAAGCCATGATAGAAAGCAGTTTGTTTCTGATCAAAATAATAGGCAGAGGAGCGTGCTATAGGCCTATTATTCTAGAGCAAGGGGGATACGCTTTTCACAAAAAAAAAAACTGATCATGCATCATCTGTGTCCCTAAATTCTCTGCATGAAGACACATGGATATGGCATGAGAGCAAAGCTGGTGAAATGTAATGATGTATATGTGCATATCCCGCATATTTTCAAACGCGCTTCTTACCTGTGTTAGAGGTAAAGCCGACTCTGGAGACATAATGTCCTCAACTTTAGGTCGCAGTGAATTTTCCAGATTGATTTTTTTTTTCTGCGTGTATATCGGGCCCATGTAGAGTGTCAGCGCTGCTGCTCTCAGATGAGTCCAGTTTCATCCTCGGTCCTCCAGCCTCTGCCTCTCCTCCAGCCTGCGCGCTTCCTCTACTGTCTGACAACTCGCTCCCGCACTGACGTCATAGCAGGACCAGCTCGGCGTATTGACCAATCACAGAGTCCGGCGGTATCAAAGAGCATCCAGTAAGAGGTCTCACTCCTCACGGGTATCTTCACCTCTTACTACTACTATACTACTATCACCATGCTATTATTAGTAATGTATGATAATAATATATGGACATGACCGAACAATGCACAACAACAGGTCCATTTAGTAGCTGTTCTGGAGCTTTTGACCATACCGCATCAGCAGATGGAGTTTGCCCAGTTTCATGAAAATCGTAGATAATCAAATTTCCATTTTTTTCTGAGCTCTTCGAGAACATCTATCATCATCTATGTTGGTTTACAAATTGAGATGAACTCACTTTGGAATCAGCAGTTGACAGAACCAAGTCACCTCAAGGTCCATTTAGTAGCTGCTTTGGAGCTTTTGACTATATAACATGCTCCTGAGCAGATGGAATATTTGGATGGATATAGATGGATATTTTTCTAGTGAATAGGCTAGAAAAATATCTAGACCGGATGCGTAAGGCTACAGTTGTGATCTCATATTTCTATGTCAGAAGAGAATTCAGCTCCACTTGACACCGTTGATCCTCCAGATGCCATTAAGTCTATAGAAATCTACATTAGTAAAGGTATGATGTAGTTCTGCTGTAATTTTTATGGTGTTAAATGTCAAAGAGTGCAAACTTTGGGTACAGCCAGCAAAAATGTGTAAAATCCAACATTTGCAACACCAAAGCACTGCACACGACTGGGCTCCAGAGAAAAACAAACCAGCACAAAGTGACTCTGGGGAGCCAATCATGCGTAAATGTATTGTTAGACATCTATATATCCATATCTTTTACAAAGCATCCTCATATTTTAGACAAGGGGGGGAATAATTATTATTAACAGGCTTTCACAGGGTTGAGGAAAGTGTGAGCGTTCTTGACTAATAAAGGATCTTCGAGGTCGGAGGCGTTTGTGGCAAGTGTTGGCCAAGAGCATCAGGGGCCACGGCCAAGAGTAGTAACAGTTCCCTCCAAATCTGTACGGTCAGAATAAATATTCTCTGAGCGCCTTTGGTAATAACCTGCACTGGGAGCAATAAAAATACATTTCCCAAGATGTCATGCCACATTTACAGCAAATAATGTCAAAATCTAAGACATAACGAATATAAAACCATGATTTACAAGCTGAGCTTCACATCCTGCCTGAATATTTAATTTCAACTGGGCGAACAGGGCTCTCAGTGCTTGGTGATTTAATCTTATAAAGTTGAATGCTTTTTGGAGAAAAAAAAAAACCCAAACTCCCACTTCATTCCAGTTTGCTCCATACTATCTTAATGAACAATTATTCTTTAAATGAATGGTTTGACCTGTGTATGCACTAAGCTGAAATGTTTCTGGAGGTAGCCTATTAAAATTATACTGGCTCAACCTGGTCAGTGTACAGAGCAATGTAAAATATATTTGGGGGGGCTGATTGGTTTAACCTGTGGTGCACAAATACACATTTCTAAAATTCAAATTTTCATGAAATTCCATACAAAATGATTTGGAAAAGCAAAATGTTTTAAATTAACGGGTGTTAAAGGCTTTAAGAGTAATTTGGACTTAATAATTATTTCTAGTTTTCAAGACAAGTTTGGTTCCTGTTCTTTTGCTTATTTATTCTCCATGTGGTCCATCAAACAATGTAAATCCGCCACAACACATACTGTGGGGCTACTGCTTACATTTTTGTCAAATTTGAATGATTCTTACTATGTTCAGTTGTACATAATGCTTAACATTGTGTCTTTGGTGTGGTCAGCACTTCCCATTGAAACTTCTATCGGTGTAATGGACAAATTTCAATCAAACATCTGACAGAATATGCCTCATTTGATCGCTACGTGCATTTTGAACTTTCAGTAACTCCCATTTCTTATAATTAAATGCCAAATTTGGGGGTCTTTACATCAGATTTATCCCTGTATTTCTATCATAAGTCTAGTATGTACATACATAGAGCCTTTTCAATAGATAGGTTTGCCTCAAAGATTTTTTACTGAAAGCAAGGCATTTATTTATTTAATAAAAAAATGAATCTACAGATATGTGGTGTTCAGCCAACAACAAGAATACTCACTCAGTGGGAAATTGTAATGCACTCATCTTTTATTGACATAATAGCCAGGCATTTCTATGGGCAGCATGTGAAGTGAACAGTCAGCAGCATGAAACAAAGGCATGCAAGCGGCACAAAGCCATTCAAGTAGACACACACAGGAGCACAGCAGGGTGGCTGTTCAGGTACAGGAAGCAATCTTTATAGTATTCCAAAGATGATGTCTGGCTGGAAGAGAAGAAATAATCAGTGGTCACTCCTAATTTTTCACATGGTAACGGGACGACTGCACATGCTAGAAAAATGCAGCAGTCAGTCACTCACACGCTGAAGGAAGTGCTGTCCCATGAAAGAGCGGGTATCTGGAGGTTGGCCCTCCTGTCCCCCTGCCTTGCAGCGTAGATAGCCGTAGAGGTTAGCTGCTTGAAGGGAAATACTGGCTACCACAAGTGCCTGGTGAGGATAGACAGAGTGATAGATACAGATGGATGCAGTGTTGTGTGATTTCAATTCAGAGCATGCACACAAGCCGCCATGTGTCTCACCAGCCATTTAAACTTCAGGGAGAAAAGGGAGGTGAAGAAGAAGAATGTCCAAATGAGAGGACAGATGATTAAACCCAGCCAAAATATCCTCGCCTCAGCCTCTGTCCCAATGTTATTGCCTCTGGAAGTCTGCATGCACACACACACACACACACACACACACACACACACACACACACACACACACACACACACAATGCCCAAAAGAATGTTAAAAATGTTGTTTTTTTATTCTTTCGTAGATTCACTGAGTGTCAAATTGACACTCAATAACGACAGTGTCTCACTTTTTTGGCCTCAAACACCCAGAGGCTCTTTCCATCCTCGTCGATCTGATTCCACCAGCGCAGCCCAACCAACAGCCTGCCAGTTACATTCTGAAACAACACAGAAAGAAAGTGATTGAAGAGTACTGAAATGCACAGGAGGATAAATTAAGAGGGCACAACAACAGAAGGGGGTGAGATATACTGTAGGTAAGGAGAGGGGATCAGTAGCTGTTGACCTCTCACCTTGACAGACCAAAAGTCGAAAGAGAGCAGAGTGATGATGAGGACAAAACAGGACGCAAAGTTCTTGCTGATCCAGTCGCAGAGCAAATAGGAGACAATGGCAACCACCCGAAAGAACAGGTGGAAAAAGGTGGCAAGGGGATGTCTGAAATCAAAACAGATTATAAGTGAAAAGCTAAGCAGCATTCAATACACTACATCTTGACATAAAGGCCTATAAAAAGCAGGCTAACATGAGGTTAGAGCAGGCAGAAACAACCGCAAATCTACAGGCTACAGCACAGAAAGAGAGGATGAGAAATATTAATGTAAAAACATCAGCAATATGGATGAGAAAGCTCCACTTGTTTCTAATTAAGTTGAGATTTATTTGGAAAGTGTCATTTAAATTAAACTATTTAGAAATGAAATCTCCCCACTGGCCGGTTTCTCTATTAATTCAAAATTCATAAAATGAAAATAGTCTGTACTAGACAAATGAGGTTAGGCCTGTATGGTCAATATTTCCTTCAGTGTACCTTATGACAGCGCTTCTCCGCGCCCTCTCCTGCTCATCATCAGCAAAGTCCAGCTCAACATCCTCCGTGTCATCCGCCATCGTCTGACGAGAAACAACAGAATACATCAGTTATTTAACCAGTCCAGCTAATACAATACAGAAACACAAACACAATGCACTTAGAGCCAGACAAAAAAATGACTCGTTTGTCGCATGACAGTCAGTAGCCCATATGTGTAAGGCAAAGCGAGGTACCATTTAGGTAAAGCCTAGCTGTATGGAGGGCTGGAATAAACCAGGTGTAGCAGTGAAATAAGACCGACACCGACAATGCTTCCCCCAGCCGCTACATTGACAACAGCCCGTCGTCACATGGCGGTCTAGTTTCAGTCAGCCTGTATGTCGATAATGGAACTACATTTCGCTGAGGAAAATAATACGGATAGATACATCCGAGGTATTCAAAAGGAGCGACCGCGGCAGGACTCGAACCTGCAATCTTCTGATCCGAAGTCAGACGCCTTATCCATTAGGCCACGCGGCCATCGATGAGTGCAAGAGGCGATAAAGAAGTTTTTGATAGTAAATACAATACAGATTATAATTTTTTTATGTCAAGGTTTTTTGTTTTTTGTTTTAATAATGCACGTCTAACAGTTCGGACCAACAGAACAGACAATATGTCCACTGTGAGATTCATCCAATTAGTTGGTTGTATTGTTAAAACAGGCGCAGTCATCCAGACCGCTTGAGGTCGCTCATATTTTTAGTTTGCCGTGGTCTTACAACCCCGTGGGTAAGCGTGCTAATGTTGAAGCAACTTTATACATCTTTTGGATGAATACATCGACGTTACACCTGGTTACACATAACAGGTGAGGTGCCTTTCTTTTGTTTTAGCGACAGTCAACAACAAGCTAACAAACAGACTAACCAGCTATTATATTGTTTAACTGTTCACCAGTTGCTCACATGTAAGCCACTGTCTTTGAGGTGTTGGTAAACATACCCTGCTGGTTCATTTGGTTGAGTATACTTAACGTTAGCTTGAACGCGCTCTAGACAGGCAGATAACTATTTTTCTACGTAATCAACTGTGCATCTTTACCTACGCTACAAAGTTCTACGTCATGTACGTCATACGTTAGGTTTGGGATACCTTTTTTTCAAAGTTATCTGAGTGCAATATATCAAAAGTGTTCTTGACCCAGTGAATGTAATGTAGGTATGGGTATGGATGGGTGTAATATTGAGGTATTAATGGTGACCAAGCAGGTAAAACTAAAGGCAGTTTTAATGTTTTTAGTTTTACTGAATAAGAAATAAGTTCAAAACAATCACATGGATGTAGGACAGGAAGATGTAAGCCACTTAACAACATTATAATAGCTTCATCATCTCATCTAATCATATCTCATCCTGTTGTTGTATTAATGTCTTCCAGCTGTAGTGAGAAGTCCTTATGAGGTGATGCTGCATGTGCTCCGCTGTCATCTGCAGAGACCTCTCATTGCTACACAATGGAGATGTCTACGCTCCCTCTACTCCACCAAGCCTCACTCCAATCAGGGCGAGGACTCCACAGAGACCCGCCTGAACCCCCTGAACATCCAGATGCTGTCGAGAAATCTCCATGAGCAGATCTTTCGAGGGCTGGAGCCAGAGTATAGAGAGGAAGATGTGGAGCGCAGCGTTAGGCACTTGCAGAAGCATGAGTTATGGGGCAAGGAAACTTCACTGATGCCCAATGTGGAGCTGAAGCTTTCCAAAATGTACGGCAAAAATATAGATGAGCACTTCCGGGTTTTGGCAAAGACACAGAGCCTTCCATACCTTGAGGCTGCCTTCATGCTGCAGCAAGCAACGTTGCCACCCATGCCTCAGGAGTGGACATGGGAGGCTGGCTGGACACGTTATGGGCCAAATGGGGAGAGTCAGAAGGTTGATTTCCCAGATGAGACAGCACTGGTATTTGATGTGGAGGTGTGCACAACAGAGGGAAAGTGTCCTACACTGGCTGTCGCTATGTCTCCCACTAACTGGTGAGGAAGAGTAAAGAGAAGAGAACTGCTCTGACTGGCATTACGCTGTTTATTGGAATGATTTATTAGCTTAATGTGGTAACTTGTGGTGTTGTTTATGCTACCAAAAATGCTAAAAAACACACATGTTTTCAGACGCGAAAATGGGATGTGGATGTTGATGCGCAACATTTAGATTTTAATTTTTCCAACTGTTTATTTAATCACTCACTTCTTGCTAGGTACTCCTGGTGCAGTAAGCGTCTAATTGAAGAGCGGTACTCATGGTCAAACCAGCTGAACCTCACTGACCTCATCCCACTGGAGACACCAGTAAACTCTGCCCGCCCTCCAAAGGGTCAGTGGAAGAAGAGGCTCATAGTGGGTCATAATGTCAGTTTTGACCGATCATACATCAAGGAGCAATACTTGATAAAGGTCAGTATTCGGAGAGTGCTGTATTTCACCCCAGCCTCTCATTTAGGTATTTACTAGCTCCTCTCTAGTCCTCTTTCTTCTTGTGTTATTTAATGATCCTCATTGTATGAGTGACATGATTCAATTTCAGATGACAGATTTTACAGATATTTCACAAAAAGTTTTGTTTTTAAAGGGCTCTAAAGTACGCTTCATGGACACCATGAGCCTTCACATGGCCATCTCTGGGCTGACTGGGTTCCAGCGCACACTGTGGATGGCCAACAAGCTGGGCAAGAGGAGAGGCCTGCAGGAGGTCAAGGAACACATTAAGAAGGCTGGACACAAAAAGAATGGCCCAACGGTTTGTGTCTTTTCTCACCATACTTCTACCACATGCATTACAAGTGATAGTGCCGCAGATCTGCTTTTGTGTTATGTGAGATCAATTGCTTGTCTTTTGGCATTAGAGAACTTAATGTGACATGATGTATTCTTGTGATTAGATTGGCTCTTGGGACTGGGTGAATATTAGCAGCATCAACAACCTGGCTGATGTCCACGCTCTGTATGTGGGAGGGCCGCCACTGGAGAAAGAGGCCAGAGAGATCTTTATAAAGGGCAGCATGGTGGATGTCAGGAACAACTTCCAGGTCTGAGATTAATCATAAATCCCACGTCAGATTATCTGTAATCTTAATCAAAGTGTATTCATATCATTAGGTGTTCTGAATGACTTGCATTAATCTTGAGGTGGCCAGTAATTTTGCCTATGCTGACCCCTGCAGGAGTTAATGCAGTACTGCGCCCTGGATGTCCTGGCCACACATCAAGTGTTCACAGAACAACTACCACTCTTCATGGAGAGGTCTGCATATCCCCACCCACAAATATTTTCCTTGAACTCTTTCTTAGTTATTGATTCTCTAGCCTAGAACAATGACTTTGCTTTCATAACAATGGTGGAAAATAACATCATCTCCTCTATCTTTTACAAGATGCCCTCATCCAGTGACGTTTGCTGGAATGCTGGAGATGGGTGTGAGCTACCTTCCCGTCAATCAAAACTGGGGGCGTTACCTAGAGGATTCTCAGGACATTTACGAAGAGCTCCAGAGAGAACTAAAGAAGTCTCTGATGACTCTAGCGGACGATGCCTGCCAGCTCCTGCATGATGACAAGTGAGAAGACTTGTCAGCATGTTTCTGACTGCAGCATGTTACGTCATTTTCCCCATAAATGCTTGATAAAGTTAAAAGAATTATAGATTTATTTATAATCTGTAGTTCTGTAACTCTAAGGGGTGGGTGCTTTAAGGTGTTGTGTATGAAAACAACCACTGAATGACATATTTTATGTATTTTACTTTAGATATAAAGACGACCCCTGGCTTTGGGATCTTGAGTGGGATGTGCAGGAGTTCAAGCAGAAGAAACTGGCAACCAGCAAGAAGAAACTCTCCAAACAAGCAGCTGAAACACAAGCTGCTACTCCTCTTCCAGAGTGGGAAGAAGGTATATGCCCAGACCCTGGGCCACATTTATAAAGCCAATATTTTATATTTCTTTTTTTAAGATAACTGTTGTGATATCAGACCCAGGTCCACCAAATGAAGAGGAGATGGCAGGCCCTCACCCCAGCAGGCTGGCTGTGGAGAAGTTGAAAGAAACAGTGAATCGACTCCCCAAGAGAAGGCAACATCTGCCTGGGCACCCAGGGTAAGCTCACCACCAGGCACCACAGAGACACCCAGTGTCAAACCCATTCGACTCACATCATTCTGCCTCAATTATTGTCTTCCTCACCGTATCACCTCCGTAACTGTGTCATCAGGTGGTATCGTAAGCTGTGTGAGAAGATGTCTGAAGAGGACAGCTGGTCACCTGGAGCCAGCCTCATCAGTCTACAGATGAGAGTGACTCCTAAGCTGATGGGTCTGACGTGGGATGGATTCCCCCTGCATTACACAGAGAAACATGGGTGGGGCTACCTGGTACCTGGGCGCAGGGATAACCTGACTTCTGAGGAGGAAAACGAAGGACCAGTGTGTCCACATAGGTATTTAATACACTGCTCTTACAAGACAAGTGTGATAGGATGCTGTCATGAAGCATAGCAGGATAATCATAACCTGGCTGGATATGTCTACTGATTGTTTAGCCTCAGCTAGATTTAGACTGCATTTGATTTGTATACGTGTATTAAAGTTTTATGTCTTCCACAGTACTATTGAGAGTATCTACAAAGAGTATTGTGAGCAGAACAGCAAAGAGCAGCCTAAATACCAGGACTGCAACCCCTCAGATGACCTCATGTGGACAGACAGCACAGTGTGGGCAAAGGTACATCAGCATAATGTAATATGACTCAATTGTTGTCATGTTTACAAGAAGCTTTCATTTTGTCATTTTAATCCTTAGAACCCATTTGAAGCAATTAGCATCGAAGGGGTTCAGTCAAACGGGAAAACACAGACGTCAGGAGGATAAACATCCATAAATCAACAGTTTAATTTCAGATCTTGTCTCATAATCATCAAATTTAGACTGTTCTTTTTTAGACTCAATAGTAATCAAGGTGATTGCCTGTACATCTGTGGCTACAGTGCAAACAGAAACAGCTGCAAGCTAATGCAGCATGATGTTTCATGGTGCAGGTTCACCAAAATGTAATATTTGTTAACTGGACCTTGTTTCATTTGCTTTGCATTGGTGACATAGTTTTTTTTCAATTGGTGTTACATTAGGTTATAGAGCACACCCACATGATCTTGAAGGACAGAATATTTATCATGACAGATGTTTTTCTTAACTTCATCCCAAGGTGGAGGAGTTAAGTTCCCTGGAGAGACCGATAGAGGAAAATGGAGTCATAATGAAAAATGGGGTGAGCGAATTGTTCTTTTGTAGATGGTTTATCACTTTTTTTTTACCTTGATCATGGACAATGTACTGTAAAATTTCTGCGTTTATAGGTTTATATACTGAACAGCACTATCTGATCTAACATGAAGTGTATTGACATTTTTATTCTATATTTATTTTTCTCTTGTGATGTGTTGTTGTGATGTGTTGTATGACATACTGTATTCTGTATCAACAACAGTCCCAAGATCCACATTATGTCCCAGAGAAGAGTCACTGCCACTATCACCATGGAAACGGCCCCTACAACGATGTAGACATACCAGGGTGCTGGTTTTTCAAATTACCTCATAAGGTGAAGTTAAGTTTTGCTGTCACATTGTAGCTACATTGCACTCCTTTCATTGTGTAACGGAATATGTTTGTGTTTCAGGACGGTAATCAGAACAATGTTGGCAGTCCATTTTCAAAAGATTTCCTGTCTAAGATGGAGGATGGTACTCTTCGGGCAGGGAGGGGCGGAACCAATGCTACACGTGCTCTGGAGATCAACAAAATGATGTCCTTCTGGAGGAATGCACATAAACGTATAAGGTACCCTTATTTCTCACCATAAAATTAGTCCTACTTATGGGTGATCACAATCAGCTTTGTTAACATAAAGATGTTCAATACATGATTTGTCCCCTCATAGCTCTCAGATGGTTCTCTGGCTGCGAAAGGGAGAGCTTCCTCACTTCGTCAGCAGGTTTGTTTGGTATATCAGTAGCTATCCTGTATTTAGTGACCAGCCATACAGTGAGGAAAATCATTTACTGTATACAACAATCTTTCTGTCTCCCAAAGACACAAAGATTTTGATCAAGAGGGTCAGTATGGTGCCATATTACCTCAAGTCATCACTGCAGGAACGGTAACACGAAGGGCTGTGGAGCCAACGTGGCTGACTGCCAGTAATGCACGAGTAAGCAGCAGTGGCAACAAAGACAAACACACAAAGTCAGAGATTCCTGATGCAACTGCCAAATATCAGACAGTAGAGGAACAATGTTTGTATTGGCTGTATTTTGTGTCCACAGAAGGACCGAGTAGGCAGTGAGCTGAAGGCGATGGTGCAGGTACCACCTGGGTACCACCTGGTGGGAGCAGATGTAGACTCTCAAGAGTTGTGGATTGCTGCTGTGCTTGGAGAGGCTCACTTTGCTGGCATGCACGGTGAGTTTTGTCCCTGTCAAATCTTATTTACCTAAAACTAAACATATTATTAGAAGTTGTAAAATGTCGTTATTTTAATCAGTCATAGTCTTAACAAATATGATGTTAACTGCACTCATCTCATGTCTCTGCTGCGTTTAGGTTGTACAGCGTTTGGCTGGATGACTCTTCAGGGAAAGAAGAGTCAGGGCACTGACCTGCACAGCCGCACTGCTGATGCTGTGGGCATCAGCCGGGAACACGCCAAGGTGTTTAACTATGGGCGCATCTATGGTGCAGGGCAGCCCTTTGCTGAGAGACTGCTGATGCAGTTCAACCATCGCCTCGGTCAGACAGAAGCTGCCAGTAAGGCCAGGCAGATGTACGCTTTAACAAAGGGTATTCGCAGGTACACTCTCTCTCTACTGCAGGTTTAGTTGTTTGTGCAAAGGTGACACAGTTTTGCCTTCATGCTGCATGTTTGTGTTGTTTTTTGCCAGATATCATCTGTCAGAGGATGGTGAGTGGCTGGTCAATGAACTGGATATAGACGTGGAGAGGGAGGAAGATGGAAGTGTGTCCCTGCAGGAGTTGCGCAGGATCAGTAGACTGGCCTCACAGAGGTGAGCAAGCAAGTAAAACCTAGAACAAACATCCACAACCAATTGTCAGGAGCCTTTCAGGGTCACATAAATATTCTCTTGCATCCTCCCAGATGCTCTGTTTCTTGATCTCTCTCTCTCTCTGTTCCTTATACCCCTAAGCTTTCGGCGGAAGAGGTGGGATATGGTTGGCAAACGTCTTTGGTCTGTAGGTACAGAGTCGGACATGTTCAATAAACTGGAAAGTATTGCCCATTCAGACCAGCCAGCCACTCCTGTCCTAGGCTGCAGGATTAGCAGAGCTCTGGAGCCCACGGCAGTAAAGGACGAGGTGAGACTATGTTGATGATGATATTCAACTAGCATGAGCAGTCCATATCAAACATGGCCTTGTGTGTCAAAAACATTTTGCAGAAGTATGTGGATATTTGATGTTAGGAGATGCAAATAGTCTTTTATGATTTTACTGTCTGTTGCCATGTGGCCACTTTCTGAATAAGAACTTTAAGAAATATGAAATAAATGAAAAGGCCTAGCAACATGAGGTCAATTGTAACTGGAAAATCAAGGCTCTTTACCACAAAATAATCTCATGCTTTCAAAATAGATCTTATATGTTCATGTCACTGGATTTCTTTTGTCAGTTTATCACCAGCAGAGTGAACTGGGTGGTCCAGAGCTCAGCAGTGGACTATCTACATCTGATGCTGGTGGCAATGAAGTGGCTCTTTGAAGAGTATGACATTGATGGTCGTTTCTGCATCAGCATCCATGATGAGGTGCGGTATCTCATCCGTAGCGAGGACCGTTACCGAGCAGCACTTGCACTTCAGATCACCAACCTACTGACAAGGTTTGTTTACAGCTTGGTATTTATTCCACTATATAATGGACAAATAACGTTAAAGATTTTTGCAATCGTGTTCGTCTGTCTCCTGCAGGAGTATGTTCGCCCATGCGTTAGGCATATCGGACCTTCCACAGTCAGTAGCTTTCTTCAGTGCCGTTGACATTGACCAGTGTCTGAGGAAGGAGGTCACCATGGACTGCGTGACCCCTTCTAACCCCACAGGTCTGGAGCGAAGATACAACCTGTCACCTGGTGAGCCCCGCACAATCATTAGCCTTTATTTAACTGCAGGAAACCCTTACATTACATTATACCAATGTGCATTAAAAAAAACAGGAGGGAAACTCGGATGTAAAAACTAGTAAATTCCACCATCTCTTATCCAATAAAATAAGTTTTATGAGACACCAAAGATAAGTCAAAATCTGAAGTTTATCTCCACATCTCAATCCAAAATCAAATATAACATATCAATTCAACAAAACAGTCACTATAAAAGAGACTGAATAAACTGAATAAGAAAGAAAATATGTTTTTAAAACAGCACTTCCTATGACAAAAGTAGGCTGAAAGTCTCTTCAGGATTTATTCATGTGATGGGAAACCATAGATCAACTTACTCTGTTAGTGTAGCACTGACTGGCAAGGTAGGGCCATCTTAAGTACTACGTTGTTACAGTTGTGCTAACCATAACATAAGTGAGTCCTAAAACAGCAGGCAGAGCCAGTTCTAATCATGAACTTGCAGAAAGTCAGATTACTTTCAGTTGCTCCTTGACAAATCATCACAGTGTAAAATAGAAATTACTGTTTTAATGTCAGCCATACAGAACAGCTATAATTTACATTTACTGTGTTAGAAATATGTACCATGTACATAATATACACAGTGTTCCTTGTGAACAAAGTAAACTGCAGAGCACAAACAGACTGTTAAGTAATGTGTGCAAACTTTCCACAGGTGAGGCCTTGGACATCTACCAAATCATTGACGTCACTAAAGGCTCTCTCAGCAAAGCAAAATAGCACTTTGTGGGCCAAACTACTGTTACCCAGAACAACAGAGCAGATACACAGCGACCAGGAGGCTCATCAACAGCTGGTCAAGTTGAAGATCAGTGAGGAATCTGGAGATGTGCGTAACAACAAGAGGAGCGAGTGTCGATTCATTGTTTTCTCTTCTTCTGTTTGGGTTCTTGTGTCTCCTCTGCGTCCTGTAACTCTGTGGTCTGAAAGGATTAGAAGAAGAAACAGACACTGAAAAAACCTACTGAAACAGAGATTGTTCAAAATACTGACAGTGCATTCTAAAATGTTCTACAACTAAAACCAAATTAAGGATTAATCTTTAAGCTGCATGCACCTCAAGGGGGGAAACATTTCAACAGTTACCACAGTCTGGATATTGAAGATCAGCTTTATTGACTGATGTGAATGTGTGTAAGGTAAAGACAGTATCATCTGTCCTTTGGAAAGCTGCCAGGTTTAAGATGGTACTTACCTCCTGACTGTCGTCCTGCTCCTGCAGGGCTGCGTCCAGAGTAGCAGCGTTGATGCGGAAATCTCTTGAGGTGCTCAGCTTCATGTACTGCATCAGATTTACCTGGACAACATACACACAGATGTGTTAAAACTGCTGACACTGTACAAACATTGTTCTTGGGGCTTACGGCATTTTGCTCAGTGCGTGTTACATAAGTTTTATGTATTTTGAAAATCTGATTTTGTCAACTATCTTAAGTCATCCAGCTCACACATACCTTTGATTTCTTTGAGAGTGTGATGAGGTATTTCTCATACTGTTCAATGCTGAAGATCAAGTTAGGAATGGCCTTTGTCTCACGCAGAAGCTTTGCCTGCCAAGAGAAAAAAAAAAAGAACAGATCTAGATAAACAAATGCAATCCCCTAACAGATTTGTTTCAAGCCAACAGTGTATCTATACATTTGTACATACATTTTTGATATAATAAAGATAAACAGAATATGTACATGTATTGTTGTTATAATCAATTACATGCATCAGCATTATTACATAATTATAGGAGACAAATGTCCTTACAGAGGCAGCAGTGTTCACTTCACCCCTTTTCTTTCTCTTCTTGTCATCTCCACCACCGAATTCTCCATTCTGGCAAAGAAAACTCATTATTTCCAAAACATCAACTCTCCCTCTTGGGGATGAATTACTTGTGTCAAGTCCACGACTAAAAACTTCAGAAAAGCAGTAAGCTGTAATTTAAAAATCAAACTGTGTCAGCCTGAAAACTTGAGCTTTGGCAGGAAACCAAGCTGTACCTGTGCGAATGTGATGAAAGAGTAGCACTGCGGCGTTAGATGGGAGCCAGACAGTTTGACCTGCACAGACGACACAGGAAACACTAGATTAGCATGACATCAGAAATACTAGAAGATTCATACCACAAAATTGAAACCCTCAGACTCACCAGCTTCTCAACGCGTGCAGGTAGTGCACAGTGCTGGCTGGAACACACCTGGATGTACTAAAACAAGATGTGGAGAAAAGAAATTGTCACACTGGGCATATTCAAAAAAGAGATAGAAAGATCATTGAGTGGACAAATACGCACATATTTGACCAGGGTGGTGAGGATGGTGTATGTGCGACTCAGCTCTCTCAGCAGTGTAATGGTGCAGGTGCCAGGCAGCAGGGCTGTCTGGACCAGCTCATTTAAAGCTGTCAAAAGGGTCCCAAGCTGCAGTGTCACCGCTTTCTCCACTGGATCCTGCTGACCTGCAGTCTGTGTGGCCTCTTCTACACATTAGCAACAGAATATCATGAAATTTTTTGACAGATGCATCCAACTCGCACCACTAGTCCAAGTGAGCATCAAGTGTAAAAGGCTTCTCACCTGAGCCCGCTTTGTCAGAGGCCGTCTGGCTTTTCTTTCTGGCAATCAGCCAGTCCACTTCATCAAGCACCTTGCCAACCTGAGACAGGACCAGCAGCTGGGACAAAAGATTAAAATCATGATGAAGACGGTGAGCACTATGCAAAACAGATTCAAGGTTATCTGTTTAAAAGCAAGTCAGAAGCTTCAGGTAAAAGAACAAAACAAAACAAAACAAAAAAAACAGCACTCACTGTTGCTGTTGTTGCAGTCTTCATGTTGACAATGGCAAAGTGAGACTGTTTTTCCACCTCCACATCCTGATAATGGAGAAAAAAAAAGGTTGAATAAAATTTTTATTCATTTTAAAAAGGTACATTCGTTGACAATTATTGTCAACAATTTACAAGAAGGCCATATTATCAAAAAAAGTTTGAGAACATTATAAAATATATCACTTTTTGCATTTAACAATGGGCATCAAACAGCCTGTATAGTACTTAAATAAAGTATTTTAAAATGCCTAAATTATATTATCTTTTATACAGAGAGACAACCAGATCTACAAACTAATTAACTGTGTGGTGGCCCCATTTTTCATAATTAAATCATTTCAGTTGGGGTATCCACTGATGCCTCCTACTGCCTTGCAATTGTTTTCATTGTAACTGTGTGTTACTTGATCAATATCTCCCAGTTGGCTGTGAATGTCTCGGCAGAGATCCAGCAACAGGCTCACAGGGCTCTTATAGAGAACATGCAGGCTGAAGAGAAGTGAGAGCAGCCCCTTGGAGAAAGCAGAATCCTCTAAGAGAGAGAGAGAGAGAAACAGACCTCAGTAAACAATCCCACCAAACCTTACATAAGTTTAATTCAAATGTCACTCACCAAAACTGGTCTCCTTGCAGATTTTCAGAGTCCATGTGATCATCTGAACAAACTGTTAGATGAAGACATGTGTTAGCAGAAGTACCATTCACTTTGTCCTATGAAGTGCATGTGAGAGTGCACCTACCTGTTGGGAGGAGGGCTTTAGCTGGCGTGAGAGTACGCTCAAAATGCTGACCAACAGCTGAGCTTCTTTGCTGTTAAATTCCTCCTCTCCCCTACTTATCTGAGTGAACAGCGCCCTCTGTTGACAAATGCAAAGAAAACTGGATTATTAGTTTAGACACTCAGATGGGATAAAAATAACTACACATGCAGCTGTGTACACATCTCATCACATCACACCTGAAACTGTCTGATGTAAAAGAAGTTGATCTCTGTGACATTGCCGTCGTCTGGCTCGGCATCGTCCTCGGAGATGTCTGGAGAAAGCATAAAATGTCAGGCAATTCCTGCAGACTGTTGAGGTGAGAACCTTTAATTCACTGTTTTTATAGTTTGAAAGCTGCACATGTCTAACCCATGGTAGAGAGGAGCTGGGCCATCTTGTCTGGGTAACGCTGCTGGCAGGTTGTGAAGATCCTGAGCAGACCTTCCAGACAGAGCAAGGACAGACTGCACCGCTTCTCCTTCTTCCCTCCGTCCTCCACCACGCTGGGGATGTTGGTGTAGCGCCACATCAGCACACTGGGAAGACCATTAGACAAAGGACCTCTCATTGGTCAAACAATGTCACAAAGAACAAAGCCATGAACACAGTCTAACTAAATGCTGTTATTCAAGCCACGGATTCCTACCTTGTCATGTCACAGAGGAAGCTGAAAGTCTTGTCTGCGTTCTGTCCATCTGGGCCGTCTGTGTGTCCAGTTTCCTCCAGCTGCTGGATCTTCTGCACAGCCACATTTACTGAATAACGCACAAATTCTCCATTTGAGCGCAGCACTGAAAGAGCCTCCTCTCTGCTCTGAGTGCTGTCTCTGAAAAAGAAAAAAAACAAAAGACAAAAAAAAAGAAACAGTATTTGTCACATTTGTCTGTGGCAAACAATCCAGCATTGCTTAATTCATGTTTTAGTTCTGCAAATACTAGACCACTGCTATGGCTGCAACGATTCTGGTTTCATTGCAAAGTCACTGCTGCAATCATACAACAATACTTTACTTGTCCCTGTCATTTTAATAAATGCTACACAAAAAAGCTAAAAAAAAAAAAAAAAAACATGGGAAAGAAAAAACTGAAATGAGTGATTTCTGAGATGAATACAATATGTATAAAATTAATTTTCAGATGCATGTATAGTGATTTGATTTCATAAATGTAATCTTTATAATTGATAGAACCAGTTAAGAGTTAACAGCAATCCTTGCCTCCAGAGATCATTTACCTGAAGAGCACAGTGAGAAGAGTTGATACGAAGCCCACAGAGAGTAAACTGCGAGGGGTCTTGTTCGAGGGCACTCGACCCTTTCCAGATTTCTCCTTCAGGATCTCAGACAGCTTGTGGTAGCGATTGAACAACTCAATGAGCTCCTCAAAGTGGCTTTTACTGGAAATATATAAATGGTAAATACACCATGTAAGAACATAAGAGCAGCATAAGAACATTTGTGCTGCACAATACCCACAGCACACAAAGTGAGGAGGTTGTTACCTGTAATTGGCTTTAATATAGTTGTACTCCATAAGGACCTCATACACTCCCATCACCAGCACAGCATAGATATTATTCTTCACCCCAACACTGGATCCCATGGAGAACTCTGCTGACTTGTCCTGATCAACACACAGACAGTATATGTCTAAAGATGATGCTTTCACTGTCGTAACATTAATAACCAGAGTAGAGTAGCACAACAATGAGGAATACTGACAGCTGATTATTGCTGTTATACAAGTCTACAAGAAAATGTTCCACCACTTTATTTGTATTAATAAATGCTTATTTGCTTCATCTCTTTCAGAATTTCATATTTTCCTTGTGCACCACACAGTACTTAGTTGAAAATATTTACTGAATTTTGATATTTTTTTAGTTAGAGTGGATGGGATAAAGACATAACGCAGCTTTCCACTTTGAAGGCCATACACTGTAGTTCAGTGTATGTCATTTAATCCAGTGTCATGAATGCATACCAGTTCAAAGTCCTCAAGTTCACTCTTGATCATGCGTCTTGTCATGCTCTCTAGGATTGTCTGGAGTTCAGACTGGTATCCCTCCTCCTCCTCTTCATCGTCATCGCTGTCACCAGCGTTGAGGTTTGCTGATCGGTGCACGTTTTGAAGCCACAGCAGGCAGTGGACAGTACAGCTCACCAGATGGCCCTGAGATGGAACAAATACTATTTATAGAAGACATTAACACAGTGAAACTAGCATGCTGAAGCAGGCGCACACAATCACAAAAATTCTACATTATAGACAGAGTACCAGTGGCTCCTGGAGGTAGACTTGCTCTCCATGAGCAGTGATGCATGGTTCCAGTTTGACGGGGGGCAGGAGGTCTTGTTCAGGTTCGTAGTATCTCCTTAGCTAAGGATACAAAGACATAACATACGGCTCTCCATGCATGTATAAAAATATGACAAGCAGGTTAATATACATAACACAATATGCACTCACTACGCACACATACCTGTGAAAAAAGGGTCTGCATGATGGAGCTTGCAAGTTGGGAGTTACGACGGAGAACATCATAGAAACCCTGAAACAGGCAATAGTTTGCTTTCTCAGTATGAAATGCATTCATCAGCACTCCACATGATATCAAAGAAGTGTGGCTGCGCAGATTAATCTCCAAAGATTATCATACTATAAATGTTGAGGGGTTTCCTTTAGAATTTTGGCTGTAGTTAAAAAATGTGTACACAAGATGCTAAAAGTGGGGGACAATACACTGTTCCTATGGTTATCAAGACCATCAGTCATAACTGCAATCCCAACTTGTAACAAAATTCAAATCAACTAATAAACATGGAATGGAAAAGCGACATCTAACCTCGTAGAGCATAAGGCGAACATCAGCCTGCTGGCCCAGGCAGCGACGCAGGCTGCTGAGGATCTCCAGACAGAACGCTTCATTGGCAGCAGAGTTGTAACGAGAATGAACGTCTACTTGGACCTATTCAGGGGTTCAGGCAGACAGTTACTATAACACAAATGTTTATAGCTGCCCGTCTTGCGTGTGCATCTATTGAAAGAGCACATATACCTGGCTGGAGGAGACTGCCTGGCTACACTGGCTCGAGGCCAAGCTGCCCAACACTTTGAAGTTCTTCAGCAGCAACAAGAAGCCAGTCACTGCAGATTTCCTTCCATCCAGTTGGCTAGCAAAGGGTCATTTAGGGGGGAGAACAGTGTCAAAAATTAACTTTATTTGAGCTGTTAAACTGCCTTTTTTAAATACTATAATATGTTAAGGCCTCAAAATGCATTAACCAAACCATAATGCATAAACATCATCTGATTGTATTACATAGCAACATATGCACATCTGTGAACTGGCCAGCAATGTGTAAAAAGGAGTGCTGAAACAATGTATGTACCTGGAAAACATGGCCTTGCGGAGAACTAGAATCAAGGCATCTTTCAAGGACATGCTGACCTTGAGCAGAGGCTGGAGATTAAACAGACAAGAAGGATTAAACAAAAGACAGACATTTCTACATGTATTTTTTTGTGTGTGTATGTTTAAGTACCTGCACAGCTTTTAGTAGGCCCTGAACAGTTGCCAAGGGCAGGTATGACAGGTGGTCAAATGTCTCTGTCACCTTTGAGGACGACTCCAGGAGGATCATGGGAGCAGAGACCACAATGTCAGAGAAAAGGTCTGATGATACAAAAAGAAAAAAAGAAAATCTAGTCTCTAGTTTCACTGATTGGTCACTGTTGCACATTTGAATGTTGGGATCGATGCCTGAAAGATGTGCTACCTAAGTAATGACTGACAGGTGAGGCTGTCTTTGTGACCAGTCGATTCAGAACTTGCTCCAATATCTCGCCTCGGATGGGCTCGTGCATCTTATTATGGAAGAAAATACAATATGCACACATAGTCAATGTCAGATTCATATTTTAGATTACGACACTTCTACAAATGAAAAACCAAGAGTTACCTTGAAGCCCTGCAAGAGCACCCGACCTCCAAGCTTACATGCCAGCTGAGTGGGGGTCCTTGCTACAGTAGCGGACCCTTCTGTGGTCTTGCCAAATGGTCCAGGTTTGGGTCCAAATGTGTCCATGAGGAAGAAGCCCAGCTGCACCAGCCCCTGAGTCACATGGTCCCAACCAAACACACTGCACAGTGTAGAATTCATGTGAGTTAGATTAACAACAAATGTTGTATTTATTTAAGGGGTGGATCCATCCACCTTGTATCATCCACCTAACAGTGTCTCATTTCAAAATGGTCCATATTGTTTTCTTTTTTTTTTTTTTTAAACTTCCAACACACATAATCACGATTTAAAAGACCTTTTCGTATGCCATTGTCTCTGTGGATAAATACTGGTAATATATAGCATATATCACATCAGCACATGGTCTGTAATGGAGCAACAACAATTCTGATGCTCTTACCTGTTCTTCACTGTGTCTAGTATCATCTGAGCGACGCTACAGTGCCCAGGCAGGAGGTCCTGCAGGAACTTTGACCCCTGCTGCAGCTGCTCGTCCTTGAAGCTCTTGATGATTGCCCCCTTCAAAACCTCGAAAACCTACAAAAACCAGTGGAGGAGAGAGAAAATGAGTGAGCAGAACAGACAAATTCAAATATGACTCAGAACTCAGAACTAGAACAGATTTACAACCTGCTCCTCGTAACGCTGGATACGTGCCACCGAGAGCAACAGGGCGACGCTGAAAGGGCATAGGTCCCCATAAGATGTCTAAAAAAAAAAAAAAAAAAAAAAAAAAATGCAAATCAAGATTCATTGTAAACTCTGCAGTACACATTTAATCAAACTTTCTAAAACAATGTCAATAACAGACAGTTTAAACAAAGGCAACCTTAAAGCTTTTAAGGAATTCTCTCCCGAGTTCATGGTCGAGTCTTATAGCAAAGACTATGTGGAGGATAGCAGTGCCCTCCACATGCCTTAGCTGGTCCTGTGGAATGGACTGAACCTCTAGATCCAGGCTCCTGAGAAAGAGGCAGAACAAAAATCATCAGTAAATGGATAGTAGGCAGTGATAATTAGAAGGAATATACACCACTTGCAATGTTTGAGTCACTTACTCTCCATGTTTCTGCTCCTCTTCCTGGCGAAGGTCTTGCTCCTTAAAATAACTGATGATTCCGTCCAGGACCTGTTTCTTACAACCCTAACAGACACAATAGGGGCACTTAGATACTGACGAGGAAAGAGAAAGACGGAATCACTTGTTGCTGCAAATCACACACACAAACACACCTTTGCTGATAACAACAGCAGCTGGTAAACTAGAGGCGGGATCTCTTGCAGATCTAGTTTGCTGAACATCCGCAGTACTTTCTCCACCAGGAACTGCAGCTCCTCTGGTGACAGGGGCACGTCCCTTAAACGATACAGACACAAAAACCCTTAGAATCTTGACTGTGATAACATAGTGAAAGCAATAAAGAAGGAAACGACAAAGCTACAGCATAAACTGTTATTATATGCAGGAAGCAGAACAGTGATGTCAAAGGTGTTACCTGAACATGGTCGTCAGGTGGATAACACATTGTGGGTCCCATCTGAATGAAAAAAGATAAATACAAACATACTTTGATTTTCTATTCATCAAACCTTTAACGATCAATATCAAATGGTTCTGACTTTAATATTTCATCTCAGTGAAAGGAGTGGAAGTGCTGTTGTTGCAAAATATGCTTGTGAAAAGCGTTTAGAATACAAAGCAGCATGACGCAGTTGAAAAATAATCACTTCAGAATGCCACCACCCTTTCCCTGCACAAAAGAAATAAAAAATCAGAGATATTGTGTCCTCACCTGCTTGCACAGAGGCTGTTGATTAGCTGTTTCTTGTATTCCTCACCACTGAGTTCACCTAAGATATCATATGACAAAATAAGATATATTTGATATAAAATAACAAAGTTACCAAGGTTAGTAATTTGCACTTACCTTTGCCATATGACAAGGCTTCACAGGCTGCCAGAGCAGTAAGCACAGTAGGAAATAGCTCCAAGGATTTCCCACTGCCCATTTTTCCCACCTTAATGGCGTCAACAAAAAGAGATGCCAGTTGTGCAAGAGAGGCTCCAGACAATGTGTGAGTCTGTAGAACATTCAAGAGGAAAAATGGGAATCAGTCAGAAATTATTTTAGTTGTGTCTGTAGCAAACAGGACATATGAACAAAGGAAATGGACATGAGGATACAATATCTAAACACACGTCTACTATTCGAAAAATGCAAAAAACAGCAACTCAGTACAGGATGCTGCAAAAATCTTTTGGAATGAAAAAAGTAAAAGAAACTGACACTAGATCAGAAATCTGGTAGCCGCAAGGAATTTGTGTGTGTTTCCAAACAAAAATTCTGCAATCTCACATCTCAAGACATTTTAGCATTATCATGATGACATATTGTATTAACCCATGTCTCACATTAGTGCAGAGAGCTCAAAAGAGTCAAGTTGTTATTTAATTTCTCATTCAAAGACAGATACATTTGGAGCCCAGTGCCACCATCCATACAAGATACTACTTCCCCTGTGACAATTGGGGGGTCCAGGTGCTGTGGGCAGTACTTCCAAAACAGAATAGGCATACATCACCCTATAGATCCCAATAGCTATATAAGAACAAGTGCGGCTGTGTTCTTTTATTGGTCTCTTTATTTGTTTGTGCTGTGATAGAAGGACTTTTAAAAAAATGAGATAAAGAAAGGACTTTTATTATGGATCTGAATTTGCTCACATTTTTTATTGAATGCATTCAAATGAACTAAATGCTTTGACTGAAATATATTGTTATCGTGTTATATAAAAATAAACCTTACTGTGTTGATAAATGAAAAATAATTAGGCACATTGTTGTAATCCCCCTAAAATTTAATTTTGAGATTTTCAAGGGATCCAAGCTGTCAATTAAGGGGTCCCAGACCCCCGAGACCCCCAGTATGTCTTTAGCTGTCCTTTGACTGAACACCCATCATTATTAAAAGAAGACACTTTGAGTATGTTCTTGTATAAACATCTAGAAGAGCATCATAATCAGACATGTTTACCTCAAGCATCAGCAGTCCAATGATATCAGCTGCCACCTCAGTCTGGAGGTCACCAGACTCACACAGGGGGATGCAGTGTTGATAAAGCAGGAGTCTGCGGTTTGACCCCTCAGAGGAACTGGGTGGAGAGCCTAAAACAAAAGAGCACAACATGTATAATAAGGGAGCTGTTAATGCACAGGCTGTCATATGTGATATTAAAACTAATGCAGTTCATATTAGCTGTATTATTTCTGACTGGAGATATGACAATGTTAAGTCCAACAGCTGATGTTTAACACAACTAATATACCAACACTGTATTCTTACCTTTAAATATGCCTTTAATCATGGTACCGATCTTCTTACCCTTTAGTGCGCTATTGGTAATGACAGTGATTAGCTAGAAATGAGATAATAGAGAGGGAAGAAATTTATAAGCTCTCAGACAAGATCCATAAGATAAGTGAGGTAAGTTAACGTTAAATTCACAAATAAGCTGACCTACCTGGTCATCTGTAAGGGAGGACAGGTATTTTTGAAGTTCGGCAGTTCTGTCTCCATCTGACAGTGAGACGATTTTATCCATTTCAGCCTTCATGATCAACCTACAAATATAGTTTACAGACACAGCTTGATGGTAAATTACTATTAATCTTCAATTAGCTACGTAACAGACAGCAAGAAATCCCCGTTTATTGTCCGCAAGCTTGATAGCCGTTACTGTAGCTAAATGTTACATTTGACGCACGAATAAAGGCTTTACATATGTTTGTCGGTCGTCTAGATAACCTAAATGTTACACATATAACTTAATTTAACGCTAATTCAGTGAAGTAGTCCTTGAGAAGCAAAGTCAAGCCTCTGGTATCTTTGGGAACGCTTTCATAATATTTAGCAAATTTCCCGCCAGTGAATACTTCCTGTTGCTCGTCATGGTTGCCATGTTCGAGTTACAACATCCCACAATCACAGCATCTAATAACTCACCTTCACAGTTAAAAAGTCTAATACATATTCAATACAGTTCTTCAGTAGAATACCAGAAATAATATGACATATCTTTGATACTACGCGAAATTACTCATTAACATATATCCGTGTTATTGCCAATCAAAAGACAACGTTTTGCAGAAAAACGTAATTTCAACAGACAAGTCAACCTCGTTGCTGCGTGGTTATGTGTCGTGTCTAGATGAAAATCCCAGATTTGCGAAACTGTCGCACATGATGAATTGTAAACACCACGACAATTGTTTTTTGATTTTTTAAAAAAGATGTCCCGACTCGCGATTGGAAGCGGGGAGCAAGTTAGGATCAAACCTGCCACCCAACCCAATCTCGCGAGAGTTTCCAGAGTTACCATCTAGACACGACCGTGGTTTGTTTAACTTCTTTTTAGGGGCTCTGATGACTGTTCAGCGGACTTTTAGAACATAATCATGTCTCTGTTGGTGAGTATGTGATTTATCAATACTCTAATCTAATGCCGGGTTATTGGAGGAAAATATAACGTGCTTTTGGGTTTTAGATAACTTATAGAACCAAGTCGCTGGCTTCTTTCGACAGCCTTGTCTGACTTCTCTCTGACAATATTTAGTCATTACCGTGAGTAAATAAGCCAACATGTTGTGTCATTGCGTTTTTCTTTTATAATGCCGTACATATAACGTCAAATAGAGGGTGTGCGCAAAAGTAACTCGCAGAATGATCATTTTAAAATCTCGCGCGGTTTACTGTGTTGTAGCTCGGGCCAGTGGCGCAATGGATAACGCGTCTGACTACGGATCAGAAGATTCTAGGTTCGACTCCTGGCTGGCTCGATAATTTTTGCATTTTTCAAATGCCGCCTGTAAATCGAGGTTATTCTTGGTAGGGTAGCCAATCACGTTTCCGTCTGCTACCACAACTCTACCACTGTTTGTAAGCTATGGCCAATGAGCGCTCGTATCGCCACCACGATTTCCCCCAACAACTACCAAGAAATGACCAATCAGTGTCTCCCAGTGCCCGGACCAACAGTACGGTTGCCGGCTAAAATTTTAAAATAAAATTGATAACAATAACAACCAATTATGATTGCTTCACTTCTTACCAACATTTCGAAAGTAAGTCAATCCTTTATAGCCAGTTTTGGGGAAACTAATTTAACACGGTTCTTTACCAAACTACGAGCTACTTCACATTAAAAAACAGTTAAACTACATCTTAACTACTCTAAAAACAAACTAAAGGAAAATATCAGGGAAATGCTACATTTCCAGGGAAATTCACAGTATTTGATCTGACAACCATGGCCATTGAGCTGTGGCATTGTGCCATATTATATGGCAAAGAACATCATGAGAATACTATGAATATGTAGTTTATAATTAACTACCTAAGCTAACTTAGATGACCCAAAGTAGGTAACTACTTAAAAAGCTACTGAAATTTGAATGTAGTTAAACTACTACCCATATACTGCAAATTGTAGTTAAACTAGTAATTGAACTGCATGTAGTTAACTACTCCCCGACACTGTAGGTATTATATGTTATATATATATATGAACTCAGCATGCTGTTACACATGTTTATTGTAAATGAATGAATAAATAGCTAAGTTAGCAGACTACAAGGTGATCATGACTGAAAATAACTAGTAGTAATATATTATTCACAGCTGCCTTACATAATGCGTGTCCAAATGTTTTGTCCATCTCATTTTTCACAGCTGTGTTATTTACATCTGTTTCTCAGTTTTCTTTATATTTTCATTTTTTAATCTAGATGGAAACTTGCTTCAGGAGATGGGTTGAAGCCTAAACCTTACAGACACAATTGAAGCAACAAAGGTGAAGGATATCAACAAAGTAAAGCCATGGATGCCACCCATGTCCCCAGAGGGAGTTCTGGACAAGGCCAGAAAAGCTTTAATTCAGCACCATGGAGATCCAGCAAACAGAAAACCCCTGCTGGGTTTCTTCGAAATCCAGTTTGGTGTGTTTCACGGGCAGACATTCAGCGTGCTGGGAAAACTTCCCAGCACACTGCGACCACCCAGCACACTTCCCTTCCTCTCTCAGCTCCCTCTTGGTTAGGAAGTTGCATAACCAGAAAAGCCTGACCAAGACTGTAAAAAGGCTAGTTTCCCCCCTCAAAGCCGAATGTTGTAAGCAAACATTTATTTGTATAAATAAATGTGTTTGTATGTTTAATATGTATTGCTGTTCAATACTCATGATGTTTATCTGTTTGTCCTGCTTTTTTTCTTTTTAGCTTTGACCCAGGCATGCGCATAGCCGTTACCCACCCTCATCCACCTGACTGTTTCCACTGAGCTGGATGACAGCACACTGCTGGCAGAGGCAACTACTGCTGAGGTCTGCTTGCAGAAGACAGTCCACTTCCTGACAGACTGCAAGAGGACTGCCAGTGCTGTCAACTTGGGCCTGATCCTGCCTGTGACATTTGAACCTGCATCATCCATACATCTGTCCTCAAGCACCGGTGGCTGATGCAGGTTTATGCTCAGGATGTCCTGTAAAGGCTGGATGAGATCAAAGCCACTTTCACCGTGCAATATGGTCAGATCTTAAGATTGATTCTATGAAAAAGGTGGCCTGAAAGCTTGCAGGACACAGCTATGGCACCAAGGCAGCCAATGTTGGTAATGACCATGGACAGGTGATCATGTCCGTGCTCACAGCCAGCGAAGGTTTTGGTCTTGGGTCAATGATTGAAGGCCTCATCAAGCGATACGGAGTGGCTTTGGTGGCTCCTCCTGAGGTAGTATATGTCGACCGAGACTGCTTTGGCAGCACTCTGCTGAGGAGGAAGTTTGACAAGTGGGAGCTAATGACCATCTGGTTAGACATATGGAACTTTATGCGGAGGTTTGCTGTGGGTTGCAGCACTGACTTGCCAGTTGTATGCCACATTCATGGGTTGCCTCAGCCACTTTATTTTCATGTGGGACTAGGACAACCTGACAGCCCTGAAGGAGGCGAAGTGTGCAGAGCTGGAAGCTGACCAGATACAACCATCCGAGGCTGATATGCTGTGTTGTATCAGCCGAAGCGAGCTACCCCTGCACTGCAGGAGAACCACCCACGGGACCAATGACCAAGGAGACCAAGGCTCTGATTGAGAGCCATATCCAGGCCTTTGAAGGAGACGCTGGTCGTGACACTTTTGGAGTCCCACTAATCAACTTGGCCCAGATGAGCGAGATCCAAATGTCCCATGGGAAGCATGTGGCCTGCATCAAGGATCCTCCAGGTGCGCAGCTCTACACACAGACAGGAACTGTAGTGAAGGGAGGGCACTGTCTGCTAACCCACCACTGTGCCAGAGGTTCCACGTCATTCGAGTCATTTCACCTGTTTTGATTTATTCTTCGTCATCTTCTTCTTCTTCTTCTTCTTCTTCTTATTATTATGGTAGAATAAAAGAAAATATCTGTCAAAATGAACCACCAAAATTGCTTAAGACTAATGCATGTCATTCTCTCAAGTGACAAAAGAACAAATGTTATGTGCTACCTGTGCTATAAAGGTGCTTAGAATAAAGAAGCTCATTATTCAATTGGGAAAAAATCTGTCATAAACGTGACAAAACAAACTGCAGTCTTTGTAATCACGTTAACAGTATGTTGTGGTTGTGTATTCCTGGCTGATCTTTAATTTAAAGCACATGCTGCTAGAATTGCATTTGTACAGTTGTACATCTTGCAGTCCCTTGGATAGATATTCCCCAACATGGCTGGATTACCAGCTGGTTAAAGTGGGAAACTGCCCTGGGGCCCCAGACCCCAGAGGGCCCCTGAAGTCCCATGTTTAATACATATCAATTGGAGTTGGTCATTTGTAAATTTGTCAAGGAATCTGCACCATATTAACTAAATTGGGGTCTGCATTATTGGTTTTGTGGATGCATTGTCAGATTATGTCAAAATCTTGTGAAAAGCTTCATTATTTTAATTTATACCATGCTTACATGGTAAATATTCCTAAATAAAGTTAAGTTGAATGAAATCACCACAAACTGACATAAGTATTATTCCAGCACAGGAGCACTGTTGAAAACTGGATGTGGGAGGTGACAGGGTAGGCTGTAGGACACATTACATAGAGGGCCACTACATTTATTTATTCCACTACATTTATCTGACAGCTACAGGTAGGTGCAAAGATTAACATTATACCAACAAAACATATGATCAGCTTATAAAAAATCATAACGTTTTTACAGACTGACACACCCAAGAGAATATGATAGATATATTGACTGTAAACAGCCCCAGCTCAGCGGGATAACAGTTTTGTAGTTTTAATAGTTTACTCAAATTTTATCACATGTGCCTTGCAGCCTGTGTGCTATTGGCATTTTGCCAGAAAACTGGATTCTGCAGGAGGCAAAAGATAAAGACTATGATACTATTGTAATAAACTGTTTGTAATAAGACAGCACAGACTTATTGTCTTGCATGATGTCTAGTATGGGCTGATCCTCTTTATGAACCTGCAACACAAACCGCCCTTTGTAGGAGGGGTAGAAGAGAGAAGGGAGGTTATTACGCTCTGTACGTGCACAGATGTGACGTTGGGAGAAATGTTTCTGCCCATGCTCACAGGACAGGAGATCAGGCAGTCTGCAGCTGATAGACTTCTTGTAGTGATGTAATGCTGCCTGTTTAGTGACTACGGATGGCTGTTTGTGCCAGGCTCTGCGGAGTGGGTCAGTCGCGGAGGTGCCGGAGGCGACAGCGGCATAACCAGCAGGATCAGGGGAGCGATTCCGACATGGACGAGGAGGAAGAGGAGCGGATCGTGGGTCAGAGGCAAGGCGACGTCGTCGTCGTCGGCGGCGGCGGCTGCGGCGCAGGAGGCCCGGAGAGCGGCGTCGCCACTGCAGGGCCCAGTGACGCTTGTGAATATGGCAGCGGTCGTGTCAACAGAGGAGGCTTTCGCACCAGCACGGGACCTCCACACCCGCAATCATTAAAGGAATTACCGCCGGAGCTTCTGGTGGAAATCTTCTCTTTGCTTCCCGGAACAGCATTACCAAATGTCGCCCTCGTCTGCAAAAAATTCAGACAAATCCTTAACACTGAAACCATCTGGAGGAGGCGGTGCATTGAAGGTAAATACAGCGATTAATGGACATAAGAGTTCATTGAAACGTTTACGGTTAGACTGCCATATAAAGCATTGAGTCACAAATACGTATCAGATGTGTTTCTCAGACTATATGAAGGCTCCTTCTAGTCGACAGGTTATGTGCGTCCATGGAAATGTGTTCACCTTAAAAGCATTTCTATTGATCTTCTATTGATCACTAAAGAAATGAGCGTTAACGCTGCGGCCTAAGGTCACTGCTGTAAAAAAAAAAAAAAAACCAGACCAAGGCCCCCTCACTGTTACTGGGCCCATGTCAGCCATGAGACTCTTGATGCAGGGCTCTGAAGCCTGTCAGGGGCCTTTTAATCAGCACCAACACCACCATCACAGTATTGTTATTATAGTCAGATGACAAAAAAAAGTTACATAATCTATGTAGGCTGCTTATGAGACACAAATCATATGTAAATACATAAAGATACACTTCCTGGTTTTATTATAGCAGATACAAACCTTCTGATGTCCACACAGGTCATTGAAAGTTTTGTGTTCTTGAAATTATGTGTGGCCAATATGGATAACATAACTAATGTAATTTTCAATGCAAGTGACTACTTTAAAACAATGATGCAGAAATCATATAATAGATCATCACTGCTCTTTTTTTTTTTTTTTTTTTTTTTGCAGCATTGTCCACAATAGTCTAATACACCCAGACATGTAATTTGGTTATTTTTACTCACTTCAGTGTACACTTTCAACATAGATGTTTGCACAAAATATAGATCTAAACTCCAAACAGAATACACATCCCATGATCGAAAAGGAGCAGTGGCAAGAAAAGTCTTTATTATATTATTATAATAATAATAATATATATTATATGCCTCTTTCTCAAAGTAAATTACATGAAAGGTCTGTTAGTAGTTGGTTAAACCATGTTATAAACTGTATAGTAATGTCTTCGTAGACAAACAAATATCATCTCACATATATTGTAATATCAGCCATTTGAAGTTATTTATAAAGTAAAAATGCTACTAAACATTAGACAATTCTACTTCATCCAATGCAAGGGTTTTCATATCATTATGAATTGAATTATGAATAGATTGTTCTGTCTGTCAGGCAAAACAGGCAATATGAAGATGATAGTCAAAGATCCTAAAATTACTGTAATTATTTTTGATACTTGATAGATAAAATGATTAACCAGTTAATCCAAAAATAGTAATCAGTAGGTTTATTGATACTTCATGTGAGGTGCAGTGGGAGCACTGAGTTTCAAAACATCAAGAGTTAACTGGGAGGAGCAGTAACAGAATCATGGGGTGAGGCAGCAAACTGAATGTGAAATGATAATAGCCTGAGGAATGTTGTGTACTGCAAAGTTACACAACAAGCAGCTTACCAGGCATTTACAGTTAGGGAGGTATCCATTTGTGTGCAGGACAACAGTTGAATACAATAAAAAAAACAACTGAGCGTCTAGTCAAAAACAAATTGATCTGTGATGAAGTGCTTGAATGCAGCGTAATGAGACTATCCAGTTTTAAGATCTTACATTCAGTCCAAAATGTTGGTTCCCTACATTTGACTTCTGATGAAAATGGGTAGTATTATCTTCTGTTTTTATTCTAATGTTTATACCTCAGGCCAGCTGTGTGTTTAAGACATTTTATTAATCATTGTGAATCAGATGTGATCAGGTCATGTCTGTGTATGATGACTGTGGTGTCACTGCTTTTCAAATTTCCAGCTAAGCCGTTATCAGTTTACTCAAAGTTTGATCTGGCTTTTGCCGCTGTTTAGTGTTTCACTGCAGATCTGCCATAAGATGTAACACCACGGTTCACATTATGAATATGGAGATAATTGATTACAGTGTTTAAAAGCCTGACACAGCCTGATACAGTTATTTTGCATGCCCAACCCTTAATAAATCATTTTAATGTTTATCCTTCTCCTGTTTAATTTATGTGTTTTCTCCCCACAGAGTTTGGCATGCAGCAAGATCTTAGGAAGATGGAAGTAGGAGGAGTATCTAGCCGGGACCTCTATGTGAAACGTGAGTTTGGCTGCCAATTTAATGTCTCCAGTGAAGTGTTTGTTTCATTCCTATTCGATTATTTTACGATCATATTTGAACTGTCTTGACGTATGTTGGGTAAATGTCCAGATATAATTCCTAAACTTCGAACTATAGCAGATGGGAAACATTCCCAGCGAAAGCTTTTTTGATACAAATGTGGTTTCTTTTTCCTATAATGGTACTGCTTTGTTTTTTTAACGTAGGCTCTAGGGCTGCAACTAATGATTATTTTCATTATCCATTAATCGCTGGATTATTTTCTTGATTATTCGATTAGTTGTTTAGTCTTAAAAATGTCAGAAACTGGTGAAAATTGTCTATCACTATTTCCCAAAGCCTTGTTTTGGAATATCAAATATATTGTTTTGTCTCAACCAACAGTCCATAACCCGAAGATGTTCAGTTTACTATCATAGAGGACTAAAGATGCCAGAAAATATTCTTATTTAAGATGCTGGAACCAGAGAACTTCTGCATGTTTTCTTTAAAAAAAAAAAACACAATTGATTAGTCGATTATCAAAATAGTTTGCGATTAATTTTCTGTCAATTGGCTAATCGATTAATGGACTTATCATTGCAGCTGTAGTAGGATCCTCTATTTGTTTCTCATTGTGTATCAACAGAGATCTAGAGCTTAAACCAGCTGCCACAGAGCACGCCATGCAAAGCGGTGGCACCTGTTAGGTCTTTGAATAGATTATTTTGGCGCATTACTGCATTCATTAAGAGTGCTGCGTTGGACTGAGTCCACCTCAGTCCGTAGGCGCTCTACACATGCCTGTGTTGTGCCTGTCCAGGTGTCAACCCACGGGTGAAGTCTGGGCGCTTTATGAAGCTCCTTCCGGATTACGAGCACATGGACTATAGAGACGTGTACACACACTGTATGTACATGGGCCTCAGTGTGGATGGCTGCAGCATGAGGGGTTGTGTGTGCGGGAATCTTACTGATTTAGTTTGTAAGCAAACAGTCGCAGCAGTGTTATGCATCCTGTGTGAACAGCAAATGTGTTAATAATTCTCCTCAGCACTGTTTGCTTTCATATTAAGTGTGAGATGGGTAGCCAGATAATTCAGTGTGCTGTGTGTGTTGTTGAGAAACTTGGCTGACTGGAACACAGTCAGTTTACACTTTCTACCCTTTGGGTTTACATCTCAGACTCCATCCTGACAGACGTTAAACAACAACTGAAGTGTGTGGGTTTTAACATCTCCTCTTGTGTATTTAACCGTGCACAGTGTAGCTTATTATAAAGCATGGGGGTAGCGCTGCTGATACTGATTAGTACGATGTGATGTTGTGCTCTTGTGTTGCAGTGCTTCATCCATACAGACATATCTTGGGCCTATGGCAGCCTGACATAGGCCCTTACGGCGGCTTGCTCAACGTTGTGGTAAGCACAAAAAACTTGGACAACTTAAAATGTTTTCCTGTCAAGACATTTGCATAAAGATGAGGAACAATGACTTAAATTTATTTCTTTTTTCACAAGAAAGCATTACATAAAATGTTCTTTTGGTCATTTATGATTTGGAAATATTCTGCTGCAGAAGCTTTGGCAGGAAACTAATTATAATTTTATTGCTTGTAAGTGACTAAAAGTATTTTTCTTTCAGGTGGATGGGCTCTTCATCATTGGCTGGATGTATTTGCCGCCTCATGACCCTCGTGTGGAGGATCCAATGAGAAGACGGCCGCTCTTCCGTATCCACATGTGGGAGAGCAACAAGGCCACTGTGGAGTGTATGTATGGACACAAGGGTCCCCACAAAGGAGACATACAGGTGAGGGCTTATGCAGCACTTTTTGACAAGAGACAAGATACAGATTCTACTTCAATTTGAGGTTAGTAGTTAATAAAAGAAGGTCATCCTCTAATATGTGTCATATTCTGTTATTTTTAGACTGTGAAGAAGGATGAATTCTCAACAAAATGTAACCAGACTGATCATCACCGCATGCCAGGAGGCAGACAGGAGGTTGGTCAAATCAGGGATCTGTTACAACCTGAAACCTGTCGATGACCGCTTTGAATTATGTGCTTATCTTGCTTGATTAGGTTTTTAAAGACCATGTACTTTGATAAGGTCAGAATTATCAGCCATTATCTGCTTTCTATGTTCTCTGTGTGTGTGTTTGTAGGAGTTCAGGACATGGTTAGAGGAAGAATGGGGCCGGACACTAGAAGAAATCTTCCATGAGCACATGCAGGAGCTCATCTTGATGAAGTTCATTTATACTAGCCAATATGAGTGAGTCTCCTCCTTACATACACTTTCTCTGTGGCTCACATCAAGAGTGTGAGTAGGTTTTATGTGAAAGATGGTTCTGCTTTCTCTTGTGGATTAATGTATTACCTGTCTGACAGCCTTGGCAGAGACTCAAATAAAACTCTCTCTCATATGCTTTCATTTGACAGTAACTGTTTGACATACCGGCGGATCTATCTGCCTCCTACAATGCCCTCTGACCTGCTGCAGCCAGGCCTCTTCAAAGGAACCTATGGCAGTCACGGTTTGGAGATTGTCATGCTCAGTTTCCACGGGACTTCTGCAAGAGCCACCAAGCTCACTGTAAGTCCCATTTCTGCTGCCATTTTTGGGATTAGTGAATAATCATTATCCATGGCTGTGGCAAAGTTTTTGAACAAATTGAAATTACTAATTTGAATATCAACTCTGCAACGCAAAGTAATCACAGGTTGATTACAACTCTACTAACACTCTGATTTTCTACTGTCAGAAAGTCAGCTATCCTGTTAATCATAAATTACCCAGTAAATGTCCTCTAGGTCATCTCCTTCCTCTCCAACAACAAACTGTTCAGCCAAAGTTCTTGATGTAATCATTGCTTCAGCTTTTAGAATCAGAATCAGAAACAGGTTTAATGCCAAGTAGGTTTACACATACAAGGAATTTGCCTTGATATTGTGGTGTTACCTTTGGAGGCAGCTGGATTCACCAGATCACGACATCACACGAGAATCCATCTTGTCAGGCTTCAGGTTCTGCGCTTTTGTCTGAACCACTGGTGGTCCAGCTGCCTCACAAGGTAAGACAGTGATAGATGGTGATAGCCAGATGGTTCATCCAATCACCTTATCCAATCACCATAATTTTTGAAAGTGCCTGCCCTTTTCCAAACAGTTGATGGTTCTGTGTAACAAACCATCCGGTGCGTCAGCTTAAATGTGGTGCATAATAGTCAAAAAATAGAGGGTAAGAGAAAACAGAAAAAATCTATACAAAGAAAGAGATAAATACCACGACCGTGAAAGATGGGTGATATAACTATATAAATAAAAATTCACAATTAATATGTGAAATCGTAAATATAGTAAAAATATATTCTAAGTAAAAAGAGCTAAGGAAATGTACAAGTCTGTGTCAGTGGGGGTCCCAGACCTCGTTGATGAGGCCAGCTGCAGACGGGAAGAAACTGTTCTTGTGGTGTGAAGTTTTGGTCTTGAAAGACCACAGCTTCTTGCCAGAGGGGAGTGTTTGAAAAAAAAAATCAGGTTCTCCTACACACCAATTGCCTTTTAAATAGAATATTCTCACATTTTTGACATTGAAGTTGCAACATTAACCCAGCAAATTTATCCACTATTGGTGCTGACTGCAATTTTACCCCTCCCTACAGGGAGACCCCAACGTTCCTGCTGGGCAGCTCACTCTGGATGTTGACCTAAGTCGGCCTTTGGTCCTCCCAGACTTGGAGCACCAGCGCAACATAGAGGAGCTGTCGCGGCTGGTTTTAGGAGTACATGAAGAAGTGCAGAGGGAGGCGGAACAACAGGCCAAAGACTCTTCTGCCACAGTGACAGGCACCGCAGAGGGGGCCTGCGATGGTGCTAGCGGAGCAGAAGGGACGGAGGCAGACCAAGGTGCCTGTTCAGACAGCTGCCAGCCAGGTCCCAGCAGCAGCACCCATCCTCCTGAAGCCCAGCCCTTCACTCTGCCCCTAGGGGTTATGGCTCGCAATGAGGTGTATCCTCGCACCTGCAGGAAATGGTAAGTGAGGACATGTAATATGCATAAATCCCATTGTGAAGAAGATGAATTGTTGCAACCTTCACCCCAGTAACAGTGTCATCAAACACAGTGTGCCTATTGTTATTGAGCTGTTACAAGTTGCTCGCTGGTGAAAGTTCACAGCCAATAAGCTAAAACCATATCAGCCTCTAGTGAATGCTCATCAGTATGTGTGTTAAATGTTGGCTGAATAACTGTTGGGAGAAAACCATTATCTGGAATTTTTAATTAATTTTTATAAGGTTAGGCAGTTAAAAATCATACCACAAGTGACATAGCAATTTTGGCTCTCTCAATTAATCAAACTGGGCAGAATGCAAAGTGGATGGACAGTGCATTTAGAGCACATTCTCTGGTGCATCAAATCATAGTAAAATGTTTTACCAGTCAGAGGCATTTGGCTGTAACTACTGTTTTTATTGCAGATATCATGCAGCCCTATTTCTATCACTGATTCCCAATCAAATAATCTACATCAATCCATGATGAGAATGCTATTAATCTTTACTGTAAATTCATATTCAGCAATTATTACACATTATTAATTATTAAAATAAAATACTGTGACCATAACCATTACCTGTCTTATTTTTTGTGCTTACAGCTTATTACAACAGAGTCAATGACCCAGTGAAATTCATATCCATCAAAATATTTACTGACTGATGAATTGATGTCCCTTCATTTCAGCTTCTATGGGACAGGCCTGATCGCTGGGCACGGCTTTACAAGTCCAGAGCGCACCCCGGGGCTCTTTGTGCTGTTCGATGAGGACCGTTTTGGTTTCATCTGGCTGGAGTTGAAGTCTTTCAGTCTGTACAGTCGCCTGACGGACCACCTAGCCCATGCTCATGCCCCAAACATGGAGCGATTTGAGGCCATGCTACGCAACATGCAGTCCTGGACATCCTGATGCACCAAGCTTTAAGTCTCCTCCCACAATGCAATGCATAATAACATACATCATACACATATCACCTCTGTCCTCCCTTGACAACGTTACTATCATGTTAGCTCGTTTTATTGTCTAATAAAGCTAGTTATATCACCCTGACCCAGCACACTCGCACTCCCGTTCCCATACACAAGCACTTTGAAAGGCCTCCCGAGTCACCGTTTATCACCTCACCTCAGTATGACCTTAATCCTCCAGTGCAGCATGATAGCAGGTCACATTTTTTAATTTATTTATTTATTCCCCACCCCCCCACCCCAGGAGAAAAGGAATGATATTTCATACCACTTATTATGGATCAAACTGTATGTGCCTCTGATTCTAAAACCATGTCTGTACTTGATACTGCTTGAAGAAGATAAATGTGTCCAACGTATTCTACTCCATAGTATTATACTGATTTCGGTGCCCAACATGTTGAACTGCATGCTGCGTTTTAATTTAGATCTAATGGCATCACACTCATAACCATTTCTGAACATGATGAGTTTTTCTGAAGCAGCATGTCTTGCTTTTTAGTTAATTGCTTTAGAGACATAAGAATTTAAAAAAAGGAGACAGCATCTCAGGTGTATTTCTCTTTGCCACAAATGAGTGAAAAACGGGACAAAACTATTTATGTTTTAAAAATGTATGAAATCAGATTTGCTTTATTAATTTGTCCAATAGAAATGCTGAGTGAGTTTTACAACTGGGCAGTTTTCTAACCATTGACAAGTAAGCATTTGCTGTCTTATCAAACACTGTAGCTACATCAGCCAGTTTGGGGCGGACTGATATGTTTCTGCTCTTTGAACTTGAGCTATATCTCTTTCAGTGATATGCTTTGGCTCATGATCATACATCAGACATACTTTTAATGTCACCACACCTGACATAATATTATGTAAGCTGGAAAGATGTATTGCAATAGAATAACATAGCCTATACATAAGCTGGATTTAATCAAAATAGCAAAATTGTACAGTTTATGTGCTTGTATAATAATGGTCTGAAACAGAAACTTCTCTTACCTTTGAAATGTATTGCATTCGTTGTTTGTTCAAATGGCTGACATAACGTTTGCCTGGCTTTATACCTGCAAAGCTATTCCCTCCAGTTTTCCATTTTATTTCAAACTTGAGACCAGGCTAGCTGAACATTATACGAACTAACAGCTCAAAGCGCATCTCAAAGTACCAAGTATGTGTCTGTATGTCTCATTACAGCCTGATGGTGATGCCCAGTAGCTTTCCTACTCCAAGTGCACTTTTCTGGGCAGTATAGTGAATCATTCAAAACCACTGGCCAGCACTTTTATATCAGACTGCAGCTTTACTAACATTTGCAAAAACAACAATGTCTGCTAAAGCATCATCATCTTAATTTTGTCACGTTTTATTGATTTCTTATGAACCTAAGTATATTTGTGTTCTACATTCTCCTATCTGTAAGCCCTCTGTATCCAGCTGTTTGAATGATTTGCCTTCGAAAAGTGTTGCTTTGGACTACTTTCAATGCCATAGGCCTGATTTTGTGAAAAACAAAGTTTGACCTATTGAACTGCTCACATCAGACTTCAGGGAGCTTTTCAGCTTAAGCGCTCTTCTCAGTAATAAAAAAATAAAAAACTGAAAAGAAAATTTTGTGGAATCTGTTTATTCTTCTGTGTTTATTAATTTGTGAATATTTCACCTTGCTATAATGCAAAAAATATTTCTGAAGCATCTAAAAGGATATCCCCCCTCCATTGCTGTTTTACTTTAGTGCCGCAGTTGAATTTTGATTATAATATATATATTTTCATATAAGTAAATGTGAAAATGTAACACCTCACACAACACCAATTACATCTTTCTTAAATTTCACCTTAAATCCATCCCCTCTTCAGGTGCTAACCAGTGTATCTACACCAGTCCCATGAGATAGGAAACACAATGTGTGTGAATGGGGGCGTTAAATAATGTAAGTGAATAGTAAAACATGTCACATAACATCTTAAAAGGATTTTTATTTTATATTAGAATCCACTTCATACAAACACAGTAGGTGTATCCCATGATTTAAGTTACCGTACAAATACACACCGTTCCTTTATGCTATTAGATTTTATAAAAGTATTTCCCGAAAATACTTTTCCTTGGATTCAAACTGCTTCAATATACGAAGTGGAAAAATATTCACCCAACTTAAAACTTATCTCCTCTCCAAATTTCAATTTTTTCAAAAATATTGTTATTATTTTCAAATCCAATTAGTAAATATCTCACAGTAAGTAAATGCATTTTTGTCAGACTTGTTTGTATTTAATGAATGACTGATGGAACAGAGAAAGATGAGAGGTGACAGCTCTACAGCTCGCTGTGCTCCATCTTCTCCATATGTTGTTGGATCTTCTCTGGGAGAGTCTGAGTCAGGAAGACAAAGCGATCCTTCTTCAGGTGCTGTCCAATTACCTGCTCTGTTATACCAATTGCCAGGTATTCTTCATCTACTCCATACTTAGGCCAGTGGACAAGGCCGTCTCCATTAGGAGACCTACACACACACACACACACACACACATGTTATAAAGAAGTTTGTCTTATCTCCATGTGTATTATGAACTATAATGAAGGTGAATTCCTACCCTGTGCGAGCAAAGTTGCCCCAGTAGCTCATCATGGTTCTGCTTAACTGTTCCTCCTCTTCTGGGCATACATCTAAAATAAGACAGTCTAGTGAAACACTTTGCACTCTACGAAACCCAGAGAAAACCCAGATCTCGGATTATCATTTGATATGGTGATTTTTATATTGCACTTACCTACTAATTTAACATGAGTGGTAGTGAAGCAGAATCCTAATACTGTAAAGAGTTCGTCTCCATGGTCACACCCAACAAAGCTTGGCCTTTTTGCCTGCAGAAATTTGGGAGGATGCTGGTACTCATACAGGTATACAGGGGCGCCTGCATCTAGAAGACAAACAGGTGTGATATGTCTTGTTTATGAAAGTGTGTGATAGTAATTTTTCTTAAATAGATTTGCATATTCTTGTATTAAATTAAAGTTTACCTCTGTGGGCATTTGCAGCTTTAATGGCTGGAATGGTGAACAATGTGTCTCCAAGCATCTCAGTAAACCCTTCTCTATTTTTCACACGATCTTCACCAGTTCCAATATATTCATCTACCATCAGATCTCTGATGATTGCATATTTGGGCTTGAGAAAATGAGCAACACAATGTCAGAGAAGCTTAAGCATGATGAAGCAGAGTAATATTGTAATGTCAGGCAGTGGCTGTCTTACATCAGAGTAAAAGATGGACAGCATGTTCACAACTTGCTCCCGATCCATTCCCTCAGTCCAGTTTGGAGGAGCAAAGAACTAATGGAAGAAGCAGCTGTGATTAAAATTGCATATTTAATGGGCACATCTGCAAATTGGTAAGCTATTAATGGACCAGTGTGTAGGGTTTAGTGGCATCTATTGGTGAGGTTGCAGATTGCAACCAAATGAATACCCCTCCCCCTCACCTTCCCCCTCCAAACGTGTAGGAGAACCTATCGTGGCCACAAATCCCACGAAACACGAGAAAGGCCCTTTCTAGAGCCAGTATGTGGTTTGTCTGTTCTGAGCTACTGTAGAAATTAGGGATGTGCAGAAAGCCCAGTATTGGTATTTGTATTTATATTTGTTGAGGCAGCAAAATTATTTGTAATTGTGTTTGTATTCAAATAAAAGTGGAAATAGGCTTAAAAATCCTGTTTTTGTTTTTATTACACTTCTAATTGTGTTCTTCTAAAGTGTTACAATAAGTGTTCATGAATACATTACTTTACGAAGGAGGTCCCCACACCAGGTCTCGAACTGAAGTCTCCCAGATTATAGATGACTGTACTGACTGCTGAGCTAAAACTTTACTCATCACCTCATTGCAGACAGACCTCTACCTATTTATACACCCATAACACAGAGAGAGCACAGCATGTAACGTGTAGGGAAGAACTTCAAAGGCGATTATTGCTTTGCACTTTTCATTTATTGCCTATTTTTTTTACAACCAAACTTTGTGGAAAGGAGAAGGGGACCAACAGGTTATGGAGAGTCTCTTGGGAGCACTTTGCATGTGTCAATAGCTCAGCTTTATCTCTGGGGAACACCCCCAACTCCAGGAGTGATGTCCAAATTAGGAAATGTGCGTCATGTAGCAGGTGGATGTGACTCGCCTAGCTGAGACTTGCTGATAGATCTAACAGTGAGCAGAGGAGAGAGACTGAGATAGTGATGTAACCGACCTTCACGCTGGTATTTGACATGTTTTTTTTCTTCCCGAAAACAAATCATTTTTAAAATATTTGTATGAAAAAAATATTTGTAAAAAACCCACTAATTGTGCTTTTGCAAATAATGTATTCAGATTTGGGCACACCCCTAGTAGAAAGATGGCAGTGTAACATGGCAGGCTCTGTGGAAGAGGAACCACTTCCTCTGTAAAAATAAAGGGCTTATTCTAAGGTAACGAAAACACAATGATTCTTATTTTCAGATGATTCTACACTAATTAAAACATACTTATGAACATTACATTACATTTCTGCCAAGTCTGTTCCATTAGATGCCACTAAATTCTACACACTGAACCTTTAAGTCACACAAATGTCAGCAAAAACTTCAGCATTCACACTTACTTCAGCAAGTAACCAGCCCACTTCATCATTATTAACACCAGTCATGAACGGTACAGTGAGAAGTTCATGTTTATGGAACAGCTCATCCACGGGTTTTGTCAGGAAGTGTCCATCAACAGTCATAGAAAATCTTAGTGTTTCATCCTTGAGAGGAAAAAGTTGAGATGAGAACAAAACAGCCACATGAAAGTGAACATTTCATAGAGGTCTTGCAGAAAGTATTATAGGCTTGTGTTCAACTAATTCCCCATCAGCATATATCGGTTTTACATACAGTATCTCACCTGCCCAATAGTCACAATAGTATCAATATCGAGGTTTCTCAAACAATCAGCAATCTTCTCTGTGCTTTCGATGCTACATCCAGATATATTCGCTACTACCTGAGGACAGATATCAGGGATTCATCTCAAGGAAAGAAAGATGTTGTGACATTCTCAATACTGTACTGTGAAGAATGTTTGCACAGAAAAATAACCAATCAGATGATTAACCTGTGTTATTGGTAGAGGATCATTTATCATGATTAAATCCATTGCAGCAGTGCCACTCTCAGCAATGGCTTGGTGGAACAGGCCATCAGACAATGGTGAGAGAAGCTGTTAATTCAAGCAACAGACAATATGAAAGGTTCAGTGGACAGTGGTAACTTTGCAGTGAAATAATTGTAATACTTTATCTGCAGTTTCATCCTTACCAGGAGAGACACGCTCACTCCACCTGCAGACTCCCCAAATATGGTAACTGAAGTAGGGTCTCCTCCAAAGTTGTGAATGTGCTGCTGGATCCACCTCAGGGCTTCTACCTGGTCCAGCAGGCCAAAGTTCCCTGATATGTGCTCATCTCCCGTGCTGGATAGACAATACAGTTATAGTCTACATAATCATACTATGTTTATTCTAACTGTGCTCAGAAACTCGAGTCTTTTTACCTAAGAAAGCCCAAAAGTCCCAAGCGGTATTGGATCAGAACCACAACCACATCCTGGTAAGCAGCCAAGGCCGAGCCATCATATATTGAAGCTGATCCTAAAACAAACCCTCCACCGTGGATCCAAACCATGACCTGGTCAGATAAAGAAAGACCTTGGTATTTTCCACAAAGCATAAAGGACATTTTTAC
Organism: Thunnus thynnus; assembly: GCF_963924715.1. Taxonomy (NCBI): domain Eukaryota; kingdom Metazoa; phylum Chordata; class Actinopteri; order Scombriformes; family Scombridae; genus Thunnus; species Thunnus thynnus. Next base: position 14,237,017 of record NC_089521.1, read on the forward strand.
TTTATTATTACTAAGCTGATCTTGTAATAATTTCAATCAAACTACATTAAATTGATGAGACTCAAGATAAAAATGTTAAATTGATTGTGAGAATTACAGACAAGTAATAAGTTGTTGTTATAGATTACCCTAATGCAGCCTGATAGTAAACAAAGAAATTATTATTTATATTGATATTATGGACTCTTAATTTGCAACAAAGGGTTCTTACTGGGAGCTTGCCATCATGAGCTTTGTTTGCAGGAGTGTAAATGTTGAGGTAAAGGCAGTCTTCTGAAATATCTGGGAGAACTACTGACATGCCACCGTTTTTATCAAGCAGATCTATAGTAAGCTGCTTATGTTGAATACACCTGAAAAAAAGAAACACTTATGTATACAAAATAGGATAATACTTCCAAGCACAGTATCCAACAAGTGGAGCACATGGATGTCTTACATGGGTGGCTGCTGGGTGGCGTCTCTCACTCCTTCCCATCCCTCTACAGGCTGAGGTGCAGCCAGTCTCAGAACAGGGCCTATGGGTGGCTTGGCAAATGGGACACCCAGGTAGGCATGGACCCCAGTCTCTTTCCCCTTTACACTCACATACTCACCTCTCAGGCTCCCAAGCTTTGTGTGGACTTCAGGTGCTGTCAGGATATAAATATTATGTAGCAAACAAAGAAAAAAATATAACAAAAACATTACAATTTATTAAAACAATGATTGTAAAATTAATTTTATTGGGCAAACCCTGGGGAAAAAAATCTTCTTGTGTCACTAATGTCTACACTGACATAGGTTATTGCTTGTTGGGAATATGTGCAAAGATCATTCAGGTCAAAACCTTAACTCCTCTGTAGTGTAAAGTGTAAAATAATAACTTTCAATTTGGATTCATGCATGGCTGATGTGAAAGATGTATTTTTCCCAGTCTTCTCCAATGTTTGCCATGCTGTTGGTATGACAACCTCACATGTGTGTAACTACTGTATAGTTAGGGTAGCAACCCTTTCTTGACACCTTGGTTCTGTTGATCTCCCCTTTAGAGCATCGGGTAAAACAGAAATCATCCAATTTGACACAAACTGGCACAGTGTCATTTTTATATTTTGGCTATCCTGCATCACCATGAAAGCAGCAAAAGAAACGTTTGCCTTCATCCTGCTTGGCTCTTAGGGATAGGCTTTCACAATCAGGCAGTATTTGAGTTAAAGGTCATCTCTAGCTAAGCATAATAAAATATGAAGGGTTGAGGAAGCACAAAAAGTTAATAATGGATTCGATCACAATCCTATGACAGATACATGTAAGCAAGATATCTTGAATTTTTCATTATAACTAACACTGAAGGCACAATATCTAAAACATACATATATATACATACATATACATTTTTATTGGTGTAATTGTTTATTGAAATCAGGTTTCTCCTACTTACCATGAAGGTCTGCAGCAACATGCATGAATAAAACAGACAATAGAAAGAAAAGAGTTTGATAATCCTGAAACTTCATGACTGGCATGTCTGCGGATTGCAGCACTCCTTTGGAAAAACAAAATGATAAAATGCTGCCTGCTATGAAGCTTTTCCCTTTATGACTCTGACAGGGACAGTGCTAAGGTTAATATTACCTGCAGGATATGACGTGATTTTCCATGCAATATGCAGTTACACCACAGCAACAGTTGACCTCTGAGCAGATGCTCCCCCTCCTGATTACCTTCTGCCCTCTGGACTCCATAGCTCAGTGTATTGTGATAAGTGTGGGCTCTCAGCTGCAGGCAGTGCCGACTTACCATTAGCCTTGTAATAACTGTGGTCTCACACTGGGGAGTGTATACAACTTCACTCACAGTCAAACTGCATTCACTTCTAGTGACAAACTGTACAGTTCATGGAAACTATGTAGAACTGATAAAGATTATACAATTACACCAGTAAAATGTGGGAACACGAATACAATTAAATTTTTTGTCAATGAGTTGCCCTGGTGATATCCCGCACACACTTTTCACACACACCTACCCCTGGGTCAACAAAAAAACCCCACTGAAGTGGTTACCTGTCTCCAGCAATTTATTGGTGTTTTTCCATTACTGGGACTTAACAACCCGTAGCTGAACTTGTAGACCTTGTCCCAGGTACTGTCATCCGTCTGCTTTGGAGACAGGTTCTGGGAGCTAAATTTTGGCAGCCTTCAGGAGGTGGTGCTAAATCAAGTTCCAAGATCCTTCTTTCTCTCTGGGCTGTAGACCCACTCCCAAGTCCCTGTGGTAAAGTCCCATCCTTAGCAGGCAAGAGTTGTAGGCCCACTTCTGTCAGGTACAGGGGTCCATTAGGGCCTGCCTGCCTGGTCAGTTTGTGCATCTCCCACAGCTGTGGACGCTGTGGAAATAGTCCCAGCTGAAAACCAACCTAAAAGTGGCCTGTAGGTTTGCCAGCTGGGATGCTCCCCATGGGGACGTTGAAGATGGCCAGTGCGTTGCGGAGACAGAATGTCATCACAACTGCCACAACCCCTGGCCAATGGAGAAGGTGCCCTTTGGGCATGCCTCTGATTTCAGCTCCACCTTGCAGCGCCCACTATGGAGGTTTTGGGTGCTGAACCACTAGGACCTGGCAACATGATCTTGGGTGTCATCAATGTCTATCTAGGGTGTCATGGATCGAAGCCCTCTGGCTGGTAAAGATGCCATGATGCACCCCATCTACGATGAAGGTGAGGAGACCAGAAGCCTCAGAAAGTAGAGGGTGGCTTTGAACATGTCAACCATAGTGTTCGGCTAGATCAGGTCCAGCCGGATTATGCAGAGAGAGGTGTTGCATGTTGGCTCTATACACACATGGCTCATTTCCCTGGAGAACTTGACCATAAAAGTAATATATACCTGTATTCACTCACATTGGAGAGAGTATTCATCATTGATAAACACATCATCAATCCGGGTCAAATTGCTTCTAACAACTACCTGTATAACAACAAAGAGGAATCAATTCAATATAGAACATAAAAACACCAGTAAAAATGTGGGAACATAAACAAAAAACAGTAAAACAGTATTTTCTTACAGAGGGATTCATTCATGGGTCTTTCTGAAAGGCTAAAACATAATGAACTTGTCTGTTCATATTCTAGGCTAAATGAGCAAACATCAATGTAATGGATTTAAAATTTAACTGTCACTATGTCTCACAGACAGCGGGGTGCCATCCGTCCATCCATCCTATCCATCCATCCATCCTTTCAAATGCTTATTGCCTCTCTGTCCAGGAGCCTCTCTGTATGGTCAAAGGCCCCCATGCACCAGGCCGATTGGCCTAGTGTGACTGACCCTCCAAACCATATAGTTAGGCTTAAATTTGCATTTAGTTATTGGTCAAGGGTTTGTGTGTAGGGTTAACAGGTCCAAGACCCATAGAGGTAGAAGTTGAAACCTCAGTAGAAAAGAAAACTTACAGAAGCATATAAATTAAACACATATAACCATATAGTCAATTTCAATTTCACAATGACACAGTTTACTTGTATATCTGGTTGATTAATTCACATGATTGTTTCTATGTTTAGTTGTCCATTAGTTGGTTAAATCCCTTGGCTTGCCTGCTCTAACAAATATACTGAGTCAAAAAAGGATTGGAATTTAATTGCTATGTAGTACCTTTTCCTGAACTACATGCACATCTCAATCACCCCTTCTCACAGCCCCAAAGGCTGTCATGTCATGAAAGTGATTTTTCATGTACAAGTGAAACATACAAGATTCTTGATTTGTACACTTTGTAAGAACTGTATGGTAATATTTAAGTTGTAAAAGGTTCATGAGAATATGAGTCAGAGAGACATAAAAACTCCATGAAGGAATAGAAAAAATGTCACACAATATCTTCAAAATATTGTTTAATATTAGAATCCAAGATGCAGAGACTTCCGGTGGAGAGGAGCCATGGAGTAGACGCATGTACCGCGCTCTCCCGCACTGCTGGAGGAACACCGCCAGTCCATAGCGGTGGCACTGTCGGTTGAACTCAGGTCAGCGTTTGCCGCTCTTGAAGCTAAATTTGACACAGTTCAGGCCACAATAACTGACTTCGGTGAAAGAATAACGAGCCTGGAGACCAATGCTAATTTAACCGAAAAACGTATCCAGGCTCTTGAAGTGTCATGCTCCGCCTTATCTGAGACCTCCACCAAGCTTAAAACCAAGAACATTGATTTGGAAGGACGGAGCTGGCGTAACAACATCAGGATTATCGGCCTACCAGAGTCGATAGAAGGTCCATGACCCACAACCTTTTTTTCCGAGGTCCTGATGGAGATATTTGGAGACCAGGCGCTACAGGCTCCGCCAGAGCTGGACCGGGCCCACCGCAGCCTGGCTGCTAAGCCAAGACAAGAGGACAGGCCCAGGCCCGTGATCGTATGCTTCCATCGGCACCAAACCAAAGAGCTGATAATCCGGGAGGTCCGCAAGCGTAGGAATGACCTGAAGTACCGTGACTCGCCGGTCCGCATCTACGAGGACTACTGCCCAGACGTTGTGGAGCAACGAGCGGTCTACCGTGATGTTATGACTACACTCTACAATCTGGGCTTCCAACCAGCTCTACTATACCCAGTAAAGCTACAAATCACGAAGAAGGATGGTAATAAAAAGCGCTTTTCTTCTGTTGAAGAAGCCACAGCCTTCGTGAAGTCCATGTCTGCCCAGTGAGGTCGCTTCACTGTCCTCACTCTGCAATCGGTTTACGGACTTACTCACTAATGGACCGGTGTGGTCCGCAGGACGACTCGCCCAACCGGTAAGAGTGTCTTGACGCTATAATGCTAGGCACACAGTGACTGTTGACTCTTATAAGTGTCATACGATGCTGCTTGAACACTTGGACTTTTTTTTTTTTGTCCTTGCTTTTCAAAACCCTGTAGGGGCATGTTGAACTGGAACTTTCTGTGAAGTTTTCCTTTGTCTGCCTGGTTTAGATGCTTCATGGCCTGCCTGGCTGCTGAAAATCTGTTATATTTCACCGCCAGCTTGATTTTGACTAATGCGCTGCGTACTGTTTTGAAAAGTTGGAGTAATGGGAAAACTTGCACTGTTCTCTCTCCCTCTTTCTTTTTCTTCTTTTTTTTCTATCTCTTTTATTACTATTTGATAGTGCTTCCGCATAGATCATGGTACTACAGCTTTTACGCTCACAACTGAGCAGTTTTATGGAAGCCTAACAAAATGGGAGGCACTCAAACTTAAGCTTTCTCTGTCACTGCTAATCTGTACTGTAAGGGTAATTTTATCCTGCGGGAACGTGGACATTATGGGATTGGTGAGTATAAAAACTGGAAGCTATACAGGGGTTTTACAGGTGTTAATGGGTTGGTTTGTTGTTGTGTTTTCTTTTTTTTTTGCTGTTGTTGTTTTTTTTTTAATTATTATTATTGTTTTCCCTGCCCCCCCCCCCCAAAAAAAGGCATCATCACCACACATCCCCACTTCATAAGGGTGAGTAATGTATAGCACACTTACATCTCGAAACCAGGGCTGCCCGTTTGGATCATGGAATGTTAGGGGAGTTAATTGAGTTATTAAGAGGAACAAGGTGATTTCACATTTGAAACAACTCAGAGTGGATATCTATTTTCTTCAGGAAACTCATCTTAAGACTCCTGAGATTTCATGTATTAAAAGACCTTGGATGAGTCATGTATTCCATTCTAAATTTTCCATGAGGGCACGAGGGGCAGCTATCATTGTCAGTAAAGATGTAACATTTGAACCCACAAAATTAATTGAGGACCCAAATGGGTGTTTTGTGGCTGTATCAGGAAGACTTTTCGACATCCCACTTATTTTAGTGAGTACCTACGCCCCTGTGTGGGGTGATGACAAATTCATAATGCACCTTTTTTCTTCCCTCCCTGATGTGGACAGCCACTATCCCATCATCGGCGGCAATTTCAACCTTATTCAGGATCCTGCCTTAGACAGGTCCTCCTCTAGGCCATTCGCTCTGTCTAACTGCTACCACATTGAAATCTTTCGCAGATCGGCTTGGCCTAAGTGACCCATGGCGATAGCTTAATCCATCTACCAAAGCCTTTTCTTTCTTCTCCCACATTCACCAGACATACTCTAGGATTGATTTTTTTCCTTGTTGATAATAGGCTACTGCACTGGGTTAACACTAGCGAGTACCACAGTATAGTGATCTCGGACCATGCTCCTACATCAGTTATAATAAACTTCCCAAACCGTAGGCCCCCGCACATTCAATGGAAACTTTTTACTTAACAATCTTCATTTCAAAAAGTTCTTTCAGGAAGAAATTACCCACTTCTTGCAGTTAAACGACACCTCAGATGTCATGAAAGGCACCCTGTGGGAGGCATGTAAAGCTCATCTGAGAGGACAGAACATCTCGTTTGTCTCTCAACAGAAAAAGGCGGACATGGAGAGGAGGGGCTGGCTCTCTGATCAACTATTGAGGATTGACACACAATATGCCACCACCCCCACTCCCATTTTTTATGACCAATGTCTTAAATTCCAATTCGAGTTTGACCTTTTGTCAACATCCAAAGTGGAGGCAAAATTGCTAAAAACAAGACAACATTATTTTGAAATGGGAGATAAAGCAGGGAAACTTCTCGCCCATCAGGCTAGGACTGCAGCTGCCTCAAGACTGATCCCCAGAATAAAATCACTATCAGGGACAGTGGTCACTGACCCCAATTCAATAAATGAGGTGTTCTCAAATTTCTATTCAGACCTGTACACCTCAGAGTACTCGCCTGAAAATTGGAAAGGCCACAACCCACTAGACGTATTTATATACCCCAAAGTTGATAACAATTTGGCTGTCAAATTAGGTACATCAATCTCACTGTCAGAGGCGCAGGAGGCAATTGGACAGCTTCAAAATGGCACATACCTGGCCTGGATGGGTTTGTTGTAGAATTCTACAAAACATACTCAAATCTGATAGCTCCTCACTTGGTCAATGTCTATAATGAGTCCTTCACTTGCGGCAAACTACCCCCAACCCTATCTGAGGCTAACATTTCTCTTTTATTAAAAAAAGACAAGGACCCCCTTGAATGCAGCAATTATAGCCCCATTTCACTTTTAAACATAGACCAAAAGATTCTCACGAAGGTCCTTGCCACACGCTTGCAGCAGGTCCTTCCTGCCCTGATTTCCACAGATCAGACTGGGTTCATGGCTGGAAGAAACTCCTCATTTAACACCAGAAGACTTCTCAAAATTATTGGCTCCCCCAACCCTGACACGCCGGAAGTGGTAATTTCTTTAGATGCCGAGAAAGCGTTTGACAGGGTTGAGTGGGAGTACCTGTACTATATCCTGTCAAAATTCGGCTTCAGCTCTGACTTTATTGCATGGATTTGACTGCTCTGCAATTCCCCAACTGCCCATATCATTACAAATGGAGTGAGGTCACCCTCCTTCACCCTTCACCGGGGCACCAGACAGGGATGCCCCCTCTCCCCCCTCCTATTTGCTCTAGCTGTAGAACCGCTAGCCATTTGACTTCGTGATGAGGGGGGAGTGGAAGGCATCACTAGGAATGATGTTACCCACAAATTGTCCCTGTACGCAGACGATTCGTTATTATATGTATCGAACCCTGTCTCGTCCATCCCTGTTATTACAGACATCCTTATCCAATTCGGCAAATACTCTGGTTATAAATTAAATTTTAATAAAAGTGAACTTCTTCCTATCAACCACCTGTCTAGGAAGATACCACTTTCTTCTTTTCCATTCAGAACTGTTTCAGAGGAGTTCAGATACCTAGGCGTATTCATCACTGCTTCTTTTGGGGATTTATTCCATAGAAATTTTCACCTTCTCGTAGAGAAATGTAAACTTGATATGAATCGCTGATCTGCTCTCCCTCTCTCCCTAACCAGCCCAGAGACGCTCCATCTCTGTGATATACAACTCCATTGACTCTCTTAATTCTGACCAGACGACACACCTGAAACTGACCTGGGAGGAGGAGTTAATGGTACCAATATGAGACAGCAGGTGGGATCAAATTCTTAGGCTAGTTCACTCATCCTCCATTTGTGCTCGACACAGCTTGTTACAATGCAAGGTTCTTTTCAGAGTTCACTTCACAAATGTTCGATTGGCGAAAATTTACCTTGGCACCAGTGACAGTTGCAATAGATGTAAGCAGTCACCTGCCAATCATGCGCACATGTTCTGGTCCTGTCTGGCCCTCACTAGCTTCTGGCGCCAAGTTTTTGACACTCTTGCAACCTTGCACTGCACTGTTTGGGTCTCCCCCATCTACAAAAGCTGGCTTAGGGAGGTCCTATCTCATATCAAACTTGAGAAGATTAGATTCTCACTGGTGGGTTCTGGTACTGTCTTTAACAAAACCTGGCGGCCCTTCATAGAGTATTTAGCTTGAGCTATTATCCAGAGTGATTAGATGCCACCCCCCCTCTTTTTTTTAAAAGTATGTGGATTACATGTGTAGATGTACTTTGCACATTGGTTTTATGTATCTGTCTAGCCTTTTCCATTTTATTATTTATTTATGTAATTAATTTCATTATTATTATTATTATTGTTATTATTATTATTATTATTATTTTATATTCTTTAATGGGTGGGAAGAGATAATGGGGTTACTATGGTTCAGAGAGCCTCCCTGGCTCAGGTTATGTTGAGTGTGTTCTGTATAAAAAAATGTAAAATCTAATAAAAAAGATTTACAAAAAAATAAAAAATAAATAAAATAGAATCCAATTCATTTACAGGAGACATTTAAATTGTGGATACAACAAAGTAGGGATATATATGGTTTAAGATGCACTTCAAGGACACATTTATATTTAGGCCTCTACATTTTACAAGTACTCACTAAAATACCAACCACGGATATTGTCACGATTCCTTCTTAGGCATTTGCCATTCTCTACTTGTCCACCAGATGCCCCCAATTGTCTGCATCTGCTGCCCATTCCTTCATAGCTCCCCTGTACTTTCCTCGGTCATCCATTCCTATTATTCATTATTCTAGCCACCCTGTTCCTGAACCTGTTCCTGCCGTTCCTGTGGTTGGCCTGTTTATGACCTGCCTGCCTGCCTGACTTGCCCCTTTGGACTTGTTGCTTGTTTTGGGCTATCTGCTGTTACCGACCTGTAAGCCTGTCTTTTCGATTTCTTTATTAAAGCCCTTTTCATTCAACCTGCCCTCGGTGTCTGCATTTGGGTCCTCCTCCTGTCTGTCCCATACACACACTTGTGAGACGATATACTTTTAACTTGATGGCCAATATACAGGATGGTGGTTATAAAAAGTATTCACCCCTTTAATTTTGTATTCCCCCAGCTGCCACCACACACACACACACACACACACGCACACACACACACACACAAGCACACTCATTTAAGTTCAATCAGTTCAATCCTGTGTTAAAAACAATGCAATGTGATATGTTGAAATGTAAGAATACATCACTTTTATTCAAATATGATGAAACACACAAGGAAGTTTCACCACATATTTTTACAGCTCTGTAGCAGGAAATATGATGTCACGTTACATTTTCAACTCAGATTTTCAGTTGTTGCTTTTTTATAATCATGGGACAAAGCCAACCTTTTGTATAAAACAAACTAAAACATAAAAATTAACCTGTAGTTTCAGGCTGTGACAACAGCAATAATATTAAGTCACGTCAACATTTTGTGTTCAAATTCAATTTAAAATATTGTTGAAGTACTACAGTCATTTGGAAACTCTTTCACACAAGGATGAAACTAATTTCTGATTAGTTAATATTATTTACAGAGGTGGAAATTACAAATCACTTTGTTCAGTTCAAAAAAATTTGTAGTCACTGACTATGTAGTTCACTCACTTTTTTCTAAGCTAAGCGGTTGTATCACAGTTTAAATGTACTTCACAATGTATGTCTGTCAGTGTTCTCTGCTTATAATGAGGGCAAGGGTGACTATCGTACCGACAGACATAGTGCTCATGTGTACATATCATTTCATTATACAGTCTATGATTTATTCCAACAATTGCATTCACTTCTGTTGCACTGGGTATCTGCATTTTCTACTGATATACCTTGGTATATTGTTGACGTTATTCCATGTTTTAAAGTCAACCTAATGCATTTTTGTGAATGTGAAAAGGTATGACTGGTTGGTAAATTTACTGGCTTGTTTAAAACTGAGCACTTGTCAAGTTATGTCTCTGTGTAAGGGTAGTTAGTACATTAGGGACAGGGCAAGACAATCTCTTCTTGCTGACTTGTTTGCAGTTAAAGGTTCGGTTCACAGTTTTTCTAGTCTGTCGTGAAACAACAGTGAGATACCTATATGAACACTGAAAGAGTTTTTGCTTGCTGTAGTCATTCCTCCTGCTCATGCTGACCATTAGAGATCCCTTCCTAATGCGATTTCAATGTAAGTGATAGGGGCCAAAATCCACAGTCCCCTTCCTGGCAAAAATGTATCCAAAGGTTCACCTGAAGCCTATATGAGGCTTCAGTTGTCCAGATGAGTAAGTGGATATCTTCCAAAGTTAGTCTTTTTAGTACAAAGTTTCCTCTTTGTGTTTCCCTGGGCAGGGTTTCCTTACTGAGTTACAGTAGAAGGATTGCATCAAAAACTGGGGAATTTGAAAAAAGGACTGTAACTTTGGATGATATCTACCTGATTTGACTAATTTGGATGGCTGAAGTCTCATATTAGCTTCTGATAAACTTTTGAATACATTTTCTGGCAGAAGAAGGACTGTGAATTTGGCCCCCATCAATTACATTAAAAGCTCGTTAGAGATGGATCTTCTAACGGTCAGTATAAATGAATGATACATCAAGTAAAACCTTGTAGTTTAAAGGTTCACGCAAGCACCTGACTATTGTTTTAAGATAGATTTGAATACATGTGAACCTATTCTTTAATGTAGGAATTGAAAAAGGTTGATGGAACAGAGAAAGATGAGAGGTGACAGCTCTACAGCTCGCTGTGCTCCATCTTCTCCATATGTTGTTGGATCTTCTCTGGAAGGGTCTGAGTCAGGAAAACAAAGCGATCCTTCTTCAGGTGCTGACCAATTACCTGCTCTGTTATACCAATTGCCAGGTATTCTTCATCTACTCCATACTTTGGCCAGTGGACAAGGCCGTCCCCATTAGGAGACCTTCACACACACACACACACACACACACAAACACACACACACACACACACGTTATAAAGAAGTTTGTCTTATCTCCATGTGTATTATGAACTATAATGAAGGTGAACTCCTACCCTGTGCGAGCAAAGTTGCCCCAGTAGCTCATCATGGTTCTGCTTAACTGTTCCTCCTCTTCTGGGCATGCATCTAAAATAAGACAGTCTAGTCAAACACTTTGCACTCTACGAAACCCAGAGATTATCATTTGATATTGTGATTTGATATTGTGATTTTTATATTGCACTTACCTGCTAATTTGACATGAGTGGTAGTGAAGCAGAATCCTAATACTGTAAAGAGTTCGTCTCCATGGTCACACCCAACAAAGCTTGACCTTTTTGCCTGCAGAAATTTGGGAGGATGCTGGTACTCATACAGGTATACAGGGGCACCTGCATCTAGAAGACAGACGGGTGTGATATATCTTGTTTATGAAAGTGTGTGACAGCAATTGTTCTTAAAAAGAATCTTGTATTAAAAGTTTACCTCTGTGGGCATTTGCAGCTTTAATGGCTGGAATGGTGAACATTGCGTCTCCAAGCATCTCAGTAAACCCTTCTCTATTTTTCACACGATCTTCACCAGTTCCAATATATTCATCTACCATCAGATCTCTGATGATTGCATATTTGGGCTTAAGAAAATGAGCAACACAATGTCAGAGAAGCTTAAGCATGATGAAGCAGAGTAATATTGTAATGTCAGGCAGTGGCTGTCTTACATCAGAGTAAAAGGCGGACAGTATGTTCACAATTTGCTCCCGATCCATTCCCTCAGTCCAGTTTGGAGGAGCAAAGAACTAATGGAAGAAGCAGCTGTGATTAAAATTGCATATTTAATGGGCACATCTGCAAATTGGTAAGCTATTAATGGACCAGTGTGTAGGGTTTAGTGGCATCTATTGGTGAGGTTGCAGATTGCAACCAAATGAATACCCCTCCCCCTCACCTTCCCCCTCCAAGCGTGTAGGAGAACCTATCGTGGCCACAAATTCCGCAAAACACGAGAAAGGCCCTTTCTAGAGCCAGTATGTGGTTTGTCTGTTCTGAGCTACTGTAGAAATTAGGGATGTGCAGAAAGCCCAGTATTGGTATTTGTATTTATATTTGTTGAGGCAGCAAAATTATTTGTAATTGTGTTTGTATTCAAATAAAAGTGGAAATAGGCTTTAAAATCCTGTTTTTGTTTTTATTACACTTCTAATTTTAGAAAATTTAAGTGTTACAATAAGTGTTCATGAATAAATTACTTTACGAAGGAGGTCCCCACACCAGGTCTCGAACTGAAGTCTCTCAGATTATAGATGACTGCACTGACTGCTGAGCTAAAACTTTACTCATCACCTCATTGCAGACAGACCTCTACCTATTTATACACCCATAACACAGAGAGAGCACAGCATGTAACGTGTAGGGAAGAACTTCAAAGGCGATTATTGCTTTGCACTTTTCATTTATTGCCTATTTTTTTTTACAACCAAACTTTGTGGAAAGGAGAAGGGGACCAACAGGTTATGGAGAGTCTCTTGGGAGCACTTTGCATGTGTCAATAGCTCAGCTTTATCTCTGGGGAACACCCCCAACTCCAGGAGTGATGTCCAAATTAGGAAATGTGCGTCATGTAGTAGGTGGATGTGACTCGCCTAGCTGAGACTTGCTGATAGATCTAACAGTGAGCAGAGGAGAGAGACTGAGATAGTGATGTAACCGACCTTCACGCTGGTATTTGACATGTTTTTTTTCTTCCCGAAAACAAATCATTTTTAAAATATTTGTATGAAAAAAATATTTGTAAAAAACCCACTAATTGTGCTTTTGTGAATAATGTATTCAGATTCGGGCACACCCCTAGTAGAAAGATGGCAGTGTAACATGGCAGGCTCTGTGGAAGAGGAACTGCTTCCTCTGTAAAAATAAAGGGCTTATTCTAAGGTAACGAAAACACAATGATTCTTATTTTCAGATGATTCTACACTAATTAAAACATACTTATGAACATTACATAACATTTCTGCCAAGTCTGTTCCATTAGATGCCACTAAATTCTACACACTGAACCTTTAAGTCACACAAATGTCAGCAAAAACTTCAGCATTCACACTTACTTCAGCAAGTAACCAACCCGCTTCATCATTATTAACACCAGTCATGAACGGTACAGTGAAAAGTTCATGTTTATGGAACAGCTCATCCACGGGTTTTGTCAGGAAGTGTCCATCAACAGTCACAGAAAATCTTAGTGTGTGGTCCTTGAGAGGAAAAAGTTGAGATGAGGACAAAACAGCCACATGAAAGTGAACATTTCATAGAGGTCTTGCAGAAAGTATTATAGGCTTGTGTTCAACTAATTCCCCATCAGCATATATCGGTTTTACATACAGTATCTCACCTGCCCAATAGTCACAATAGTATCAATATCGAGGTTTCTCAAACAATCAGCAATCTTCTCTGTGCTTTCGATGCTACATCCAGATATATTCGCTACCACCTGAGAACAGATATCAGGGATTCATCTCAAGGAAAGAAAGATGTTGTGACATTCTCAATACTGTACTGTGAAGAATGTTTGCACAGAAAAATAACCAATCAGATGATTAACCTGTGTTATTGGTAGAGGATCATTTATCATGATTAAATCCATTGCAGCAGTGCCACTCTCAGCAATGGCTTGGTGGAACAGGCCATCAGACAATGGTGAGAGAAGCTGTTAATTCAAGCAACAGACAATATGAAAGGCTCAGTGCACAGTGGTAACTTTGCAGTGAAATAATTGTAATACTTTATCTGCAGTTTCATCCTTACCAGGAGGGACACGCTCACTCCACCTGCAGACTCCCCAAATATGGTAACTGAAGTAGGGTCTCCTCCAAAGTTGTGAATGTGCTGCTGGATCCACCTCAGGGCTTCTACCTGGTCCAGCAGGCCAAAGTTCCCTGATATGTGCTCATCTCCCGTGCTGGATAGACAATACAGTTATAGTCTACATAATCATACTATGTTTATTCTAACTGTGCTCAGAAACTCGAGTCTTTTTACCTAAGAAAGCCCAAAAGTCCCAAGCGGTATTGGATCAGAACCACAACCACATCCTGGTAAGCAGCCAAGGCCGAGCCATCATATATTGAAGCTGATCCTATACCAAACCCTCCACCGTGGATCCAAACCATGACCTGGTCAGATAAAGAAAGACCTTATTTTCCACAAAGCATAAAGGACATTTTTTCTTTATTATTACTAAGCCGATCTTGTAATAATTTCAATCAAACTACATTAAATTGATGAGACTCAAGATAAAAATGTTAAATTGATTGTGAGAATTACTGACAAGTAATAAGTTGTTGTTATAGATTACCCTAACGCAGCCTGATAGTAAACATAGAAATTATTATTTATATTGATATTATGGACTCTTAATCTGCAACAAAGGGTTCTTACTGGGAGCTTGCCATCATGAGCTTTGTTTGCAGGAGTGTAAATGTTGAGGTAAAGGCAGTCTTCTGAAATATCTGGGAGAACTACTGACATGCCACCGAGTTTATCAAGCAGATCTATAGTAAACTGCTTATGTTGAATACACCTGAAAAAAAGAAACACTTATGTATACAAAATAGGACAATACTTCCAAGCACAGTATACAACAAGTGGAGCACGTGGATGTCTTACATGGGTGGCTGCTGGGTGGCGTCTCTCACTCCTTCCCATCCCTCTACAGGCTGAGGTGCAGCCAGTCTCAGAGCAGGGCCTACGGGTGGCTTGGCAAATGGGACACCCAGGTAGGCATGGACCCCAGTCTCTTTCCCCTTTACACTCACATACTCACCTCTCAGGCTCCCAAGCTTTGTGTGGATTTCAGGTGCTGTCAGGATATGAGGACAATCATAATGTAGCAAAAACAACACATGTTTATCAATACAGTGGAGTCATTGTAAAACGATTCTGCGGAAACATAACTATTAGAGCTAAGTAACAGGTACAAGCTTAATCCTTCCAAATATGGAACCTCTAGTTGTTGTGTAGCTTACACAGAAAGAGGCTAATGCCAGTTTATTGCCTGTGTGCAACTGACAAGTGGAAAGTGGTGATAATACAACAGCTTTCCATTTGGATTCAGCCAAGTCAATTCATGTGAAAGACATAATTGTACAGTCTTCAATGTTTGCTGTGCTGTTGGTATAACTAACTAAAGTACTCATTAGTGCTGAAACAATTAATCAATTGATTAGTTATAGACAGAAATAAAATCAACAATAAAAACAATAAAAGTTTAATTGTTTAAGTAATTTATCAAGGAAAAAATCTAAACATTTGCTGGTTCCAGCCTCTCAAGTGTGAGAAATTGCTGCTTCTCTCAGTTTTTACGACTGGAAACTTAATATTTTGAGGCTTTGGTCTGTTGGTAAGACAAAAAAAAAGCAATTTGAAGATGGCACATTGGGCTCTGAGAAATTGTGATGGAACCCATCTCTTTTCCAATTAATCTTTCGCTATTGGAAGAGGAATTTGATAGAATGATCAAAAAATATCAATGAAAATGCTTCAGCTTTTTGTACTCAATACATTATTGATGCAGACTGTTTGGTGGATCAAGTTAAATTGTGGTGAAACACAAGCCTGTTCACTCATTCAAGCTGGTTCTGCGGGTCAGGTTGCAAAGGGGCCAGTGAATGCAGAGGATGACTGTGACATAAGATTATGAGTGTGTTGACATTTTTGTCTGAGCTTGCCCCCAATAGGCTACACCACAACCTCTGAGTATATTTGTTAGTACACCCAAAATCATTACCATATTCTGATTATCTTGCATCAGAATGAAGCCAGCAAAAGAAAAGATTAGCCTAAATAATTAAAACTCGCATTGCGCCTGGGATCTGGGATAGGCTTGCCTTTGGACACAATTATGTGTCACAATTATGTGTCCAAAGGCAAACATTGCCGCAATGTAGGTCAAAGTTCAGTAATCTCGGTTAAAGCGCAAGGAAATGCGAATAAGTAAGGAAGCAAATCAAGTTAACAACGGATTGAGTCCTAGAGATATTTAAATATTCTGCTTCACTACCACTCGTCAAAATTAACAGGTAAGTAAGATATACATTTAAACAAGATATCTAGAAGATAGTTTAAAGTAAATCTGCGCGCGTCGAAGCAGTGCATGCAAGATGTACCGGATCCCAGAAATATTTCTCCTACTCACCATGTAGGTCTGCAGCAACACAGAGAAATAAAACAGACGCTAGAAAAAGGAAAGTTTGCTTTGTGCGGAGCTTCATGATGGTTGATCCTCTCTGTGTGGGTTGCGACACAGTTGGTTCGACAAAAAAGGACAGACCCATGGGACAAGCAAAGTTCCGCCTCCTGTGAAGCTTTCACTATTAGTAACTTTGATCGAAATAGTGCTGCGCTTAATACAGTATGACCTTCCAACTAATGCGTGACTCAGCTGATATTACACCACAGGTGTTCCACAGATAGCACGACACGCCCTCCAACTGTCCCTCGTGCTCCACTGGCCGCCAAAGTGTTTTTTCATGGAGGGGGTTCTGTCATCTGTCATTTTCAAAGGAAAGACAAGGCCTATAAGTTTATTTGTACAGCACACTCCAACAGCAAAGTGCTAAAACCTGATAGTCAGGCTGTTCATATTCTAAGCTAAGGAGCACATACTATATTTTTCTATACTGCAAAGCTTTAATAATGCCATTTTGTTTGCACTACAGAGCAATAACATGAATCACATACATAAGGTAAAGGCTCAAACATAATTTTGGCTTCCTGCAAGGTGATTTCCAAATCCAAAATCAAGCCATATTGGAGGATAAAAAGAACTTTAAAACACTTAAAGGGGATATATTCTGCACATTTCCTGGTCTATATTTATATTTTGGGGCTGCACTGGACTTCCAGCAGCCTGGGAGGCAACGTCAACAAATCATGAAACACACTACAGTAGTAGGATTTCACTACTTTTTTCATTCTTAATTAGGTCTAGAATTGATTTTTTATTAATTTCTGACTGTATAAAACAATTTGTTACTGACTGTTCTATATCTACTGCTCCCTTATCCAACCACTGTTTTATTAGTTTAACTTTGAAACCCACTAATGCTTACAAGTGAAATAAAGGTTATTTGAAGTTTAAGGCTAGCCTGTTATATTCTGAGATCTACTGTCAGGAGGTTAAAGACATTATTACTGAAGTTTTTGAAGATAACAGCCTTTCTTCTTATATCTCCATATTGGGAATTTTTGAAATTTAGAATAGGAAACTTCCATAGCCAATGAAACTTATTCCTTTGTAGTAATTTATATTCTTCTGATTTCTCACCCAATACAGCACAAATCTTCTTTGACAGAATCAAAGACTTCATTCCTCAAGTAAAAGAGGATTTCAGAAACGACTGTGAGGCAGAGATCTGACATGAGGATCTAGAGAAAGCACTGCAGTGCTTGACCCCTGATTGTGCTCCTCACCCAGATCACAGCTAATGTTTAATATTACTTACAATTACTATTCCTATCATTATTAATACTATTTTTGGGAACATATAAAAGTATTTTATTTGAAAAACTAAAAGAAACTATAGAAAATGTACCACTTCCACAGACTATGAGGCAAGGTATAATAGTTCTCATTCCAAAACCAGGTAAAGATCCCAAAATATTGGATAATTGGCACCTAATAAAAGTGTGAATTATTTTCAATACATAACTGCCATCTTGTGGCCGCATATGGTATCTCCATTAAAACTGCGGTCAAATACTTAGGTATGCATGTTACAAAGGACATTAAATTAAGTGAAACTTTGTATATATGGAACAAAATGGAGGAATGTAAATCAAGGTTAGACATATGGTTAAATAGAGATCTTTCTCTTTTTGGTCGCATTTATATAACAAAGATGGAAAGTCTTTCAAGGTCCATTTATCCAGCTTATTCTTTTTCCATATCTAACAATTTGATTTCTATATAGTGAATAATATGTACATTGGAATCACCTTTGATCACAATCGAGTCCCCAAATTGGCTTTAATGTTCTGACCACTGCGTTTTCTCATGTAGAAACAAAAAGTACATTAGCAGGTTGTTACAAAACTGCTATAACATCAACAGTTATAGAGAAGTCCTGGCACTTCTAATGGCATTGTCACTGCCTGATCTAAGAAGCTGCCTGATCGGGGTTGCTGGCAACGTGACAGACTGAGTGGAAGCAATGAGTACAGCACTGGGATTCAATACAGTGGAACTGAAAGAATGCAAAAGCAAAGCAACTGCTTCAGAAAAAAAGTGGCATTTCTGGAAAAAGAAAACAATGGCCTTAAAGAAAGATCAGGTGAACATGAAAGGTACAGCAGGCAGTGGAATCTGAGGGTAAAAGGCATGAAAGAAGCAGTAAATGAAAACACGAGGGAGGCAGTGATTAACCTATTCAAGAAGATTGCACCGCAATGGGCACAGAAGATGGATAAGATAGGCTAGTAGACACTGCTCATCAGGTGAGCTGGTGCACCATGAAAGATGAGATTCCCCTCTTTTCAGTTCTAAAGAACCACCAGCCACAGAGGATTTGCAGCCCCTTAAAGGTTTACTTTAAAATCATTTAGCTTCAGGGCGGGTTAACAGAGCCTGCAGGAGCTGGGGGGAAGCCGAACTTTAAACTGCAAGTTTGGAGGCTGGAACCAATCAGCTCCCTGGAACAACCTACACACTCACAACCATTCAATCTGACAATCAGCCGAGCGCACTTGCAGCCCATCACACACAGGCACCACAGCAGGATCACCAGAGAGAGGGGGAGAGAGATCCACAACACATGCACAGAGGGGATTAAAGCACATACAAAAAATACATAGAAAATGTTCATACGACCTTGGGGTCGTAACACTTAGAGAAGGGGATGTGGTAAAATCGTTAGCAGAAAGGGGTTTAAATGTGATCCACCATGAGGCAATGAATGGAATGATAAAACTAAAATGGTTACAACAATTCATACAAAATAATGATGGATTCTGGTTTAATATTTCTTCTAAAATATTTGATAAGTCTGGTGATTTTCTGTTAAGATGCGATTTCTGTATTGCTAAACTACCCATTAAGCTGTCTAAATTTCATCAGGAGGTCCTTTTATACTGGAGACACACAGCTTTCCAATCTGGAATAACAGATGTATCTTGTTTAAAAGAAAATCTTTATGCTACTGTGATTGGGTATTTGGTCTATTTTACAATTGATGGATTCAACAGGAAATCTTCTCAAGTACAATGATAAATTGATTGATTGAATTGATAAATTCTGTGTGAAGTCTACAAAACCCCTCCTAAAAACCCCAATAATTGAAGCTATTCAGCGAAGTTTCAGGAGCAGGACCACACGTCAACTACGCCACTTCCGGCATTCCTATAAATACCACCTAACCCTCTCTGCTTCTTCCGCTCTCGTATTCTGCGCCCCTCCCCCCCACCCTATTTCTCTCTTCCTGTTTCTTCATGATTCTTCCTCTCCTTTGTAGGGTCCTGAGGGGGTCCGCTGTTGCCCAGGTGCTGCAGCGGATTCCCCGTAAGCTTCCCCACAACACAGTCAGCAACCGGAAGAACTATGCATATCAATTGTTTTCCTCAATAAATCATTCAAACGTATCTTGTTGACGGTGTGGTCCTTTCTAGTGAATCAGTGGTTATCAATGCAATTCCACAAGTAATGGTGAATGCTACCGAAACTTTAGAACATTAGTTTTTTGCTTGTAATTATACTAGATCTTTCTGGGAACTGTTTCAAAATTGGATATTTGAAAAGGACTTTCAATCACCCAAATTAACTTTCAATCACCCAAATTAACCCAAGTTAAAATGCAGGACAAAACAATGGAAGTGATGCAGATTTACCAATGCCAGACTACTGTTCTTAGTCCTCAGGAATGAGTTAATACATTTTAAGAAAGCAAAGAAGATATTTTCAAAGACATATTGATTTCTGATTAGACCTCTGACCCATTTTTTATTTATTTTATTTATGTTTTGTTTTTTCTTCATTTGTACTGCTTTGTATTATATTAAGAAAAGTTGTAGCAGCTCAGTCTGTGATCTATACTGTTTGTGTTGTATTACCAAATTATTATTGTAATAGCCAGATTTTGTTAATAAAATAAAAGTATAAAA
Source organism: Thunnus thynnus (assembly GCF_963924715.1). NCBI lineage: Eukaryota > Metazoa > Chordata > Actinopteri > Scombriformes > Scombridae > Thunnus > Thunnus thynnus. The sequence continues at coordinate 14,257,381 of NC_089521.1, forward strand.
AAACATCCATGAGCACGCTGCCAAAATGTTCAGGGTGGAACTCGTGTTGTAGAATTATCATTCTCCACAGTGGAGTAAGTGGATTATTAAACTATTTTGACAGTAAATATTTGGCTGAGCATACATATACCATTATAGTTTGGGACAAATACACATACCAATATCCCCATAATTACACAATATGTTGTTACTTCCTTGTTTATCACATACCATTTGCCCCATCCAATGGCTGGGCTGAAACCAACATTTGAAGAAGATGTTTGTGTCACACCACATCCTCATACACCAGACAGTAGTTTCTGTTGTTGCATTCTTCAACAACAGTTGTACAATAATGGTTACACAAGATCAACGGTTTCCATTACACATCGAGAGTAAAACTGAATACAAAGTAGATCAAATTTCCCTTACAATGTTGAAATGTAAGAATGCATCACTCTTATTCAAAAAATGATGAAGTAAGTTTCATCACATATTTTCATGGCTTTGTAGCAGGAAATATGATTTCATATTATATTTTCAATCCAGATTTTCAGAGTTGTTGAGTTGTTGCTTTTGCAGAGTCATGGGACAAATCCAACCTTTTGCACAGAAAAACTAAACATATAAAAATGACCCTAAAGTCTTAGGCTGTGAGGACAACACTTTTCACTCACTTTTTCCTTAAGCTAAGCAGTTACATCTCTGTTCAAATGCACTCAAGTATGTATGTCTGCAAGTGTTCTCTGCTTATAATGAGGGCAAGGGTGACTATCATACAGACAGACATAGTGCTCATGTGTACATATCATTTCATTATACAGTCTCTGATTTATACCAGCACTTGCGTGAATGTGAAAAGGTGTGACTGGTAGGTAGATTTACTGGCTTGTTTAAAACTGAGCACTTGCCAAGTTATGTCTCAGTTTAATGGTGGTTAGTACATTAGGGACAGTGCAAGATGATCTCTCCTGGCTGACTTGTTTGCAGTTAAAGGTTCAGTTCACAGTTTTTCTAGTCTGTCTTAAAACAACAGTGAGATACCTATAGGAACACTGCTTCTGATATCTGGCAGAAGAAGGACTGTGGATTTTGTCCCCCATAAATTATATTAAAAGCTTGTTAGAAATAGATCCTCTAATGATCAGTATAAACCGGAGGAATGATCCATCAAGTAAAACTTTGTTGTTTAAAGGTTCACGCAAGCACCTGACTATTGTTTCAAGATAGATTTGAATAAGTGTGAACCTATTCTTTAATGTAGGAATTGAAAAAGGTTGATGGAACAGAGAAAGATGAGAGGTGACAGCTCTACAGTTCGCTGTGCTCCATCTTCTTCATATGTTGTTGGATCTTCTCTGGAAGGGTCTGAGTCAGGAAGACAAAGCGATCCTTCTTCAGGTGCTGACCAATTACCTGCTCTGTTATACCAATTGCCAGGTATTCTTCATCTACTCCATACTTTGGCCAGTGGACAAGGCCGTCCCCATTAGGAGACCTACACACACACACACACACACACACACGTTATAAAGAAGTTTGTCTTATCTCCATGTGTATTATGAACTATAGTGAAGGTTAATTCCTACCCTGTGCGAGCAAAGTTGCCCCAGTAGCTCATCATGGTTCTGCTTAACTGTTCCTACTCTTCTGGGCATGCATCTAAAATAAGACAGTCTAGTCAAACACTTTGCACTCTACGAAACCCAGAGAAAACCCAGATCTCGGATTATAATTTGATATGGTGATTTTTATATTCCACTTACCTGCTAATTTGACATGAGTGGTAGTGAAGCAGAATCCTAATACTGTAAAGAGTTCGTCTCCATGGTCACACCCAACAAAGCTTGGCCTTTTTGCCTGCAGAAATTTGGGAGGATGCTGGTGCTCATACAGGTATACAGGGGCGCCTGCATCTAGAAGACAAACAGGTGTGATATGTCTTGTTTATGAAAGTGTGTGACAGCAATTGTTCTTAAATAGATTCTTGTATTAAAAGTTTACCTCTGTGGGCATTTGCAGCTTTAATGGCTGGAATGGTGAGCTGGTCTCCAAGCACCTCAGTAAACCCTTTTCTATTTTTCACACGATCTTCACCAGTTCCAATATATTCATCTACAATCAGATCTCTGATGGATGCATATTTGGGCTTGAGAAAATGAGCAACACAATGTCAGAGAAGCTTAAGCATGATGAGTCAGAGTAATATTGCAACGTCAGGCAGTGTCTGTCTTACATCAGCGTACAAGGCAGACAGCATGTTCACAACCTGCTCCCGATCCATTCCCTCAGTCCAGTCTGGAGGAGCAAAGGACTAAGCAAAGAAGCAGCTGTGATTAAAATTTCAAATTTAATCAACTCATCTGGAAGTTGGTAAGCTATTAAGTCACACAAATGTCAGCAAATAATTCAGCATTCACACTTACATCAGTAAGTAACCAGCCCGCTTCATCATTATTAACACCAGTCATGAACGGTACAGTGAGAAGTTCATGTTTATGGAACAGCTCATCCACAGGTTTTGTCAGGAAGTGTCCATCAACAGTCACAGAAAATTTTAATGTTTCATCCTTGAAAGGAAAAAGTTGAGATGGAGACAAAACAGGCACATGAAAGTGAACATTTCACAGAAATCTTGCAGAAAACATTATAGGCTTCTGTTCACCTAATTCCCCATCAGCATATATCGGTTTTACATACAGTATCTCACCTGCCCAATACTCACAATAGTGTCAATATCGAGGTTTCTCATACAATCAGCAATCTTCTCTGTGCTTTCGATGCTACATCCAGATATATTCGCTACCACCTGAGGACAGATATCAGGGATCCATCTCAAGGAAAGAAAGATGTTGTGACATTCTCAATATTGTGCTCTGAAGAATGTTTGCACACAAAAATAACCAATCGGATAAATAACCTGTGTTATTGGTAGAGGATCATTTGCTACGAGTAAATCCATTGCAGCAGTGCCACTCTCAGCAATGGCTTGGTGGAACAGGCCATCAGACAATGGTGAGAGAAGCTGTTAATTCAAACAACAGACAATATGAAAGGTTCAGTGGACAGTGGTTACTTTGCAGTGAAATAATTGTGATACTTTATCTGCAGATTCATCCTTACCAGGAGGGACGCGCTCACTCCACCTGCAGACTCCCCAAATATGGTAACTGAAGTAGGGTCTCCTCCAAAGTTGTGAATGTGCTGCTGGATCCACCTCAAAGCTTCTACCTGGTCCAGCAGGCCAAAGTTCCCTGACATGTGTTCATCTCCTGTGCTGGATAGACAATACAGTTATAGTCTACATGGCTACATCTACACCAGCTGCTAAAAGTGACCCAAGTGAGTTTTTTGAGTTTTGGTTCACATGTGCTGATCAGACACAGAACATAATTAAAGCTGCAAGCAGCAATGAACAGGCCCTCGCACCTCTCGTGTGTCAGAGGGAGCTGCAACCGTGGTATCACTACTGGAGGTCAGTGCACATGGCTCTGGATTGTCAGGATTATTGGACACTGTTTGAATGGGTAAAATATTACCTCCTGTGTGCAGTACATGGCACTATACACATATTGGAAATTGTGTGTACATTTGATGAACTATGTGTCATTTAGGCCTCACATCCTTTTGCTGGTAGGCAATACTACATAAGTGAAATATTAATGCAGCAATACATTTACCAGAGAACAACTGGCATGGATTTACATTTTCAGAAATATTGGATATTGCATGTAGGAGATAACTATCACTTCCCGTGTCCACTACATGGTGCTAGAGAACACACACTAATTTTTATTCATGTTACTGTATATCATGTGTAAGCCACACCATGTAAATTTCATGTAAATTGGTTGATGTTTGTCAAGTAAGGCTGACTTCCTGACTATGACTCAATATTGACTATTAGATGTGTTTAGGCCTGGACTCTTATCAAGCATGAGAAATTTGGGGCAGATTGGGCGATGTAAAGTCGAGTTACAGCCACTTCCTGTATCATGTTTTGGGCAAAATGGACCAGCAAGATATGCCAAGGGTGTTCCATGGAAACTCTAATCCTTCACAATTTAGCATATCAGTGGTCTTTAGATGTCACCTACAAAATTTGAAGTCACTTAGGTTAATTCTCTAGGAGGAGTTTGTTTAAAGTAACAAAGCCAGTAAATGGCCTCACTTTGTGAGAAAGTTGCACAGTAAATTCAAAATGGCTGACTTCCTGTTGGACTTAGGGTATGGCTCCAAGAGGCTTTTTTCAAATCTGGAGATGTTACATCTACAATTTTCTAGGGATCACCCTTGAGCCATTTTGCCACACCCAAACCCATGACCCATATCCGATATCAAGTTACGCCACTTCTGATGCATGTACAATGTTTCATGAATTTTCAAGCATCTGTAGCTCCTCAAAAATGCTAAAAGTAATTAGGGGGCGCTTTAGAGCCAGCGTGCCACATGCAAACGCAGTTGCAATATCAAATCAAAATACTCACTAGTTCGAACATAGGTTCAAAGTTTCGTGAGTTTTTTTGTATCCTAAAGGCCTCAAACATATGTTCGTAAAATGAAAATTGACGCATGAAATCCAAAATGGCTGACTTCCTGTCTGGAGAGTTTAAAAAAAAAAAAAAGTATTATGCCCAGAATGATGAGAGCAATCAACTCACTGAATTTCATGAACCTCCAAGCAACAGTATCCCAACATGGCCCTGTGTGTGGGGGTGCTATGGAGCCTGCTGGCCACATCTGAGCCCAGTCACTACAGAACATTGCAATTTTCACCAGTTTTGACATGTGTGCCAATTTTGTATGTTTTTCGAGCATCCCAAGCCCTTCAAAAATGCAATGGCTTAGGGGAATAATAAACTACACAAAAACATTTTCAGTGCAGGTAAAAACTTTCATGTTCGGGCCCTAATCATAGTATGTTTATTGTTACTGTGACTAGAGACTTGTGCCTGACTTGTTACCTGAGAAAGCCCAGAAGTCCCAAGCGATATTGGATCAGAACCACAACTACATCCTGGTAAGCAGCCAAGGCCGAGCCATCATACATTGAAGCTGACCCCAAAGTATATCCACCACCGTGGATCCAAACCATGACCTGGTCAGATAAAGAAAGACCTTGGTATTTTCCACAAAGCATGAAGGACAATTTTTTCTTTATTATAACTGAGCTGAACTTGTAATAATTTCAATCAAACTACATTAAACTGATGAGACTCAAGATAAAAAATTTAAATTGATTGTGACGATTACTAACAACTTAAGTTGCTGTTTGATTACCCTAATGCAGCCTGATAGTAAACATAGAAATTATTATTTATATTGACATTATGGACTTTTTAAAAGAATGGACTCAAACCACCTTCTCAAGCAACACTACCCAAACTTATCCAAAGCTGAATCTCAGTGGCTGAGCAGCTGCTTATGTAAACTGCTTATGTTGAATACACCTGAAAAAAAGAAACACTTATGTATACAAAATAGAATAATACTTCCAAGTACAGTATCCAACAAGTGGAGCACATGGATGTCTTACATGGGTGGCTGCTGGGTGGCGTCTCTCACTCCTTCCCATCCCTCTACAGGCTGAGGTGCAGCCAGTCTCAGAGCAGGGCCTACGGGTGGCTTGGCAAATGGGACACCCAGGTAGGCATGGACCCCAGTCTCTTTCCCCTTAACACTCACATACTCACCTCTCAGGCTCCCAAGCTTTGTGTGGACTTCAGGTGCTGTCAGGATATGAGGACAATCATAATGTGGCAAAAACAACACATGTTTATCAATACAGTGGAGTCATTGTAAAACGATTCTGCGGAAACATAACTATTAGAGCTAAGTAACAGATACAAGCTTAATCCCTCCAAATGTGAAACCTCTAGTTGTTGTGTAGCTTACACAGAAAGAGGCTATTGCCAGTTTATTGCCTGTGTGCAACTGACAAGTGGAAAGTGGTGATAATACAACAGCTTTCCATTTGAAGTGTTAACATTTTTATCTCAACTTGCCCCCAATGGCTTCTTTGTAAAGTGGTGGTGTCACAGCTAGTATCTCTATAATTAACATGGTGAGGTTATCAGAATAAAAAGTTGCAAAAACTAAAAAAACCAAGGTTGTGAAAAAATAGGAGAGAACTCTACTATGATGTCAGACAGATCTGGTCATTTCAAAAATGCAATGAATGACATAAGAATAGGCTACACCACAACATCTGTATATTTGTTAGAACACCCAAAATCATTTCCATATTTCTTGTATCAGCATGAAGTCAGCAAAAGAAAAGATTAGCCTAAATAATTAAAACTTGCACTGTGTTTGGGATAGGCATCTCTGTAATAGGTTGATGGTAACCTTGGTTAAAGTGCAATAAAATGTGAGGCAACACATCTATGGGATGTCAGAGGAAAATAAATTTAGGAATTAGGGCTGTCAAATTAAGTTAATTTAGATTAATTCATTATGAAAATACGCACTAAAAAAGCAAATAAATAAATATAACATTTGCACTGTTATGACCACATTGTTGCTTACAGTAGGTATTTCCCCTGGATAAAAAAAAAAATCATTATTATCATTATTAATTCATATTTATTTATTTATTTCCGTTTTTTTAAAATGTTTTTTTTAAATAATTTAGTTATTATGAATTAATCTCTATCATCAAATTAACTACGTATTCAGTCCCAGACACATTTAAACAAGATATCTGTAAGATGGCTCAAAGTCAGATTTAAAACATAAGCAGTGCATGCAAGATGTATGGGATCCCGGAAATATTTCTCCTACTCACCATGTAGGTCTGCAGCAACACAGAGAAATAAAACAGATGCTAGAAAAAGGAAAGTTTGCTTTGTGCGGAACTTCATGATGGTCGATTGTTCCTGTGTGGTTTGTGACATAGGTTGGTTCGCCAAAGAGGAAGAGGACAGACAAAGTTTCGCCTCCTGTGAAGCTTTCACTGTTGGTAACTTTGATTGAGAAAGTGCTTCACTTGATATTACATGCTAGGTATGATGTGAGACAGCAGATATTACAACACATCAACAGGTGATCGACAGAAAGCACGTCCTGCCCTGAAAGCATTTTCTCATGACGGGTTTCTGTTATCTGTCATTGTGAAAGGCAAGACAAGACAAGACAAGGCTAGTCTATTTGTACAGTACATTTCAACAACAAGGCAATTCAAAGTGCTAAAACCTGATATTTAAGCTGTGTATATTCTAAGCTAAGGAGCACATACTATATTTTTCTATGCTGCGAAGCTTTAATAATGTTATTTTGTTTTCACTACACAACAATCTCCCACGAATCACACTGACACAAGGTACAGAGCTCTTAGCTGAAATAACTGAGCATACCTAACCAGGAAGACAAAAACACAAGTTTGGGGAAAAAATATGATTGGCTTAGCAGGCCCATAATGCATCACCTTTCAACACACATATACATGCAACTATATATCTATAACAACATAGATACATACAATAAAACATAATTTTGGCTTCTTGCAAAGTGATTTCCAAATCCAAAATGCATCCATGATAGTTAGAAGGATAATAAGAGCAGTGGACATACTGTCAACATGCAATTCTGGAGCTCACTTTGTTCCATCATAGGCCTGGGCAGAAGAACTGTGACCCACATTTAAAGATAAACTACGTGCTTTTTCAGAATGGATAACTTGGGTGCTGGGTTAAGAGATCCCATGTCCAAAAACTGTAAAGTGAGCTTGAGGATGCAGAGCTGCATTGCCAAAGTTGGTTTTACAGTTACAAAGGTTCACTAACATCTTACATCTACTAAACTGATTCACTTGTTTGCATCTATTGGTCTTTAGTTGTTAAAACCACTACATATGCTCTAATAAATGTATAAGAGAGATATTCAATCATGTATTTGATTTGTGTATAGTGACCCTTTTGAACAATATGTACATTGGAATCACCTCTGATCACAGTCAGGTCCCCACATCATCTTTAGTGTTCTGACCACTGCATTTTCTCATGTAGAAATGAAAAATACATTAGCAAGTTGTTACAAAACTGTTATATCATTAACAATTATAGATAACTCCTGGCACTGCTAATGGCATACTGTGACAAGAGAATTCAAATCACTGCGGTAACGTGAGCCGCCGGGTGCTGAACCGTGGTCAAGCCAGCCGCCGTCTGAATTTCGTTGCGCCTAAATTAGTGTAATTATGGTAAAGACGGCCGCTGAGCGAGGCGAAGATCCTGAAAGATACATAAACGCGTTTTCTTTCACGTTCTTTGACCTGTTCTAAATTTTATTTTGCTAATGGATAATTGGATAAATCGAAGAGATTGCTGTTCCTGATGTCTTCTCTAACATTCTTAGAGTCGAATCATCCCACTTTGTTTGTGGAAATTGCAAAATAAAATAATCTCTGAGCTCTTTAGGCAGTCTGGTGTGTTTGTTTTGGCTTTGATGAAACATTTTTTCAAACACAATGTTTCACACACACTTCCACACTTACAGTTTCCACAGCTTGAACACCCTGTTACCCATCGTCCAACCACAATATATTAATATGCTCTTACCCAATCAAATGATTGAAAAAGATGATGCTAAGTCAGTGATGTGAATGGATTGGCTTTGTTTTCTCCAAGATTTGATCACAGTTTAAAAAGACACCATAAAGTGTAGTGCGTTGGAAGTGTCTGTGAAAAAATGCAAGAATGTTTCATCAAAGCCTAAAATAGAAGAAACACAACAGACTGACTACAGAGCTAAGAGGTTATTTTAGTTTGCATTTTCCACAAACAGGTACAGTTTGATAACTCAACTTTAAGAATGTCAAAGGGGACATCAGGAACAGCAATCTTTAGAATTTATCTGATAAGCCATAGGGAAAATAAAACTTACAACAGATCAAACATGAGGGAAACGTACAATGCAAACCGATATCACCATTATGTTCATAAAATAACACAGAGGGAATGTTGGGTCTCTTTAAATAAAGGAGTATGGTCTCTCTCTACGTGAAAAGTGCCCGAAGATAATTTCTGTTGTGATTTGGCGCTATATAAATAAAGTTGACTTGACTTGACAGAAACAAGGTGAAAGAAAACGCATATATGTGTTCTGTCAGGACCTTCGCCTCGCTCAGTCGCTGTCTTTACCATAATTACACTACTTTTGGCGCAACGAAATTCAGACCGCGGTTAGCGTGGCCAGGGTTTTGTGCCCGGCGGCCCACATTACAGCAGTCTCAAAATCTCAGAGGAGGAACTATGTGTTCAAAGTAAAAAAAAAGATTTGGAAAAAGATTCAAGACTCAAAATCAAAACGGATATACTTTGTCAGTCTTGGCCATGCGAGTGACCAACTGAGGCAAATCACCATTTAGTTTATATTATAGGTTATAGTTTATATATCTGAAGCATAGCTATTTGTTAGCCTCACCTTGAAAAATTCTAATATTTCTATTCAGGCATATTCATATAGTAGTAATAGTTAAAATAGCTGAGCATTTTGTTGACTGATAGGCGGGCCAGTGGCGCAATGGATAACGCGTCTGACTACGGATCAGAAGATTCTAGGTTCGACTCCTGGCTGGCTCGTTCGTTTTTCTTTCCTCACAACAATGTTCCATATTCCAATTTAAAGGGCGTGTTATTCATACTGATGTTTTATGTCGGTTTTATTTCTGGTAGTGCCAACCGATCATGCTTCCGCCTGCTACCATAAATATACCAGGATATGTGTGCTATGGCCAATCAACTCACATATCCCTACCAAGATTTCCTTCAGAAACCACCATCAACAGAGCAATCAGTGTCTCCGAGTACCCGATTGAATGGAGACACTACGGTTGCCGGCTGGAATTTTAAAAATATAATAAATTTAACGACAGCTTCGCTTCTTACCAACATTTCGAAAGTAACCAATATCACACTGATGTAAAGTCAATTTAACGTTAACATATCTGACTAATAACCTGCCTACTGATGAAATTAGTGACCTAAGTCATTAAAGGAACGTTAAGTTACAAACAGTTGTCCAGTAGGCCTACAGTACAGTACTTAGCTCTACTTTTTCATTTTATTTTAGCTCATCATGCTGTTACATAAGTTTATTGTAAATGAATGAATAAATAGCTAAGTTAGCAGACTAAATGAATGTAAAAGAAAGTGAAAGACCGCTCCAGTCCAGGTCCCCTTCCCCTCATCCACTAGCCTTACCTGAAAAATCCTCTTTGTCCCAGGTGGGACATACGTTGTATTTAATGGCATAATACTTGTGATAGAACCTATCACTCCCTTATAATGCTTTACTTCTGATTCATAGTGATTCTGGGATGTTATCCGACATTTTGAGCCTGTTGGAAAAATAACCATAAAATCAACATAACAAGGTGATCATGACTGAATATAACTGGTAGTAATATACATAGCTGCCTCAAGTAATGTTACCAAATATTTTGTCCATCTCATCTCTCAGATGTTACTTACATCTGTTTCTCTGTTTTCTTTATATTTTCATTTTTTGATGTAGAAGAACACAGTACGAACACCTGTCGCCTCCTCACAAGCATCGGTGTCTGCAGCGTCTATGGTCCCATTAACCCAAACTCCTCTGGCAATCAGCACCGTGTCATCACCATCTGTGGTCCCTCCATCACCAGTGACTTCTCCTGCAACCAGTTCACTGCTCACTCAGTCAAAGCCAGCACTTTCTCCTGGAGCACATAGCTGTGAGTTTTACTAAAGTATCCATAGAGTTTTTGTTGTCACTCTAACTCTAAATGTATATTTGTAATAAAGACGTAAAGACAAATTTAAACTAAATATTTACCTTTTTTCATGTAGCCCCAGTGGACCAATTATCATCACCAGCGCTAGTTTGTTCCTCACAGGACACTGATTGGTTGGAACCACTCGTGGTTCAGACACTAGCACATAACTTGAAGCCTGACAAGATGGATTGGCGTGATCTTGTGATGTCATGATCTCACGAATCCAGCTGCCTCACAAACTATCAGGTGCGTCAGGTTAGGTGGTGTCACATCACCTCAGCATAATAATTGGTCCACTGGGGCTACATGAAAAAAAGTAAATATTTAGTTTAAATTTGTCTTTACGTCTTTATGACAAATATAAACTCTAAGCTGTTCTTACACCACTCAACAATACAGGAAGACAGGAGAGGAAGCACACTGGTACAAGAAAATATGAGAATATAAGAAGACAGACATATGAGACATATGAGAAATAGACAGAGGACTCACAAGCAAAACTGAACACAGCGTTACATTCACTATTTACATAGAGGTAGTACAGAAACACAAGACAAGTGCTGAAGCTTAAACCAGGAGTTAGGTCTATTTTGGTGCATGTGTATGTGTGTATATGAGAGAAGGGTGGGGATTGTGGTGGGGTTTGTACCTTTATTTTTGTTTTGTTTATTTTGTTATTTATGTTGCACTTCATTAATATTATTGTTATTATTTTTTGTTTTATCGCTGTTGTTGTAACTATTTTAAAAAAATATAAAATGGGTTCAGATGTTTCTGTTTTGATTTCATGATTGTCGTCTTCTTCCTTTTGTTATTATTTAGTTAAATTAGTACAACTTCACTAAAAAATCTACAATTTTTAATATCTACACAAGACAGGATTATATGAACTCAAACTGTGTAGACAAAAAAACAATAATCCTCATATTTGTCACATTCTTTGTCTTCTTCATCATCACATAAGGTCCTTAGTTTGGCCCCGGATTTTATATAGGCCTATTTTACATTTCTTTGTGTGACAATATGAATGTACAGTACAAATAAATAAGATTTCGGGTACTAACTTTACTTACTAACTTGTTTACTACTGTTCGTTATTATAACAACGTTATTATTCATTTTCATAAGGATTTGGATAGTTGTGTGACAGTATGAATGTACAGTGGTCATAATATGATCATAACAAGTTGGGAAGGAGTGGGATTGACGATCTCAAATTGTATTTCACCTTATGTGTGATATATTTACATCCACTAATGCGTGCTGTGTAACTGGATAAAGTGTCTGACTATGGATCAGATGATTGTGGGTTTGACTCCTGACTGACCTGCCAACTTTTCTCTCCTCACAACTATAGTCCATATACCGAATTAAAGGTCGTCTTTTTTTAATTACACTGATTCTTTATAACTCAACTATCATTTGGCCAGTGGAAGAACAAAGCAAGAAGTGTGATAATCTAAATGTTAGGAGTATTAAATCAATGTAGCCCTGAACAGTCTAACCAGCCACAATGACTTTTTTTTATTGTGCAAAATTCAAGTACAAACCTTTAAGGCATATTTCAATAATACAAAACATGCATTGGTGTTGACACAGTACTAAAGACAAAATCAGTCAAACAAAGACAAAGGAAAAAAGAAACAGGCTTAAGCGAGAAATTCAATTAAATTAATTAAGAGTGATGGTGCTCTTCAAGCAGCATAAACAAGCCCAGTAAAGTTTCAGGGCGTTTCTTTCCATAATGCATTGAAGAAATTTTGCAAGTAGCTTGAATTCATTCTTCCATCTGTTGATATGGGACTTAACCTTTAAATATTTACATCTATAAATATAAGATTTACACTGGTGACAACTGCCTTGTGAGGTCAGGGTTAAAACTAATATATTTGGGGCGTTGCCAGACACATTTTTCTCTTGGGCAGGTACATTTCAGAACTACTATTAAGTCAGACCTTGTAATATAAAATAACTATTTTCAGATACAATACACACTGGCCTCTTCAGTTATGGTACTATAACATTAGCTGACGACCCCAACGTCAATTAACAGAAATTAAAATCAGTATGATTGATGTTGAAGCCATTTTGAAGTCATTAATATGATACAAATAGCTAAGCAGCCACCTCCTTTTAAACTGAGTAGTTAACGTCAAATCTGCTGATGAATTTCCGTGTAGCCTGTGCTGAGCAGCTGTGAGCTGAGCAGCAGGCTGTCTGTTGTCTCTGAGCTGTCTGACCCAGAGAGACTTGCTCACTCCATGTAAGGAACACACGAAGCCGAGGGCTCATCTCTCGCGAGGAACGACGCCGTTATCGGAATCTCTACAAACAACACGAGAATTCATCATTCACACGGTAATATAACCCAATCTTACACGGGTGCATGTGTCGTGTGCCAGCTGTGGGGGACAGAAGCTGTATCGAAATTATATTTTATAGTTATTTCATCTAACAGTTTTGGATTCTTGGCACTATATTTTGGCGGCCTTTAGGCCCAACTAGCATGCTAACCACCACGCTAGCTTAAACAGCAACTCCTTTGCATCAGCTTTAACGTTAGCGCGCAAGCTTGCAAATCCGATTTCATAGCGCCAGCTAACGTTAGCTTTTTCTGCTCATGCTAGGTTAGTTAACCAATACAAAATGGATCGTTAAGCCGAAATGCAGTTTAAATAGTGTTAGCTAGGACACATTCAATGGAATTTCATTGGTTTGTTTTATTTTTTCAATACTTTGTCATGAAACCCTTAGCCAGGCTAGCAAGACTAGCTACCAACGCTGTGGGATAGACTGTGACAGCAGCTTAGAGGGTAACATTTGCTATCCTGAGTTTTGCTCAACAGTTATAACGTTGCCCTAAGCTACCCTTATTCCTCAAACTAATAGTCTAACGTTAGATAATATCACCCATCACTAAATTAAATGCTAGCTTTTACATGCTGTTTTTCTAGTTGCATTTGTCATCATCGATATTGATATGACGTGATAAATCCTTTATTCATATATTTATATTAAATAGAGCCTCGCCCATGAATGTAAAACTAGAGGAATTGACGCAGATGAGGTCGCAAAACACCCTTTCCCCCCCTCACACTTAAGTTACTGATAACGTTACACTTCCTGTGTTTGCATCTTGGAGATGAGACCTGCCCCTGTACATAGGCCATGAAAATACATCCAATGTATTTCTGTTTGATTGAGTGAAAAAGCACCTTTACATTTATGAATTAAACAATAAAGAAAGGATTTTTCTTAATATAAAAATATATGGGCTTTGAGTTGTGTCCAGAAAGCCCATGTAATTTTAAACAGTCATTGTAAGTGCATTATTCCATGAGGCGGCTGCTCCTGCATTCATTAGTATTGTCTTAAAAAGAATAAATCATGGATGCATATTTTTATAATGACTTCTTCCATTTTTTTAGAAGGTGTAGAGTTAACCTTTAACTCTTTTGCTTTAAATGTGTTTTTTGTCAAAGGATGCAAATTAATTCAGACATATCCATGTAGACTTAACTGCATAACAATCACAAAAGACAGTGAACTTTGTTTGATGAAGCCCACATAAGAAATGTATGATCATAACCAAATAAAATGTTTTATTAAATTACAACACAGGTACACAAAAGTATAGTGTTACTGGCAAATTTAAAAGACACATAGCAGTGGTAGCATAATTTATTAATTAGAAAAGCAGCACACAAGACTAACACAGAGGCCTGACAATATTTTGCATTACATATAGCACAAAAATTTTTCATCGGCTCGACAGACAGATGATCAAAGTGATAGGAAAGAATTGTTAAATATGTGGGCACTGTGGTTTGTGTAATAACCTTATTTCTTAGGTTGGTCTCAGGAAAGTTGGAAGTATATTTCATTTCAATCATTCACTAGCCATAGCCTTGTCTACCAGTTTCCCCTTTCCCTCTTGTGTTTTGTTTGCAATCCGTTGTAGCGTTTAGTAATTGTAGCTGTATTGTTAATAATAAATGTGTTTGTAACTAAAAGTGAAGTTTGTGGTGTTTTCATGTGCTTGCATCTCAGTCTTTTAACCGTAAAAGACTTATATTTTTGCAAAATCATAATTAAGATTAATAACATTCATAATTCTAATTGACCTCTCTTGTGTGGCAATCAAGAAGGACTATTTCCCTATTATTATACATATAATGTGAGTTATAGTGCTGGACAAATACTTTCATGCACAATAATAATTCATGATTCCCCCTGAAAATCATGACACTATTTGAGTGCACAAATTCCTGCAGCCATTTGTACATGCCATTAAATGCCATTTTTCAATTTATAGAGGTCATATCTTCTATATCTTGTGACATTATTAGTGTAGTTGCTAAATAGGTCATTTTTACTTCTTGTTCACAAATATCTAATTCCTGTAAGAAGCAAGTGAAAGGCAGTTCAGTTTGACAAACTAGTCAAAGTGTATTACCTCCAGTAATCCAGAGACAGCTACAGCCACAGCAGAGAGATATTTTGCCCTGATAGTAGCATGCTAGTAAAGAAATATTTTTCTGTCTTGTTGAGTTAACCAAGTTTTCCTATTATCTTATTTCAGCTGTGAACAATGTCTGAGCAAGAGTTGGATGAAATTGTGCAAATAACAGTGGAGGACTTTAACCAGGATGACCGTACAGGTAAGATTCCCGTGAAGCAATATGAAAACATGATTTTTCTATCAGATCTAATGCATGTATAGCGAATAGCTGGATATCAATCTTCTCTCCTCTCCTCTCCTCTCCTCCAGTAATGGTTAGGTTCCATATTAGGCAAGTGCAGCACTATCAAACGTTGACATTAATCACCAGCAATTTTACTAATATAACTGAAGTTTAAATTAGGCGAAATGTGTGCTGTGCAACTGTATTATGTAAAATCTATATAATAAATCCACTATATCCTATTGGGACTTGGATACCATTGCCTTGGATTAGAGCAGAAATACAAGTTCAATCCGGACATCCCAGTGAAATCTAATAAGATGTTGTGTTGTTTTCATGGTGTCTCTGTATTTGATTCATGGCAGACATGCTGGACAATCATGAAGATGATGAAGAAAGGCCTCCGAAGAAAAAGAGGAAATTAAGCAACAGCCAGGAGAATAACAACAACCAAGACATATCTTTTATTAAGGTACTTAAGATCTGTATAATGAACATCATCCAAAGCCCATTTATTTTTTATATGTTTTGTAATTAGTGGTCATAACTTACACATATATATCTGATTCTCTGTCTTTCCAGAACATGTTGGTCTCATTCAGTGCATCAATCAGCCAGCGATTGGAGGGAATTGAGACAAAGTTACTGGCTCTGGATGCTACTTGCAAAGCCCTTGGACGCAAACTGGACAGCATGGTGCCCTGTGCCAAGAGTCCTATCCAGGTCCCTATGGTTGCAGGGTCACCTCAGGGGGCCACTCAAACTTGGAACAAAGTGCGGTGGTAAGCTACAAGTGTTTGCCCAAAAGCACAGTTTGCACCAATCAAACATTGGATATTAATAAACATTTTCAGGCCAAAGTAGGTGTTGTATTTTCTTATGCTGAGAAATTGTCCTTGAAATCTTTTTGCAAAGCTGTATTGTGATTACAGGAGCTAGCAGAACCACATTACTCACTGCAAGCTTATTTCAGACTGTGCAAAGCATGCATACATGAGAATGTGGTTTTCATGACCAATGTGTTCACTAATGTGTTTTGAACTTCTCCCTCAGTGTTGTTCCACAAACAAATGTTATAGTGAGCAGTGAACCTCCAAAGGCCACTAGCCAAGAAGACACTCCACTGGAGAATCTGCTCAGCAAGTGAGTGGCTCACATTCACACTACATGCCTTGTGTGGACTGAAGTCAGAAATTTGCAAATCCTTCCTAACACAGAGCCTCATAAACAATGTTTGATCTGTATGTGTGTTAGACATACTGCACTACAAGTTTGTGTTTCTTTGTAGCACGGTGGCCAAGAGGCGACAGAACACAATCCTGGTAAAGGTGCCGGGCCCTGAGGAGAGTCAGGAGGAACAGGAGAGTGGCTCGGAGGCCAGTGACTCTGTGTCCAATGGTGGCCATTCAAGCAACGCGCAAAATGGCCAAAATGTCACGCTCATCACACTCAACTCAGAGGGTATGACTTCACACTGTTGATACAGACATGGAAGCACACATATGTATGTTATTGCTCTTGTTTCCCTTTAGTCTGTAAGTAGAACGTAAGTAGTAATTGATTACTAGTGTAGTTACCTTAAATTTTGTTTAGATCTCCAAACAAATGTTTTTGATTGTTTTGTTAAAATAGGACCTACAAACGGGTGACAAATTAAAGGAAAAACCAACATAAGGAGCTTCAGTGCACCTTGGCATTGATTCTACAATCCTCTGAACTCTTCTGGAGGGATGAACACCATTCTTCCAGAAGATATTCCTTCATTTGGTGTTTTGAGGATGGTGGTGGAGAACGGTGTCTAAAAAGTCAGTCCAAAATCTCCCATAGGTGTTCATTTGGGTTTAGATCTGGTGAACCTGGAGATCATAGCATATCATTCACATCATTTTCATACTCATCAAGCCATTCAGTGACCCCTCGTGTCCTGTGGATGGGGGCAATGTCATCCTGGGAGACCACTCCCATCAGGATAGAAATGTTTCATCATAGGATAAAGGTGATCACTCAGAACAACTTTGTATTGATTTGCAGTGACCCTTCCCTCTAAAGGGACAAGCGGACCCAAACCAGGCCAGCAAAATGCCCCCCACAGCATAACAGAGCCACCAGATCCCCTCACTGTAGGGGTCAAGCATTACTTTAATTTGTCACCTGTAATTAATGTGGCTAATGTAACACTTTCAGGTGGTCTGCATATTCAGTGGAAAGCAGAGTGTTACATTTTCATGTCCCTGTGAATTTGTTTCAGACTGTTATTGATGAAGTATGATTGGTCATTCATGTTTTCAGTAGCTTCGCCCAGTGGTTTTACTAAGCTTGAGGGAGAATAGTTCACCTCTAAATGTGCAAACCTAAACTAAGTCCATACTGTTTTAATATTTGCTGTGATTGTTGGTTGGGTTGTTTTCAGTGGGCTTGGGACATTTTTGGTTATCTTCAAAGGCAAACTATTGTTCATTTATTTGCTGCTTGTGGGTTACCATGATAGAACTGTATTAGTCAGCATTAGCTAGATGTTACCATGTGTTGTTCAGAGTAGTGTGTCTCACGCTTTGCTTGTGTGTTTGTTTGTGTGGTGGACTTAACAGCTTACATACGCTGTGAGCAAACAGCCAAACCACATATTCTGCTTTTTAATATCTTTAATAATAACACAGTTTTCCCCATAATTCAGCCACTTCTCCTTTACTGCCACATGGGTGTGCTATTGTACTACATGAATTATCTCTGTGGCACTGTACCAGTGTAGTATTTGTCAACCTGGGAATCAATTCAAGTGCATTTTATAGAGTGGATATATTTTGTTTTTCTTCAGTGAAGGAAGGTTAGTTAGAATTTTGTTAATGTCCCAGAAGTCAGTATTATTAACTGAAAGAGAGCTGTGTTTGAATTACTGTTCCTCCCTTTTTCTCCAGATGATTACCCAGGGGGCACTTGGTTGGGAGATGAGAACAACCCAGAGATGCGAGTTCGGTGCCCAGTGTCGCCTGCTGACATGCTCCATATCACTACAAACTGCCGCACAGCAGAGAAAATGGCACTGACACTGTTGGACTACCTGTTCCATCGGGAGGTCCAGGCCATGTCAAACCTCTCTGGACAGGGCAAACATGGCAAAAAGCAGCTGGATCCGCTCATGATCTATGGCATTCGCTGTGAGTACTCCAGAGCTGACATCATAACCATCTACTATTGATGACCATATCAGTTAAATGCCACCTGTTTTACTTTGGTGGACGTACACCTGGTGGTAAATATTCTTTAATGACAAGCCAGTTTACAAAAAGAAGCTTTTTTTTGTACCAGCTACCAGCACTGACACACACCCTCAAGGCTTTGAAGTGAATCCAACAAAAATATCCCTAAAAGCAACATGCAGGTGTTACTACATTTTGCTGTTTTGCTACTCCAACATATCTTCATGTCAAGTGTTTCTGAATTTCTGAGTCTGAACTTGCCAGTGTGTGATGACTTAATTGGCAAAATGACCCACTAGTCACTGCCAAGGCAGCATCTAGTAACCACAGTTTATCTCATGATGATTATATGATTTCTGCATATCTGAAATTATCCCAATAAATTTCACTCAGCCGGGGTTTAAATCCTTGCCCCCTTACAGCAATGAATGAACTCTCGGAGACCTTCCCACATTTCATCCCCATGCCTTTACAAAGCAGCATCGAATTGAACACAGAAATAGACTGCAGTCTGTATTCCAAAAGCGGGTTACAACAACATGCATTCATCATTGCACTCAAGCGTTCGTGTTCAACACATTTTTATAACATACCAGGCTCTAAATGACAAGCACATGTCTGGTAGAAAGATCTAGCTAGCTAGCTAGCTAATGTAAAGAGTGGCTCTGTTAGCTGTAGCCTGTCCTTCAGAGTGCCCCTTGCAGGAGGTTTTACTTTCTTACCTGTATTCCCTCTCAGCAGTGTGGGTGTGTGCAGTTATGTAGATTTGACCTAACATAGAGGTATGCAGGTGCTGGAACAGGGCCAGGTGACTTTTGGGTGACTCATTCTGCCTGCTTAAAAAAATAAAAAGAATGAAGGAGCACCTGCTTTGCGTGCCTGTACACGACCCATCAGGTGTGAAAGAGCTGCCATACGCTGCCATCTGACTATCCACAGATACCCCTCAGCTTGCCCTCTGTCTCGTTTTCTAGCCTCAGGCTTGAGCTGTTTTGTTAATTTATGTGGAAATGAGCTGTCAAGCGGCTCACCACCTTTAAACAGATCATAACACTGAGGTATATAGTCACCAGTACACCTGCATCCAGTCTCACCTGCACATATCTTTACTGTGGGAGGGATGAGGGACAGTCACAGGCCTGTGTTGAGACTGCTTGTCAAAGAGGGTTGAGGAGAAGTAAACAGAATCAGGACAGTTGTTTCCTGTAACTGTTTCAAGTGATGAAGTGGCCCTATTGCAAACACCTTGTTCTATAGCCAATCAGGCAGCTTAATGATGTGCAGTCTGTCTGTTCTAGTGCATTAGTCTGTTCCTTTGTTTTGCTGTGACAAAGCTGGGATTAAATCTCTTCTTATTTCTGTATCTGCAAGTATTATTGCAAAGTCTGTATGAACGCTATAGTTCTATTCTGACGTTGTAATGAGTTAAGGATTAAGCATATCAACAAGCCTACTGCATACATATTTTATGCAAAGACGCAACCTTCAAATTTAATTATGAAACAATATTCCTCCTGTAAAATGTGCAACCCACCGTGTCAGCCTGTGATACTCTTGCTAGTAGGCTGTATTATTCTAGCTGCTTGCATTGATGCTGAAGTTTCCTTCAAATGTAGGTTTGTTTAGTGGGGTTTATGTCATCAGGAGCTTGTCATGTTAAAATATTGTACCTTCTGAAAGTATACACTACCTCTTTGTTTCCTCACTGAAGCTGAAAGCAGACTAGTTGGTTTCCTGCAGTACTGAAACAGAGAGGAGGAGGTGAGGTAAAGGACAAAGTAGGGCTGTTAAAATTGGCCAAAAATGACGTTTGAGTATTCCTTCTAACAAGAATAAGTCAAAAACCCAGTATATGGCTGGATCGTGCATGGGTGTGGAAAATTGTGGCTGATTTGTTAAAGGGATAGTCAGTGGTAGTGTCTTCCTGGAAATTAAATGTTCATCTGGAGGCTGTGGCGTAAATTATAAATGAAAGTTTTGACAGCATTTTGGGTGCAAATTCAGGAGGTTCATCTCCGCCCAGTTACTGCAAGTGCAGCTACACTAAACTGATATAACAACATAACATGAGTCTCATGTTTTACGTGCAAGACTCATATTTTAATGCTGTTGTTAATCGTTTGTGATGTGAAAACGTCAAAAGAAATAAAAAGTTTGTGTCCTGGTGTTTAGTTCAGTTATAAAATCCAAATGTACCGCGGAATGTTTTAATGACTGCTCACTTGTATGCTTTATAACAGGGTGCAACATACTCTGAAGTTTCATAGTAATCTACTGACAGGCTCCACTTCACTTCAGCTATCGACAGCCTATCTGCTGTTTCTGAAAAACACACTCTCCTTTCTCCGCCTGCCAAACCCAACAAGATTTCTAACCAATGAACAGAGTGACAGCTCCCACGCGGCTTTTGTTGATAACATTTTGGTTCACTTGAAATTTTGCTGTGTGAAACCAAACCAAACCAAAGGGAAAACGCACAACTCATCCACTGATTCAGATCAAGTAAACAGGTGTGAAAACACCCTTAGATTGCTTGGAGTGCAACTCCCTCTCTGTGCGGCCAAGTTGGGTTGTGAACTCTGCCGTCATTACCACACCGTTGTTGAATTATTTGCTTGTTTCAGCTTGAGCTACATTCCATTTTCAATCAATGAAAGTGACGTTTGACTCCTGTCCATCATGCAGTGCATTAAGTGCAGTGGCCCAGGCCCATGGGAGAACTCGCAGGGCAGACAGCTGCGGTAGTTCTGCTTTTTTTACAACTCAATTACGTAATCTAATTTAGTATATTCGTTGACAGCCCTAGGACAAAGCATATCTGGGGCAGCATGACATATCAAAATAGTGAAATTAAGATATTATGGCGATATGATACACTGATTAATGACTAGGCCAACAAGATTTGATTATGCATTTGATTATACCATTGACCATGACCTCCATGTCTCTGCAGGCCACTTGTTCCACAAATTTGGCATCACGGAGTCAGACTGGTACCGCATCAAGCAAAGCATCGACTCCAAATGTCGTACTGCCTGGAGACGCAAGCAGCGTGGTCAGAGTCTGGCTGTCAAGAGCTTCTCCAAACGGACACCTCGCAGTTCAGTCACAGGTGAAGTACAGATTATTATCGGAGTCATCTCCTGCATTAACGCATGTAGTTGTCTGTTGTGTTCTCCATTGCTGAATAACTTTCTGTGCCTAATGACCGTGGCGCATGCTACCTAGGATGTTGTGTGTGTGTGTGTGTGTGTGTGTGTGTGTGTGTGTGTGTGTGTGTGTGTGTGTGTGTGTGATGTTTTTGTCTATGTGGAGATACATTGTGTGAACATAATAACTCTAGAAAAGATGAATAATTAATCTTTAGTGCAGTTTTCTGCATTAGTATACATACTAAAGACAACTTATTCTCTTGAAACTACTGTAAATGCTTTTAGATATGAGATATTAATACTACCTATTACAGTTGAAGTCGGAAGTTTACATACACTTTAGCCAAATACATTGACACTCAGTTTTTCATAATTCCTGACATTTAGTCCTAGTAAACATTCCTTGTCTTAGGCCAGTTATTATCACTACTTTATTTTAAGATTGTGAAATGTCAGAAGAATAGTAGAGAGAATGATTTATTTCAGCTTTTATGTCTTTCATCACATTCCCAGTGGGTCAGAGGTTTGCATACACTTAGTCAGTACTTGGTAGCATTGCCTTTAAATTGTTCAACTGGGGTCAAACGTTTCGGGTAACCTTCCACAAGCTTCTCACAATAATTTGCTGGAATTTTGGCCCATTCCTCCTGACAGGCCTGGTGTAACTGAATCAGGTTTGTAGGGCTCCTTGCTCGCACACGCTTTTCAGTTCTGCCCACAAATTTTCTATTGAACTTAGGTCAGGGGTTTGTGATGGCCACTCCAATACCTTGGCTTTGTTGTCCTGAAGCCTTTTTGCAACAACGTTAGAAGTATGCTTGGGGTCATTGTCCATTTGGAAGACCCTTTTGCGACCAAGCTTTAACTTCCTGGCTGATGTCTTGAGATGTTGCTTCAATATATCCACATAATTGTCCTTCCTCATGATGCAATCTATTTTGTGAAGTGCACCAGTCCATCCTGGAGCAAAGCACCCCCACAACATGATGCTGCCACTCCCATGCTTCATGGTTTGGATGGTGTTCTTCAGCTTGCAAGCCTTCCTCTTTTTCCTCCAAACATAATGATGGTCATTATGACCAAACTATTTTTTTTCATCAGACCAGAGGACATTTCTCCAAAAAGTAAGATCTTTGCCCCCATGTGTAGTTGCCAACTGTAGTCTGGCTTTTTTACGGCGGTTTTGGAGCAGTGGCTTCTTCCTTGCTGAGCGGCCTTTCAGGTTATTTTGACATAGGACTTGTTTTACTGTGGATATAGATACTTTTGTACCTGTTTCCTCCAGCATCTTCACAAGGTCCTTTGCTGTTGTTCTGGGATTGATTTGCACTTTTCGCACCAAAGTATCTCATCTCCAGGATTCAGACCATGTCTCCTTCCTGAGTGGTATGATGGCTGTGTGGTCCCATGGTGTTTATACTTGCGTACTATTGTTTGCACAGATGAACATAGTATCTTCAGGCGTTTGGAAATTGCTCCCAAGGATGAACCAGACTTGTAGAGATCCACAATGTTTTTTAAATTTTATTTTCCCATGATGTTTGTAAACAATTGCTGGAAAAATCATCTCATGCACAAAGTAGATGTCCTAAGCAACTTGCCAAAATAATAGTTTGTTAACATGAAATCTGTGGATTGGGTAAAAAAATGACACTATAATCACACTTCAACCTAAGTGTGTAAACTTCCGACTTCAGCTGTATACATGTTATGTGACTGGAGTGATTTCCAACAAATTAAACACTAGATTGTGTTTAAAAGATCTAAATCAAGTCAATTTTTAAGCTTATTAATCGCTCTTGTCTTTTGAATGTTGAAATGAGTCAGAACATTAATATTTATCTCTATGGCCAGAGAAAACTGATACCTACCAGGCACCGCTCTCATAACTCCTTATCAGCTGATAACGTTGCCACGTTTCTGTGGTTGTTTTCAGCTGTTTTCTAGTTTTTAGTTGTATGAGTCAACTACAGACCCTATAAAGAGATATCTGCTGCTCATTCTTTTGCTTAAGGGCCAGTGACACCACCGCTGATTTTCAGTTTCTCTTGGTTTCATTGGAGCAGCATGTGACATCACTTTGCTCCAAGTTATGAAGGTCATTCACTCCGTGCTGTCGGAACAAATTTCACATTTGTTTAGCTTTGAGTTATGAATGTGAACTGGTGCTCAACCACTATGAAAGGAATGTATGTAAGTGCTTATTTTCTGCATGAATTAAGTTCTGAACTCAAAAACTCTGAAAGCCAAAACATTCTCATGGTTTTGCCCAAAGTTGAATACGGGTAGTTACCCATAAGTAAAGTCATTTCTATAAAACATAACTGGTACTCCACCTAAAGGCTTTCCACTAGTATTACTCATGTGCAAATTGATTTGGTGCAAATTTTGGGTTGGTTAATCATGGCATGACTGGTGAACTAGTCCGTTGCATCGTTTACATGCACCTTTATCTCATTAGTTGGCTATATTGCACCAAATGATGGATGACAAAAGTTTCCTTTTTTATCTTTCAGTTCCTCTTATATTACTTTTATGAAAGAAAATGACTGTACGCAAGTACAACAAACAACAGTGCACACTCAGATGCATCCTCACTTATTTCATAGGCTATGTGAAAGCTATTTCAAGACCTGAGCCTAAATGCAGATAGTGTGTATTGGTGCAGATGGTTCTAATCTGCACACAATGCCTGCTGTCCTTCCCTCCCTGTGAGCCATCACCTCTCACCTCTGACCAAGGAAAGTAAGACTGCAGGGGAAACCCAAATATCCTGTGAGCACACACTAGGGGTTTATTGTCAGGCCCTGCCTTTTCAGGCCACACACACCCCAGAGTGTACAACACAAACACTAGTTCAGATGGTGCATGTACAAACATGCAAAGACACACACCAAACAATCATTCCCTCTTTAATCAGATTATATCTTAATGGACTGGAAAGAGGCAATTCTTCTGCTTTTAAAACCATTACTTATCAGTGAACCAGCACATAGAGCTCAGACCAAAACTGTAGTTTCCGCAAGCCACCTGGCTCTTGCTTCCTCATCTGGCAAACAACAGTACTGAGGATTATTTACATAGTGCAGTACATAGCAGTAATACCGAAAGATGGGAGACAGCCTTATATTTCAAAGCAACATAACACAAAACAGAACCTTTGAGGTGTATGTGATATGCACTGTATGTTTTATGTCAGTTCAAGCTACGTTTCCAGATTTTTTTAATTTATGCTCAAAAAAGTGCTCATAGACTCTCCGCTCTGCAACTGCAGGATGGTTTGCTACGAGAAATGACCTCGAATTCTGTCAGTCTTCACTTCTCTCAGATGGTCTATATATTGCTGCACGTTTTGACATCTCACAGGAGAAGGTGTGATTTTGTTTATTTTGTGGCCTGTGGTGTAGACGTCGGTATCATTGAGTGCTCTGCTGTCTTTGACTGCTGTGTCTTGACATCTTTGGGGTAGCGTGTCGCTGCATTGGGTGATGTGATGGATCCATGCAGGGGTTTCAAATTGCTGATGTGATAGTGAGTGTTTAGACTGAGGCCTAGAGTTTGTGTTTGGCTGCTAGACCATGAGTGTGTTTGGATGGCTAGCTGGACAGTTCTTGTGTATTTAGGCGTATGATAAAGTATAAACACAGCATCATCCAGCAGATGGCTTGGGAATTAGCCAGGCTTTTACAAGAGATTGCTCAGGCCCCTTGCATGATCATGTGTGGGTATGTATAGGTTGTGTGTCTGTCTGTGTCATGCTTAATCTACTGTAAACATGAGCACACCAATGACTGTACTGTTTGTCCCCCTAAACAGAAGGAGGCATGGCAGAAGAAACAGCCCACATTGAGACTGCCACCCAGCAGACCTTGCACTACACGCTGGCCAATCAGCAGGTCCAGTTCCACCGTATCGGCGAGGATGGACAAGTTCAAGTGGTGAGTGTCAGGTGTTTCATCCTTGATCTTTATTTGTATGCATGAGTGGCAGTTCTATTTATACTCAAACACTCAACAAATTATCCTCTTACTGTGAGAACTTGACTATTTTTATCTTTTCTTTGTCGTTCGTGGGTTTTTTCAGGCTGTGGTCATGTGATGATCCCATAGAGCAGGGTTTGTAGTGTGTGGCGTCAGATCTCGCCATCCACCACAATGACACATACAGCAGAAATAAAGTACAGCTTATATAAATGAAGGAGTGGCAGCTGATGATCAGGGACTGGATGACCTTGTACAGCTGCTATGGTCAAATGTCACAATCAGGCCCACTACACATTATGGGTGGGCTGACAAACAGGAAGTGACTGGAGCTGTTTAATCTTCTCTTCCCTGTGCCTCTAAATCACTCTAAGGACCTAAAGTATGTCCCATATCCATAATATACACTAACTCTAAGCAGTTTTTGAGTATGAAGTGTGATAACACTTGGCAGGTGACGAAATAAAGTATACTCAAAACAGCTGGTATGCATCCTAAAAGCACTAGAGTTTTGAGTGTGCTGTTGTACGCTATTCTGCCACAATGCAGTGCACAAAGGAAATGGAGGAGTTACTCACAGCTGGACAAAATTGAAAATAATAGTGGTTGGTGATGAAATAGCTCCAAGAACAACTCAGAAAATAAAAAAAATAACTATTAATCTTTTCAGAAAACATTTTTCTGTCTTTTTGTTAGATTTAACTGGTGGTGGCATTCTGAAGTCGCAGTTTTGCAACATTTCCTACTAGTATAAAACTATGTGGTATGTTTCTTGTATACTAACTGAAAAAATGGTATACAATGAAGATTAGTGTATAGTACTTAGTACATACAATTAGTATGTAGTATGGAAGAGAGCCAGTATCAGGGGACAAGAGACAGACTGGTCACTCGATCAAACTCTGGTCTGATGAAGGTCTCAAACATGTCAGTTTTAAGGTTTCACTGTGTCTGTGGGATTTATCAAACTGGTATTTAACATGCTAGGTCCTACTTCAAAGTTCACCATGGAGTTTGATTAAGAGCAGCTTGACTCAGTCTTGATAGTTGTTTTATATTCAAACAGCCAGTGACAGATACACACTTGCTGAGAGAAAGTGTGTGTGTGTGTGTGTGTGTGTGTGTGTGTGTGTGTGTGTGTGTGTGTGTGTGTGTGTGTGTGTGTGTGTGTGTGTGTGTGTGTGTGTGTGTTTGTGTGTCATGAGGAAATTAAGTTAGATTTTCTTGCCTTAGTACAAAAAGACTGAAGGTACTGATGATAAGAACATGTCTGAGAAAGGAAGGAACAGGCATAAAAGATGGAAGGCAGGAAGAAAAGTTAAGGAGAACATGGAGGAGTGGGAGAGAAGGATTGTTAGGAGCTCAGTGTGCATTATTATCCTCCTGATACTCTGCGGAGTATTAAAGGGTGCAGCTGAGCTTTAAATTTATGAGTGCTGCTAATATAGCAGAGGAAATCAAGTGCATTTACTGGAAGTGAGTCATCTTTGCAACCATTGTCTGGTATTTGCCAAACTAAATTCGCATGGTGTTGTTTCCAGATTGCATCTAGCACAAGACTGCTCAGTTAACTATTTTTAATCACAATTTGTACATTGCTGCTTAAGCATAACTGCACTTTATAATCTTATGATCATTTATATGTTGATTTAATTTGATTTTTTTGTTTTTTTGAAAATAGTTATTAGGATAAAAAATGAAATTATTGTTGAATTATTGTTCATATTTGTTCATTCCAACTTCAGCCGTCTAATATTTCATGTGTCTCTCTCAGATTCCACAGGGTCAGTTGCATATTGCCCAGGTGCCACAAGGAGAGGAGGTGCAGATCACACAGGACAGTGAGGTAAGTTTTGTGTGTGTGTGTTTGTGTGTGTGTGTGTGTGTGTGTGTGTGTGTGTGTGTGTGTGTGTGTGTGTGTGTGTGTGTGTGTGTGTGTGTGTGTGTGTGTGTGTGTGTTTGTTAGGATGATAGAGAGAAGAGGACCACTCCTTTTCTTAAGTCATTCTTCCTGGTGTATTAAATTTCTTAGCAAACACATCACTCAGGAGAATTCGTCTTGTTGCAGGGAACTCATGCTTCAGAAAGAAGTGGTTTACTGAAACTAAAAAGAATGTGTGTCATTGTGGGAATTTCAGTATGTTGCGTTGGAAGTGACTTATAGTATTTGACTGGCTGTTTGAATTAATCTTCAATATTTATGGGAGCATTTGGATTCAGCAGCTGCACCCCTGATTGCCCTCTGACATAAAGCTATTTCCAATGATGGTTTGAATTTAAAGAGACAAAAACTTTCTTTTTATTTAGGAAGTGAATGGTGGAATTGATAAATATGAACAATTATTGATTCTTTTTTTTTGTTAAGCTTTTTTGTTGATTACTGTTCAACCTAGAATAATTACAAACACAGAGATGCTTGCAGATATACACTGTCGCATGACATTACAGCTATTAAATCCACTGTATGTTCTTTAGGCCAATAGAGGGATTTGTTGCAAAGACCGGCACACAATGAGAGCTGCTGTCCAGCGCATTGCTCTACCAGGTGTCCTATGATGAGGCTGTCTGTCATGTTGAAAGCTCGCCAAGTGTTTCTTCAGAAAATTGGGATTGATCCCGCTTCAGCTGTGCGCAGAAACAATTATTCTAATTTTTAACTACACCCATTTCCTCGTGATTGATCAAATTTGTTATTGCACAATTCAGATTTTGTACACTACAAACTAGCTTTCTTCCAAAAGAGAGAAAAGAAAGAACACTTAAATAGAGAAAAGTATTATTTGTCATCTGACAAATATGCTTGGTTAGAACTATTAAGCTGCATTTACTGTGTGTGTCTTTTCCAAGAAGACAGACATACAAGTGAAGCAAAATGCACCTGAGTAATAGCTGCTATTTAAGTCATTAGTGAATTTTAGCAAAAGCAGATGTTGCTTATAGAGTAGGGCTTGGCGATATGGAAAAATATGATCACGATCATTTTTTCCATATTGATCAATATTGATATTTATCATGATACATAATTTGATAATGCTGTCAGTTTGAGTATCCTGATAATGACTGAAGCCTGAAGAAACCAGAGGGTTCATTAGTTAAACTTTAGAATGGCTTATTAACATGAAAAATAGAATAACATGATGTAAAAATGTAACTTTGCAAACAAGCTTTATCTGCCTAACAAAACAATACAAGTTAGCTTGCCTTGTAACTTATTAAAATACTGTAACTAAAACTAAAAGCTGTGACTATCACATCGAATTCCTGTCGCCATCTCTCAGTTTTAGAGGTAGAAATCTGAGTAAAAAGTGCAAAATTGTAAACCAGTGATCATTATACTACATCTTTATATATATATATGCTTAGTTCACATATCACTAGATTAGCTAGTTTTCTTTTTGAAACAACAGTAGTGTTAGTGGGTAACTAGCCTTACATTGCTACTCTGTTTACTTAGCTTTGTGCTTAGCTTAGCTGAGCAGTTAGCTTTGTGAATCCACAGTCAAAGCAGCCTCGTTAAAACGATGATGTGTGATGACTGCTCTGCAGTTGCAGACAGGATGTCTCTACTAGTGTCCATGAGTTAGAGCAGCTTTTTTCAACCAGGGTTACTTTAGACGTGATGGGCACTCCAGCTGCAGCCCTGCTAATGTTAGCACTAGCGTATCCTCATCAGCAGATGCGGCGGAGTTTGTCCCTCTTCGCCAGCCTGGGTTCACTGTTTACCTGGGGAACAGGCTCTGACATAGAGGCTAATCTGAGGTATCATCATATCGCTTTCGTGCCCCTCGGTTCCACACATTTATTTCCTCTTTTCCAAAGGACATCCACTTTCTTCACTGGTAGCGCAAACAATACGTTGCGGTAGGAAATGGGCGTGTACTTTGATGTGCAAGCCAAAAACTGCAGACTGACTGGCTGTCGTGTTTATTTCTGCTGTGTGATAGGCTGTTAGATCTATCCATATCGAGTTAAAAATGTCTGAAGTTTATCATCGTAATCGACATACCTTTTTTTTGTGATCCTGTATCGAGATCGCTTTATTGCCCAGCCCTATTATAGAGTGCTTTAATGTTAGGTACACTTATGCATGGGGTTATGACTTTGTTTCCACATAATGCCCCCTCACCAGACATCTCTGCATGAACTCACAGCGTTGTGCTGCCAGTTGAAATCAGAATCGAACTCAAAACCACACCGACTGCTGAAGAGGAATTTCCGCATCAGCATCATTGTTAATGATTTATCGAGGATGTGGGAGAGAGATTTATTTCAAGGCGCCAGTCTGTGTACACACATACACATGTAATCACATAGTGTATATGATATGTGCCACACATGCATGACAGCTTGACATTTATGCAAAAGCAATTGACACTCTGACCAAGTGTTTTTCTCATTTCCTATTCAGTTGTGCTAAAGAGCACTCAGAGGACGAAATGCACGATTGAGTGAGAGAGACAGAGTGAACTGGAGGCAGAAAAGCTCTAAAGCCTTTCCTGCTCTTTGTGGCTGAGCCCAGATTTTTTTTTTTTCCTTTCTCCTTCCTATTCCATGATATTGTTTGTTTTTTAGAGTTCAAAGCTTAGCAACAAAATCCCACTTCTCCCAACTGCCACTCACAGAATATGTTTTCATTAGGAACTGGCCCCTTTCATTAAAGACATTGGTTTTAGCGTGCTTGAAAAGGAAATGAGCTGTTTGAGAGATTACACTGCTTTCTGGCCATATGGCAACTCAGACAGCACTGCATCTATACATGAAATACAGTTAGTGAGAGAAAACAGCTCAAACTTGGGGCAGGCTAAATATGGCTTATATGATGTCCTCTCTCATGTGGTCTTGTTAATATCACTGCGGGTGTTTTATGTGTTTTATAAATTTTATGGTGGTCATTGCATCATGATAGGACTGAAGTGACGGGTCTGTGCCTGCACATATGTGTTTTTGTTTTCGTTTGTAGAATGACAGAATAGTTGACGTATTTACAAGGACATTTCATTCTCTTTTCATTCTTATGTCATCATGTATTAACACATGACAAACACTGCATGCTCAGAATCCTGTAAAAATAGTTGTGATGGCACGCTCCGGTCGCCTGCTGGCTGGGACGACCGTGGTTCGATTCCAGCAGCAGACCTTTGTTGCATTTCATTCCCTGTCTCTCTTCCTTCGTTTCCTGTCATCTCTCTCCACTGTCTATTAAAATGCCCCAAAAATATATTAAAAAAACAAAACAAAAAACATTTGTGACACTTTTCAGATATTGCTGCAAAAATTATAGCTAATGGGAGAGCCAAGAAGTAACACAAGGTGTCTTTTATATAGTTTTCTGATCAATAATTGTGTATATTTGATGCAACATCAGGGTTTTGGCATGACGTGTAATCTCTCTATTTCAGGGGAACCTCCAGATCCACCAGGTGCATGTTGGTCAGGATGGACAGGTAAGAACATGTTCACAGTAAACTAAACTAGGAGTTGTACTAATTTATTTAATCCACGCTACAGATTATAAACCACATATTTTTACCGCTGCATACTTTTATACATAAAATGCAAATCTGTCACAGAGAATAGATAAGAGTAATGGTGGATGTGTGTGGGTTTGTGTTAGAAAAATGGCCGTTCATCAGGATACTTGCATAGTAGTGATCATCAGATCTTCCACAAATGATTCATATGTGTGATTATGCCAAACCCTGAGGACTGTCTGTGCAGAACTGGACAGGCTTCAACCTTGTCTTTTTATCCACTACTTATTCCATCCTTAGAAATGGGAAATAGCCTTTAACTTCTAACATTAAGGGCAGTAAATTGATGGAAAAAGCTAATTTTGAAAGGTTTTCTATGACATTCCATCTATTTATGTACCTTCATTCAACATCTCATGCACAAAGTCACTAACTAGTCCAATTAGGATGTTTTACTCGAAAATGTAACATACCTGACACAAGAAGAAATGACATTAATGTTTCAATACCAAGATTCCAATTTTCTCCCTGAATTGCAAAGATATCTTTGCCTCTTTTTATGCATTACAGCCTTCAGTGGTCTGTAAAATCGTGACCCTGAATTTTTTCATTGAATCTATTTCTTCAGTCATTGCACAACAGCTCTTTACCATTTTAGCTGTGATTTTTCCATGTAAATGCATCTGGCAGGTGCTGGATGTTTACATTTTTGCCATTCAGGGTAGTGAACCATGGTGATTTCCATGTGTGGTGTTGTCAAGTTCATACCCTCTATTATACTGTCACTGTGAGTGTTATGATGCTGATGTGAATGTGTTATGGATATTTGCTGAATATTTTACCAATAGTTTGTCCAATGCTGCATTCATGATAGCCACATTCAACTGGCAGACAAATATTAACTCTATGCCCATCTTCCTACTTTATTTTGAGGAGCTCTAGATAGGAAATACAGAAAGAGAGAGATGGTGAAATAAAAGTAGTACAAATCAAACAAATACTTGTTTTTTTGTAGAATTTGGTATTTAACTGAAAATATACTTATTCTAATATTAGGTGTCGCTGACCAACCTAATTTTTCTTTTGTTTGTATGGTCAGTGAAAGCTTTAACAAAGTGTGCTGGAGAGCTATCACCTAAACACCCAGTTGTCATCCAGTCACACGCACCTGGCTTCATGTTTCTCAAAATTATGAACCCATCATTTGTTCTGCTTCTAAGTATGAAAGCTGCTAACTATAACTTTCTACAGTGTAAACGTAATCGACCGACCAGGCAATTTAAATTTAATAAAGTAATGTTTTTAGCCTGCTTCCATGTTATCAACTTGGACAGGTGAACCCCAACAAACCCGATGACGGAAGTACAGAGAGCCTCCTGAACCACGGTCATCTCTGTTTTGGGGCATTGTTTGTTGTTCATTGCACTCCACCATACAATTGGATATGATAATGATGTATTAATTAGAAACATACGCTCACACACACATATACACACACACACTTAGATGTTCCTCATGTCCTCCCAGTGTCTGTTTTTGTTCATCCCTCACTCCTCCTCCATCTCTGTCTTGGATGTTTTGGACCAAGGGCCCTTCCTGTTTCTCTGTTCTTTCTGCTGAGATCCAAGCAAGTCTCGATCAAAGCAGAGCCGGCCTGTGTATGACCATTGCAGGCCACATATGGACGCCTGAAGACTAGAGCTGTACCAGACTCAGATTTTTGTCAGTCACATCGGATTTAGCTATTCAATATGAAGATTTGACTATTCATTACTTTTTTTTTTTCATATAGACTATCTGGCAATCAGAAAATCCATTGGCATGAGTTTCAGTGATGATTTCGACCACATTAACATAATCAAATGAAACAGAGTCATAGGAACATATTTTTGAGCATTTAAAAATCAATAAAAGTTAGCTGCATATGATGCAAGATTTGAATTGCCAACATTTAATGTCGGGCTACCATATGGATTTATCGGAATAATGAGACAGGCAGAACGCATGTATTTCTGTTTAAGTCAAGCTCTTATAGCCTAATTTTTTATTTCACTGTAATCATTAAAAACAATGTGTAAATGAATAAACAAATGAAGCAGTTTAAAATAAATTCACAGGATTGGTCGCTAAGAAATAAAAGGCATCTCCTCTTCAACAGGATAGGCCTACTACTTTATTTCTCTTTACAGATTAGAATTATTTTTAGATGAAAATAAAAACTGTGGGCCTGAAAAATAAATTCACAGCATTGTCCACTTTGAAATAATAATCAAAAAAACCCTGACTGCTCAACTTGAAGAATCTCAGTCGACTGAAGGGTCCCTGACAGATATTTTGACTCATTGACTTTCAGGGGGCAGCCCCACTGAAGACCAAGACATTATTTCACTTTCATGATTTCATCATGTCTGCTTAGAAGCCAGGCGTAGGGGAAGAAAATTCTTTCTCATGCTGTCTGTCTGGTTAAACTGTTTTATGTTATTTTGTAAGGACAGGTGCTTTTATGTAGCAACCAGTGGATTTTTTTCCTACTAAAATGTGAATGGAGGCCACACATAATCACTGTGGGGGTTATTACTAGAAATTACACATTATTATCTACATTTTTAAAGGTTATGATTTCCTCATGACCCCCTAAAGAAAATTAGATACACATTATGTAACTTTAGCATTACACCCTAAAACAGTTGGTTGACTAAATGCTGTAGCGCTGTGGTTGTTTTCAGACAGAGAAAAGGCACAGCTCCCTCATTCATTTCAATGAGGTAATTTTATGCAGTACCTGGTGCCATGTGACCCTGACACAGTGGGGCTGCAGTTGCTGAGGGCTCCAGCAACAAAACGCAGTGTAATCTGCAAAAAAGTTGAATCTGGCTCACTTTTTGCTGCAACGCAATGTAAAGTCACTGGCAGCCAAGGCGTCGTAATTTCCAATCAAATATGTGCAAGTGCACATTCCTGGTAGATTACTTTGTAACATGGACAGTGTAATTCTACTGTTTCCCTGGTGATTTCTGCAACAGAAGATAAAATTATTCTTCCCAGTGTTATATACCACTCTGCGGTGTTTTGATGTCTGAAAAGCCTTCAAACTTATGAAACTATTGCTCAAATCAGCCTCATAGGATTATATTTTATTTTCTCGCCAGTACCTTTAACATCAGCCTCCGACCAAAGCAGCCCCTTGTGTTTGAAGGCCCAGTAAGACCACATTACTTATTTTCAAGGTCTGTTGTAAAAATAGCAAGAATAGATTCTGCAGCCTTAAATTCACACTTCCTGAGTTGTATTTGCCACTTCGTTGGCTCAGTCATGTTCACTCCGCTCATAATTCAGAAATTTCTGGCAAGAACTGAAGGCAGAATAAGACGGAGATTTTTCCAAATACTACGCCAATGAAGAGACTTAAGAGGTTTAAAAATGTAATGCAAGTAATGACCTATTTATTCAATCAGTAAAGTAATACCATGCTTTGTTCCAGTAGTAGTAGTAGGAGTAGTAGGAGTAGGAGTAGTGATGTGATTATAGTAACAATACTTTGTAAGGAATTCTTTGAAGCTCCCAACATTGCACTCGAAACCTAATCATCACCTTTCTATATAACATGTCAAAATTGGGGGTGATGAAGGCGTTGCAAGCCACTCACCGTCTGGAACCACGTGCTTTCAGCTGCTCAGTTCTTCATTTTATTGTCAGATTAATATCTCAATCATCCAATTCGCCCATAGGTTCAAGGCGCCATTGACTGTCTGTGTGCGTGTATACTTTTTCTTTGGTTGTTGTTTGTGTTGTTTTATAGGCTATTTGGCTCCATGTGTGTTTTCAATTGATTGAGGTACTCACCACACATCCTGGAGCTCCCTCTCTCTCTCACACTCATAAACACACATGCATGCTTGTGTCCTCGACTGACCTACTTGCTGAGCCTGACAGCAGCATTCCTCTCTGTCTCTCTCTAGGATCTTGGAACACGTTTTGGTCAGAGTTTGATTAAATTTTGCACCATAACACACGTTTTCTAGCAGTTATCGATTCAGTTCGCAGGGTGTATGCCGTCCCATACACGTAACATGCATTAACAAACACAGAGTTCAAAGCTACAGTGTGTAATGTGTGTAGGCTTTTGTTCCTTGCAGACAGGCACCACAGGGTCCCAGGATGTGAGAACTAGAAACTGCACAAAGGCCTCTATTCCCTAGGCAGTGTCTGAAAGCCTTGTCCAATAAAAAGCTTTTATTTTCCCTTTCTTTTTAGCTCATACTTTGATTGGTTTTGTAAAATGATATGAATGCTGTGCCAAAATAAATACACAGTGACTTATTTTTTAGACCTCGTGTTGCAGGTCGAGCTTTTCACACAAATGTTGTGGTACACTACAGTGGCAGCGTTTCTTCACTTGTATGTTCTCAGATTCTCATGGAGTGGAGGGTGGGCGAATCTTGAATCTGATGAAACCCAGAAAGAGCATAGACATTCAAAACAAACCGTGCCCAAACAAGTATGATATTAGTGATAAAGCTTATGCAAGGAGATTAATCACTTTGACCAAGATATGGTTGCATACAAATTACATCTTATGTCTTTATCATGATTAGTGTGGTGTATCTTGGACCAGAATTTAAAAACCTCAGACAAAGACAATACAAATCAGACTTAATCCTGTGTGCTTTCTTAAATGTCTCATTTGTGTATTTACAGAGAGGCCTACATCAAACAAGCTATGTATGATGTCACTGTTTTTGTAATCTGGCGGAATAGTGCGGACGGCGGAGGCTATCTTAGTGTAACCAAACCTACACAATTCATCACACAAGAGTTCTGTCTCACTGTTTCTTTCTTTATGGGCGGTTTTCCTCTTCATCTCGCTCTGTCTTCTTTTCATCTGTCTATGTAGCTGCTGTTACACCTTTCTTTTAAAGGCCACCTGCCACATGCAGTCACTCCAGGTCACATTAACTCTCAGATGTTTATGCTCTCAGGTCGAATCTTGGCTGCATTTAGATCCATTACATAAATAAAGAAAAGTTGTCACACTCTCTGGCTGTGATTTTTAACAGCTTCACACAGGCGTTTTTACACTCTGTGACTCCATCAGGGTTTTCATTTATGTGCATGTTTTCCATGGTTGTCTACTCTGCACCTAGCTCATTTGGGTTTGTGTCTGCTGTATTTGTCAAATATTTGGAGGTGTCATGTCCGTTGTGTTTTCTGTAAAAGTTAAGTGAGAGGATTTGGTGCCTTGTTAAAGTACGCTCCAGCTTTACTGGCAGAATAAATTTAGATGTCTTTGTAGTTGGGGAGAAAGGTAAGTGTTAAAATTTTGACAGGGCTGCAGACTGACCCCTCAGTCTGCCCTCTGTCCATCTATCATGCTCTATATTGCCACTGGAGATTTACTGCTATGAGCAGTGCAGTGTGCTACACACATCTCACTATTCACTTTGTTTGTGTGTTTGTCTAACTGCTCACGTACACTCTGGATGTGTAGTTTGGCAGCAGATGTTTGTGTATCCGGTTCCATGTCTGTCTATGCCAATGTAGCCCTGACTGTGCCAGCTGAAAGTCTGAGCAATACAGGATTCAAAGATCTCTGCCGACCCATAAAAACCCTCTCATGGAAAAGAGACGGAAGGGAAGGCAGACCCAGAAACTATAAAATAACTAGTCTTTTACTGCACTCCCTGTCTGTCATAGCCTCTTATCTAGTGCCCTTCTTTCTCTGCTGTGATCTTACCCTGCACTGATGCAGACCAAATGGAGGATTGAAAGATAAAAGGAGTGACTGATGAGGAGGAAGAGAGAGAAAAAAGATGGCGAGAGGAAAGCCAAAAAGGGAGACTGTCTGGAGGAGATGTTTTGTGCTGTTCATGATTGAAAACTGAGACCAGTTGAGCTGTGAATCGGGAGGAAAAAAAACACACTCTGTTAAACAAATGCATTGTAGTTCCATGTGCCACATAAAAACACAGGAGGGGGTGATGCCCTCTGCTAGCTCAAATGACTCAAACAAATACAATGTGCCCACAGTGGCCTCGGATGCCCCTTCCCTCTCTTATCCATCTTTGCTGTCACTCATTTCTGCAAATCTGTGAATTCAGAAAATAAAAACAATATTTTCAATAAAACCAACAGAAGAGCAATACTGTTGTGTAAGCTCACAGAGTTTATTTAGGACTCTCCCTTTCAGACGGTCCAAAACCCCTGCTGTGTCAGTATGAAAAAACCAGCACATCTCAAGAGACGGCTAAAAAGCTTCACCAAATTTACTGATCTTGTCATCTGCCTGTGTTATTTAACGATGATGGACCTGAATGCTGCCCATTGGGGGTTTTAGACGTGATTGTCAAGAGTCTGGACACAGAACCCCCCCCCCCACCCCCGGTCTCCCTCTTGTTGAACCTCTGCCATCCCTTCCTGTCAACACATGTTGCGGTGCATCTGTTGGATCCTCCCAAGGAGTATTGTTCATGGTCAGTGTGGGAACTGGGTCACCGATAGAAGAGAGGGAGTCCGGCTCTGCACTGGTTCCTCCAGCGGTACTGCCAGGACCTGTAAACACAGAACTGGTCCAGAACCAGGAAAAATGGAGGCAATATATATTGTGTTAGATTGATGGTGCTGAGAGGGAGAGGGTTGATAGAGGAGATGATGAAAGAAAAAAGGAAAAATGAAGGAAGTCTATAGAAGAGAGAATGAGGTGAGGTAATAAAGGAGAGATGATGAGGAAATGGATGATTAAGTGTATTTTGAACTCAACTCCTCTGAACTCATGTTGCACTGGAAGTGTTGATGTTTCTACAGTTGTGTTTGCAAGTGTGCATTTCTGTGACAACTACCAGAGACATCAGCTCCTTCGATGCCTGTTGCCTGTTAGCTTCGGTACGGATCTGGCGTTCTAGGAATTTTTGATTTGTCATTGCTACACACAAAGCAGATGCTTGAACAATCTGTAGGGTTAACCTCACAGAATCAGGGTGTGATTTGTCCTGGAATCAAACCGTTGGCCCATGGCCTGAGTTACTCTTTCTCTCTCTGCTCAAGAATGTTGTTTCTAGTGTTTAAGGGGATGTTGAGATTCTTGTGATTCACAGCGCGAGGGGATGGTAAAAATGAGATGAAAAGATACAAACAACATGTTTTATGACCAGCGTTTAGTGTAAGTGGGATGTACGTAAGCAGTTAAGGATTTAGAGGCCTAGTGGTGGATACTGTTTCAAAGGAGTAGTGGTCTGCTTTGTGTCCTTGTGGCATCATGGCCTGGAGATAAAGAGCTACAGATTGGGGGAATCCTAAGTGCCGAATGTGGGTGTTTGTAAGGCAGAGGAGGGTACCCCCAGTGGTGTTTTCTTTTGTCTTTTTAGGCAGAGCCCAGGGTCGCGGGCTGTGTAAGTAAGAGGGACCAGATGTTTTAGATGCGTTTCAGGATGACTCACCGTCAGCACAGGCCTGGTGCAGCCCTGCCTCACCAATCCCAGGCCCACAGCGCTCCATCATACAGCAGTTTCCAGCAAGATCCTGACAGGGAAAGCAGTTCTTGCAGCAATAGCCAGTGCGTTTTAGGGGATTCAAGATTGATTATAATGAGGTTGGATAATACATCTGTCTTTAATCAGGGTAACACACATTAGAGTTATAATCAGAAAAAGCATAACTTATTTAACAGAGCTAGATTACTCATCAGTCTGATCTTTTTTGTCTGTACTAAGGCTGAACAATTAATCGAAATCTTATTGAAATGGCAATATTGGCTACTGCAATTGTCAAATTGCAGAAGGCTCAATATTTGTTAAAGGTGAAATGTGGCAAAAATATGTTTTTCAATGAAAATGACAAAAATAACGTGAAAATTATCATTCCCTCTAATATTGCAAATCATATCGCAATTGCAATATAAGTCAAAATAATCACAATTAGACTTTTTTTTCAAAATTGTTCAGCCCTTGTCTGCACACACACCACGTGTTTTTGGGAAAAAAGCAGCATGACAAGCAGTATTCTTTGGGAACCATAAAATTTGTACTTTTGTGGTAATCATAGCAAAACAGCTTACATAACTAACACTGCAACTAAAAGAGGTTTTGTAAAATTTACCAACGCAAAGAATTTAAAATACCAACAAAATATAATATATTCAGACCGCCCATTCTTCTGGACATCAATGTGACTATTAAACATTAAACATAATTGGAAAGGACAAGACAAAATGTTGCAATGGTTGTTTACCAAAACAAGACAGTATGAGTTCTCGGAATTGTTTTTGTTTCCTTTTTTGCGGCTGCTGGCAAGTGTACATACTACAGTAAGTGTGATTATATCGATAGATGTGATGCCTCATTGAGTTCAAGACTCAAGTGTGTTATGTGGTGATGTAAGAGGGCAGATGTCTTTCACAGCAGATCTGAGAATTGAAGTGGAAATGTAGAAATCTTGGCTGCTGTGTGTCAAAGGCGCTGGGTGAGTTCAGGACACATTGAGTCTTCTAAGTGAGGTTGTTTGGAGGTTCATGTGTACTGCTTAAAAGGTCAGTCTCAGGTCATTTGTACTTGTTTCATCTCGTTTTCAATGCAGTTTTATTTGTTTTTGGATATTTGAAGAGAAATGCCAGTAACTGAAAACAGAATAGAGTGTATCCCTCCAGCTGTGTCAGTAAAATGACATTTGGTTTAAGAAATATCTTGGCTTAAATTGATGTGCATTTGAAGATGACTGACTCAATAGTAGACCGACTTGTTAAGATGGGTATTGTTTGCAGTGTGATATTCTGTTGGTTGAGTTTTACAACCTGTGTATATCATCTCCTCTGGCTCCATTGAATTAAACAGGATAATTGGAAACATGATAAAAGTCATCATCTTAAATCATTAAATTTACAGGCATTGTAAAAATGCCTTTGTCAATTAGGCAGGCCAAGTTCGGATTTGCACTAGGGAACAGAGAGACCTTCAGGGGAATTTTCTTCCTTTTCGTTTTAGGGCCCTGACTCCTAATTACGACTGTTATTTTTGTCATCTGTCCCCTTTTGATTTGCCAGTTCTGAATTCAAGTCAAACTGGTTTTGTCGTAAAACCTCTCTTAGCCCTGTCTGAATCTGACTCCCAGTCTGCTGGTGGGAGTTGCGGAGCAAAGGATGCAAGGGAGGGTTTGATTAGATGCAGGTGTTGAGCTCGGGTGTAGAAACAGTGCCAGGGTGTGGGTGGGAGATGGGAATCAGTAGGCCAGGTTACAAGTTCAGGGGTCTTGCAAGACATGAAGATTTATGACAAATATGTATTTCAAAGAATAAGATGTAGACAGGAAATGGATATATCTGTAATGCATAGTAATATCACTTGTGCAAAGTCTGAACATACAACTGTAAATAAGTATATCCTTTGGCTTCTTAATCTACTTTTTTATATGTATATCACAAGTCCACTGTTGTTCATTCAATCGTATAGTGAGCTGAGGTCCAGCTGAAATCAGAATATTTCTTAGAAGGTGAAATAAATGGCATATGTAATTAAGACAGTTAATGGCTGCGGTGAGACATACTTAGGCCAGTGTGCTCATTTTCCCAGTCTACACTAAACAAACACTCAGAATACCGCTGTGTCTTTGGGCATCTTTACAGCACAGTCAGAGCCAGGCTTTAGTACACCTCCCCCCCAACCCCCCCGGCTTCCCCCCCTACCCCCTCCTCTCCTGCCCCACCTACCCACCCGGAGCTAGTGTTACTGCTTGGACATCTGTCCAGGGCTGGCAGTTGCAGATGTTGTTGACGGCTGTGAAGCTGAGAGGAAGTTCCAGCCACTCCAAAGTCCAAATGTTTCTTTTTTCATTTCCCTGTTTTCCTTTTGGGTTTTTTCAGATCTGAGAGAAGAGGAGGTTTTCCTTTGGGAATGATCGGAACCAGATTTGTGTGGCACTCTTTTTTTAGTTTATTAGTTCATTTAACAGAGGCCATGTACAACATAGCCGTTGGGCCAGAGTTAGCTATATAGCTAATTTACATCTGCAGTCCGGTTTTTAGAGC
The DNA here is from genome assembly GCF_963924715.1 of Thunnus thynnus. Lineage (NCBI taxonomy): Eukaryota > Metazoa > Chordata > Actinopteri > Scombriformes > Scombridae > Thunnus > Thunnus thynnus. Next base: position 14,298,613 of record NC_089521.1, read on the forward strand.
ACAGAAAAACGTCTTGTGAGAATAGATTTCCTCTAAAATGAGGATCTTGTGTTTTGGGGGATTTCAGTCTACTTTGATTGCAGTGAAGTTGAAGAAAAATCTAAAAAAAACCACAAAAAAACTACTTAGACACAAACACACACATGCACACTTAGCGGGTGACTCATAGCCTCTTCCGATGCACAGCTGACTTTAACTGAGACCTCCTGTGAGCCTGGGAATCGATGCCAGTCTGCAAATTTTCTGATTGTTGCATGATTTTGAGACTATTATCTGGGATTGAGTAGAGACTGGAATTCAGAGGCATTGTTGTATTTCTGAACAACTCATATTTTGTTAAAGCCCTCATTATTCGTTTAACTAGTTTCATATGAAGTAAAAGGAGACAAACTGCGTCTTAAAATCCTCAGACAAGTTGAGATGAACTCTGGGTAAAAAGTCTTGTTTATCCAGTTAGTTATTGTCTTTCATTCTTGGAGTCATGACTGTTTTTTTTGCATTAAGCTGGTGTTGTTGTTCATTTTTGTGTCTTTCCTCTCCCATCGCTGTATTTCTTTAGTGTCCTGGATCCATTAGTGAAAGCATTGCAGCATCAGCGAAAGATTTATTTTTTTCTTCCCCTTTTTTCTCAAGGCCATAGCAGCTAGCAAAGCCTGCAGAAAATTTAAGATGATCTTGATTTTTCAGTGCTCTTCTCTGCAGTGCCGTGCTGTGGTAACATATCCCTTTAATCCTGCTTGTCTGCTCTGCTCTTTGGCCTTCCAGCATGGGGGTGGCCAACCAGCCAGCCAGCTCTCATTATTTAAGGGTTCCAGTCCCTGAAACATTGAGGTCAACAGTAACTAATGCACTTAAGATCTGCTGATGGCCCCTGTTTATGACAAATTGATCCCACTATGTCAAATCTATTTTATTAGGCTATATTTTAAGCAAGTCATCTCAGCTCTTAGTTGAAAACTGATGCGGTTAAGTAATCAAGACTGCAAACTTCTCCCGGTGTGAGGGGATTTGTCTGCTCCAAGAAAGCCACCTCAAATATTTCTCACCTTGTGGATAATGTTTCGTGATTGTTGCTGATTCAACATAATCTGCAGGCAGAATACTTTTCTACCTCATAAAACCTTTCCTTGATATAATTTTGTAATTATTTTTGTTTTTGCATCATTGCCAACAAGCTTAATGGTTATGATTATGTCCTTTTAGCCAAATGAGACGTAATTATCATCAGTACTCACAGAATTGCTTAATAGTGCTCAATAGTGTTTTACTGTATGTGAACTTCCAACCTCGAGGTAATCATAGATAGCATATCAATAATTTATGCTACAAGGAAATAAATATTATGCTACAAGTCTGAAATGTATTCTCTGGTTACACTTTCTGAGCAACTTCTTTGAAGTGAATGTACATTTCTTGAGCGTTTGTTTGTTTTCGACCGACTCATACTTTGAAGCCAAGCATGACTGTATTGCACCCAAACAGCAGAGACGAGTTGTTCTGACAAAGTGAGCCGTGGGACAGGATGTGGACCAGAGCAGTTCCTGTGTAACCGCTGCAGGGATCTCACACACCGTTCCAACTCTGTAAATGCTTTTGTGAGCCTCTGTGTGCTGCTCCACACAGCTGAGAATGCAAACTGTTCTCAAATGGAGGTTGAGAATCTAATTGAGTGAGACAAGTGTTTACGATCTCAAGTGTCAAGCATAGCATCACTTGAACCCGTTAATTGTACATTTACATACACCAGTTAGACAGTACAGACACATCATCACATTTGAGTTTATATACTTTACACACACGTGCATCGCACTATTGCAGACAGATGAGCACTTGGCAGAAGCAACACATGATTCCTAATGAGAGAACAGTGTGATGAGATGTGGCGATAACTATGCATTTCTATGGGTGTTTACCATGAAGAAACACTTGATGGATCATCATTGATGGATTGTTTGTCTCTGTGGGACAATGCCTACTTCAATTATGCATGTGCACTTTAAAGGAATAGTTGGACAATTTGGGAAATTTCCCCCAAGAAATTGATAAGAAGATCTATACGACTCTCATGTCTGTAGGGTAAATATTGAGTTGGAACCAGGAAACGTTTGCTTAGCTTAGCTTAGTCAAGCATAGAGACTGGAAGCAGCTAGCCTGGCTCTTTCCAAAGTTAAAGTGTTAATTAGTGAGCTATAAAGAGCAGTAATGAAATCGTAACTTCCGGGTTCTGTTCCAGAAGTAAGAAAACCTCATTCTAAACCACAATCACATTTGTAACTACGCTAATAACTAAATTTCCAGCCTTGGAACAGAGACTTTCTCAACATGTGGCTTGCTTCATATGTTTAGATAAGGGCAGTAACTTTTGTGAAAAACAATCTAATATTGTTGTTTGTTCAGTATCTATTTTTAGCGGCCTTTAACGAACACCACTTCCCATATGCTGTAGATGTTCATGGGCCAAATGTGAGGGCTCATCAGAGGAGGCACGTCCAAGAGTGAGTCAAGGGGTTGTGGCCAGCTAGACATGGCTGTAATAACAGCAGGACAGAGAGGAGCAAACACCGTAAGGGTTTGAAAGTTGAAAAAATGACTTTAGAAGAAACTTAGGGAGTTTTATGGATAATGATGAAACCAAGTTATGATGACGTAAATACCTGGCTGCTGTGCTTGTAGATTTTTATGGGGTCTGTAGTTTTTCTGTGCTCAAAAAGTAATCGTTGTTCAACTTCTGATAGCAAGTGTTGTAGTGGATGCCAAGTTGTCTTAGAATATGGAAAGTAAAGCCCAGGAACGCAATTTGTTTTTTCAGAAAGACAGATGAAAGAAACACAGAATGAGAGATTGCATTGAGTCACGGAAGCTAGTGAAAAAGAGGCTAGTTCAGGGTGACGTCTTGACTTTGGCTTTCTATAGAGTTACTGGTAGGCAGATATGTTTTACCTCTGGACAGACTGGGTTGTATCTCCCTGCTTTCAGTCTTTATGCTAAGCTAAGCTAATGTCTCCAACTTCATAATTAGTCTACAGACATGGGAATGGTATCAATCTTCTCATCTGACTCAGCAAGAAAGGAAAAAAAAGCACACCAAAAATTTCAGACTACTCCTTTAACTCTCTGATTGCTGTTTAAACCAACTCTCCAGACCAATTCTTCAATCGATTAGGAATGTTTTATGGGTCATTAAACACTGATTCATTTGAACCAGCTCTAACAGTCTATATTAAGCGTTTAACTCACCCAGCCTTGATTCATGTGTGTGCTTGAAGCCTCCTGGTTGTCTGATCGGGTGAGTCAGGCAGACATCTTACACTAATAGCTTCCATCGGGCTGCTTGGGCCTGGTGCATTATGGTGATGAGGCGACAGATTTTGTGGTAAAACTGGCAAAGTCTCTCAGATGACGAAGCGAGCTGGTGGGTACCGGGGGGGTTAACTGAACCTTTGGAGTCCGTCAAGAACTCCGAACTTCAAAGCAAAGGTTGGACTGGGGGTTGGGAGGCAGTGTGGGACTCTGGAATTGGAAGGGTTAGGGGGCAACAAACATCATCTGTAATTGAGGTTTGTGAGGTTTGGGTTTTTCTGCAGGCTTGCATATTCTCCCTTAAAATTTTAATGTCTGTTTAGCATGTCCCAGCCAGTCCCAGCACCAATTGCAGCTGGAAGGAGACTAAGATGGAGACCTCACATAACATCACAGAGGGAGCACACAAAGACTACATACATATGAAACCTGCCAGACTGGAGACACTGGAAGACGCCTGTGTGCCAGTACAAGGCGTTGAAACTGGGAAAGAAAATAAATTAGACCATGCTGTCATTTCATGTAGGAATGCCTTTTCTTTCAAACCAGTAACACCCCCCCCCCCATGAGAAACTTATAGTTGGAAAGCCCTTGGCCACAGTGGAGGGTACTAGTGTGGTCTCTGACCTCTCTCCGAGGTTGAGCATGCACAAGCACAAAGCTGAGTGAATGTTTCCCTCCATTCATCTTTTTGTGTGTTTGTGTTGACAGCATGATTGTATCTTAATTTGTATGTCAGTTGTCACATGGGAGTTTTGCTATCTAAATTAACAACAGTGCTCTGCTAATCCCAGACCATCTGTGTGTGTGCATGCGTGTGCGCGTGTGTGTGACCTTGTACAAGTGTATACACACACACTGCCAATGCTCTGTGTGTTTGTGGTTACAGTCTATCTACAGAAATAGTCTCAACAAACTATAGGAATACCCAACAACACTCCAGCTGCACTATTCTGTAATTAGTGCATCGAAACCACAGAGCTCTGATGTCGCCTGGCGGACCTCCATCGCAGCAGGAGATTAGGATCCCCCTGCAAAGTCTCACTCTCCATTCTCCGCCTTTGACTTTTATTTCTTTGTCTAAATTTGACTTTAATGGGAGGAACCCCCCCGAAAAAAACAAAAGCTAACTAGCATATCATGTTATGGAGCCTAGGAAAACTTGTAAAAATATAATTGAATTGAATCAACTATAAAGTTCCTCTCCAACTCGATGTATAAACAGGGGGCGGGATGAGACGGAGTGAGAACAGCCTGGCTGAATTGTTTATTTACGTCATTCAGATACCACCGCTTGACTCTTTCCATGCCACAAACTTACTTGGTGTGTTTGTGTGACACCATGCTTGTACACATTGATGACTGTAATCAATAAAAGAACATAAACACATCAGATAAGACATAAATGAGGCTTTCTGCTGTTTGTTTTTATTTGGCTCTTATTTCCACTGGTGTGTACTATAGATCATTACAATGGTGGCCAGATTGTTGCTGTTAAAACTCAGCTGGATAAAGCCGATGAGGGGGAGTTTATTCAGATCTATTACACTTTTGCAGTATGTGGAAATGTAAGCAGATTGATAACTGATGATAATGTTGAAAACGGACTGAAAATTTGAGTGATGGTTGACAATGCTTCTCTGTCCTCTCCCTCCCTGTCTGTCCTAGGTGCTGCGTGGAGCTCAGCTGATAGCGGTGGCGTCAGCTGATGGGGGGGCTACAGCAGTAGAGGGCTCTCCTCTCCCCCCTGATATCCAAGTACAGTATGTCCAACTAGCCCCTGTTGCAGATCACACAGCTGCTGTACAGGTATGAGACACACCCTAAACACAAACTCTTCCAGGCTGTTGTACACGTGTACACAGACACAGATTGTTTGTAACTGGGTATCAGTCCAAGTGCTGGAGTGTGCAACTGTCGTTTGTTTGAAGTAAAACAGACCCCAGTGTTAACCTAAATTAGTCATAACTCACATGTGTTTGTTTTTTAAACAGTCCGTAATAAACAACAGTTCCCCTCCTCATGCTGAAGTATATAGATTACTAATCAGTCCCTTAGTGCTGCCATTAATTTGTACTGTGCTTAGCCAGAACTTGCAAATCCCAGGATTTTAGCACTGTGAGGTGTTGAAGTAACAGCTATAATCTGAAAGGTACAGTTAGTGGTTTAGCTTCCTCAGGAAAATCTCATCGTTATATGTGCAATTGAGATTTCACTTCAAAAACAACAACAACAACAACAAAAACCCACATATGTGAAATCAGCAGATCAAGTGGAAAACTTGGAAGGGCAGTTGATGATGGAAGTATCTCTTCCTGCATGTGAATTTCCATCTTAAAGTTGACATTTAGCTTAACTTTCAGTCCTCGAACTAGTAGGTTTTAAATTTTTCTGCTTTGTTTTGCTTCACTTTTTGTTAGTTTGGTTTGTCAAATGAAAGTAAATATACAGTACCCAGATACAGTGCCAGCCAGAGCCTCAAAAGCACATTTGCAACATGTTCAAAATGTGTTTTCATTGCGGACAAAAAGGTTACTGAATTCTATGGTAAGTGATCTTTTTTTAATTTATTTTTTTAAGCGTAGCGTTCCCTGCAGCTGGAACCATATTTTTTCAATTGCTAATTGTTTGTACTGATGACTCAACCAGGAGAATATCATACTCATCCAAGTGTTGGAAACACTTAGACAGCAAGTGACCTCATATTGCCTATCCGCCAATTCTCAGCGCTATACAGCCATCCAATTGGAGCAGTGGTTCTGGTAAATTAGAGTAGTGGCTCTGGTAAAAAATTAAATTTTACAGTTCATTCATCCAGTTTCATAAATCATATATAATGACATAGAATTGCTGATAAAGTGAAAACAAACACACATCATCATTTAAAGGAGAGGCCAAACCAGATCTGTATCTGTAAAAAGAACAACCCCAAATTGTTCGCATCTTTTCTGGTAAATACAGTATTTACCAATTTTAAGAAGTAATGCAGTGCCCATTCGAAACGTGCCTGTTCGGAACAGGCCGATTTCTCAATATCTAGAGAGAACAGTGCCCGTCCCTTAAACAACTCTCATGCAGACTAGTGGTAGACACTACAATTTACTGATGCTCCCTAAATGCCTCACATGCAGGCTATCAGTAGAAGCTGTAATTTACTCATGTTGCCTAAACGCCTCACATGCAGAATATCGGGAAACTGCCTTTTTTCCATTATCACTATGGATGTAATCCCGCCTCTGACCACAGTGTGGGTTGCAATGGCAGAGTGGTGTCGTCCGTATTTCCGCTCGTTAACTCCACGGGCAGAAGAGGAAGCCAATCAGTGTTGTGTATGCGATATTTTTTTATATTTCTTGAGAACTGTTCATCCAAACAACTTCACACTTGACACTGCACTTCCTTGAGTACACAGCAATACACCTGCCAAGTTTGGAGTAGTTCTGATGAATGGTTCTCAAGGTATGCAAAGGACAAACATACACACAGACAGGCTGAAAGACAGACAGAGATTCCTTGCTTTATAGTTAGATCTTTCATGTCTTTGTTCTTATACTGGAAAGTTGTTCTTTTCTTATTTCTTTTGAGAAATTAGGTGCTGACGAGCAGCCAATGTTTCTGCTTGTTGGGGCTGACACCTGCCCTCTTTTATAGTGTAATGGTTTGATTGACTTCATAATGAGGCTGACTGTATCCTGTAATATTTCATTCATAATTACTGTGATGTTAAAATGGAAATTTGAGTGCAATTTCTGCAATTTAGACTAAACTACTTACAGGTACAATGTGTCTCATTTTTCCCTGTTGTCATAATTTAGCTTGAATAAAATGCATTTCGCTCTCAGTCATTGTGACAGGTGTTTGGACAAACAGTAATTTAAGATAGTAAAATGCAAGGATAGAGTGTTACAAGGGGAAAAGTAGTAATTAGTAGATATGCCTAAAATCCCTTGATGATTGAGCTTGTTGAGCAACAACCACATGTGGAATCAGGACTGTGCACAGGAACACAGCACAGTGGTTTTTGAAGTGGTCAGTGTAACTCTGCTAGGAATATAAAAGAACAGCACTTTCCATTGTTCCCTATGCTTTTGTTTTCCCCAAACATATTGAATATCACATTTTCTCCTTACTGCTTCTTTCCCTCAAGTCACGTGCTAAAATGTGTACCCTCTAGTCCTGATGTGAGTAAAGTCTTTGTTGTGTTATTATAGTATAAACAGAGAGGACTTCAAATGATTTATGGTTGTGTGGAATACGAGTCCTGTCCTGATAGGGATCTCCTTGCAGACTTTGTAGTGTGACTGATCATATCTGCCTCCCTGCAAGACATGCAGAGAGCAAATGTGCTGATCAGCCACACATCAGGTTTTAGGATTTCCTAGTTAGGACTTAAAGACCTTATCTTGTTGTCCGTTTGTTGTCTGTTGTCTAGGCAATTGGTTCCTTGCCCCTAAGAGCATGGAGACAGTTAAGGCATCCTATATTGATTAATTCTTTGGAGTGTGGATCATACACAAACTGATAGACCCTGAACCACTATTTATTTGTGTATTTATGAGCATGCACAATGATTGCCACTCCATGTACTGTATTCCAAGATCTGTGCTCCATGTTGCTTGGCACAGCAAGCAATCAAACTGTTTATTTACTCAACTGATTCGTTTGAATGGATTTTTAGGTCTTAAAAGAGCCCATTTTTCCTAATGTTTGATTGTACACAGATCTTGACAGAAATGAAACAAAGTTAACATCGGATCAATCATGAGCTTGCTTTTCAGTGGAGCTTGGGTTCAGTAAGGACATGATGACGGGCAGAATGAAACCACTTGTTACACAAAAGACACAATATTGCGTCTTTTGATCAAACTATAGCCCCTTTTACACAACCTGTTCAAGGCGGGAACGTTGCACTGTTTTTCTGCCTCACTGTTCTTTTTTCATACCTTTCTATAAAAGGTACCAACACTGAATGGGAGGGCATTGTTGTTCCTCCATAAAGCCGGCAGCAGAGGTAGTCACGTTGCTTGACTGACGTCTGTGTAAAAGGGAAAGCTGGCATGGCGGGACAACACACACTAGATGCTGATTCCAGAACGCCAGCATGCTATCTGAAATCACTAGGGCTGTAGTCTCCTGATTGACTGGTCAATTAGTTGGTCGATATGTTCTCGTCCGACTAAATTCTCATCGAATAATCTCTGTGTTACTTTCATAAGGAGAGAAGTGCTACATCAATAGCTTTCCAGGATTAATCCATCATTTCCTGAGGCGGGAGGGACAGACTAACAAATTACTTGTGAAAACGAAGGTGTATTCAAAACACCCCCATTGTTTTCATGACTTTGAACTTGCCCAACCTAATGGAGACTGCTGGGTCTAGCTGTACTCAACGTTTACTGAGCGTTTACTGAACGCACTGAACATTTACTGAATCAGTGTTTCTCCTGTAATTATAACAACGAGAACCCCCGCCAGGCCAAAATGAACGCCGAATATCCATTCATTCGGATATTAATAGCGTTTGGGAGACTGTGCAGCACTGTTCTGAAATGTGAGTCAACCTCTGTGTCATTGCCTAGGAAACTATTGGTAGGAATAGGGCAGTGCTTAGTATGTTTGCGTAGACAGTGGGAAAGAGCGAGCGGCAGGAACGTGAAGGTGGATGTGAGCGGAGCAGAGGAAAAGGTTAGCAGTAAGATGTCAGTTTGGCAGTAAATATACAGTACAGACTACAGTGTGTCAGTTAATAAATGCTAAAAATTCAAGTCTGTTGTTTCCCCAAGTGGTGGAAATTAGTTCATTAGTTGAAGATTATGTGCGATTTCAGTCAACCAAGATTTTCCTTGGTTGACTACAGCCCTAGAAATCACACATGGGGGCGGCATTATGCTGGCATTGTTTGGTTCAGTGTAAAAAAGCTAAACCAGCATAATGACAGGTCTTCTTTACGGCAATATTGCGGGATCTCTGTATAAAAGGGGCTTATTATATTATCCATGTAGAAAGCAGATTTTCATTAGACTTCAGTCCCAATAACTGTAAATAAAAACTGAAACTGGGGCCCATTTCACCAAATTAGCAACGGCAAGCTGCCATTTGTAAAATGAGATAATTTTCTCTCAAGTTAATTTTGACACTTTAACTAATCAAAAGAGACACCATACTTGTGACCCATGCATGAACATGTGAGAGGACTCACAAATATATCTGCAATTTGCAAGATATCAGCATTTGTGAAACGGGGCAGTGGCGCGGTTTTCAATGTGCGTGTAAGCAATGCTTGCAAACTGCTTTCGTGCAACAGGCCACTTCTACTGTAAATATTGCAAATATTCATTGAGCCCAGTGGCCAATATGGGAGCACAGATATGTGGCTTGGCCTGCCTGGTACAGAGTGTTATTATCACAGTTGGGTTTTGATGTCCTCGAGTGTAAACATTGCTGCCTCTCAGTTCAAAGTTCAGAGGAAGGTTAGTGCTGTTCTTTTTCCCCCCGTTTCTGAAAAGCGTTGAATCGAGAGAATTGCTCTCATCTGTTTCCAGGCATATGGTAGCATTTATACAACTTCTTGAAAAATTACTTAGGCTTTTGTATTTATTTATCTCTGCATTTTTCCTCTCTCTTTATATAATAGTTTCCATTACACCAACAAGATGAAGTACTGTAGTGGGCAACGCGCAATGCTATCTGTGCATAGCAAGGGCCATTTCTTCAAGTTGGTGACGTGTGTCGTGAAATGTTTAGCCTCTACCAAAACACCAACAACATTCCTTAAAGTAATGTCAGGGCTGTCTCTGCAACATACAACTCAAAGCAATGGATCCATTATCCATTCATTTCCCCAAATGGAGTACAAGGCCACTGCTATGACAGTCCAACATGGCCAGAGTTTCAAATACTCAATGAAAAACATGGATACATATGAGTTTTACTTGGCCTCTGTACCGTCAGTGGTTACATTGTGTCAGCCTCATGTGTTTTTGCATTGTGTTGTGCTGCTGTTGTGCAGCTGTGCTCCAGTCAATACTGTTGTCTAGTGACAGCATGCTGGGCTGGAGGGAGGATTAAATACTGCAGGTGTGTTTGAGGGAACCTTTGGCGTGCATTCGAGGAAGGAGTGAGTCACTCTTCATGGTCATCATCAAGGACTGAGTCATGAACCTCTCATCTTTTTAAGGGGTTTTTACCCACACAATACCTCGCTCTGTCAGACATCAACCATAGAGACAGAGAGCATTAAAATACAAATAGCTCATCTCTTGTCAAGTCTCTCTCCGCCTGTCACTCTGCTTCTTTTCTCATTCCTTTCACCAGCTGCCTCCCTCTTTCTTCTCTCTGATATATCTCTTCTATAATCTTTCGTCATTCCTCTGCTCCTTTCTTTGTTCCATTCACTGTGGTTGTCTCCCACAATGACACAGGGGCAGGGGTTTGGTCTGTGTTCATTCATACACAGGAAATACTTCCCCCCTCCGTTCCAGCATTTTCAGAATTAGACTGATTAGCTCAAGCAGGATGCTACATAATTTGTGTATGTTTCATGTGTTTCCCCATTCGTCACCCTTTGCCTCTCCTCTTTCATGTGTCCCAGGCTGCTGAGCTGGCTCCAGCCCTGCAGGCAGACATGGAGGTGAAAGAGGCCATCCAGGGAGCAATCCAGGGAGAGAACGGCGAGGTGGTCCAGATTGTCACCTCTGTGGCTACCTGAGAGCAACGTCTGGTTCAGCGCAGCCCAGAACTCTGCCCTCCAGCACGGCCAGACGAGACACAGTGAAACATCAGAGGTCAACAAATGCATCCAGTCTGACAAACGCTCAAGTCGGAAAGCCTTTTTTTAAACAAATACTGAAGGTCACTGATGAAACAGAGGGAAGAGGAATTTTTCTTTGTTTTTTGTTGTTTTTTTTTTCCTCTGCAAACTGCTCAATTCATTGTCAAACAGATGTCACAATGTGGAAATGTTCACAGAGAACTTGAAAAGACCATGATACTTCAAATTCAACTGTGGTCTTTCTGGTGTTTTCATCACCAGAATGACCTGGTCCACCACAGAATACACAGTGGGATTATTGTCTATCCAGGGAGGATGCCGCTTACGCAGACCATCACCCTGCCACTTCATCAGCATACACACTTGTTTACATCAACTTTGGAAAATAGCAGAGTTATTTGGAGTTAAGCCACTTGGTTGACCTCAAAACCCCCGTGAGGGTTTGTAAAACCCCTGAATCCCACCTCAAACAACCAGTGCTGTGCTCCTTTTCTCGTCATCATTCTGGTCATGGTGGACTGCAGTGGAAAGTAGATTTAGCTGAGGACAGCTACTCTTGGTTGTGTTTAATTTGGTTTCCTGTCACTCTCCATGATTCAATCCGTACCGTGTCTCCCGGCTGTGAGCCCTGCCTTTCTTCACATTCTTCAGCTTGTTTTCATATTGCTTTAGCCGCACAGCTTTGTTTGTTTGTTTGATTTATCTAATTGTGACATGACGAAATTTTTGGGGAGCTTCAATTTTGGAGGTAGAAGACCACGTAATAGAAGAGATGGTGCCAGTGGTAGACAATACAAGTTACTTGTAGAATACCAGGGAAACCGTTGTTGTTTATTTCCCCTGTTTTGTCTCTGTGAAAGATACATTCATGTGAATAAAACATGTTTGTGGTTGCCATAAAAGTGTTTTTATTTTGGTTTGTTTCTGTATTTTTTGTTTATTTCCATCAACACTGGTCATCAAAATAGCTTCAAAGTTTTTCAAGCTTTTATCCACTGGAAGTAGACAATTGAGGAGAAAGAGAAATGATAGTTTGGTTTTGAGGTCTTGTTTAAAGTTGAGCTCATTTATTTACTATGTTTGAAGCAAATATGTATCATGTCAACTTCAATAACCATAGGATTAGGCTACTGTATTGTCAGCAGTCTTGACAAAAAGAAAAAGTAAGCTTTTACTTAGTCTCAACAAGGTTTTTGTCAAAAGACTGTAATTAATACATCAGCCTCATCCTAACAGTTCCTGAACTGTAATTTATTCAAATCCACTTTGTGCCCACTGCATAGTTATGTTTTTCTTTCAGTAAAGACAGAGAGAATGTGTTGTTGTGTTGTGTTGGAGTGATTCTCCGCTAATCATAAATATCTTTGCAGTCAGCAAGAAAAGAGATAAGTGAGACACTCTTGTGGCTGTGTGTTGGTTTGGGGAAGTTTCCCATGCTCAGCATGATGTAATAGTGTATTTTGGAGTAGGGGAAATAACCAGGCGACAAAGTGAACTTGATAAAACAACATCCACGGTCTTGGCTGCTTCCTCTTGTTTCCTTTCAGTCTGTTGCTGTCTCTGACCTCGTTACACTGCCTCTTCATCTTGTCCATTCCCCCTCACTGCCTCTCCTACGTATTCCTCTTCTGCTGCTCAACTTGTGTTTTCCTCTTTCTCGTTTTGGAAGCTGTGTTAAAGTCCATTTACACCCCACTTAAAACATATACATTAAGCTGCTCTAAAGTTTCATGGGATAGACGGGTGGGTCTTTCCCTTTCAAACAAATCCTGACGCAGCTTTAGTTCAAATGTTGACTTGAGACACTCCCCTCCCCCACACCACTCCTCCTCCAGCGACCCTACCATTAAATCTTGAACTTGGACGGGAACATAACATCATAACAGCTTTTTGCTCTTCACTTTTACAACCCTGGGCTCCATCCAGGAGCTGGAGTGGTTACCGTAGCGACAGGCCCTCTCAGGCTGTCTCTAAGATAACCTGCTGAAAACAGAAATGAATGATAGATGGAGAGATGAGATTGTTTGGAAGCAGAATGCATGTTAGAGGAGGAGGAGTGGAGTGATGGACAGAGACCAAACGGTGTATCTTTCCCTTCCTTCTTTCAGCAGCTCTGTGTTATTCTGCAGTGACGGCAGCTGAGCTGGCATCTGCTGCAACATGCAAGTACCAACCTCTGTTCACTCGCCTGTGGACTTTCCCCCTGATCAAGATTTTTACAAGGCTGGACGAGTTATCTCAGGATTTGTTGGACCAAAACTGTCCAAACACAATGTGTTTCCAGGATCATAAATCTGCAATTGTTAATCTTTGGGACACACAGCTCCCCACAGCCTGAATTTATCTGTTTCACGCCTACAGTCAGATTACACCAGAGCAGCAGTGTCACAGTTTACAGCACATACGCTTTTTAGATATATCTCACTTGCTGAATATCTCAAAAGGTCACTAGCAAGGCATGCGTCAGTCCTTTGTATTTCTTGTTGCATGAAAACAAAGAGTATTCATCGGGATGTACAGTATCGGTCAAAAGTTTGGATGCACTTTCTCATTCAAGTGAATGGGAGGGTGCGTCCAAACTTTTGACTGGTACTGTATGTGTGGCTGTATTCTTAAATTGGATGGCAGCAAGTCTTGAACCAGAGTCAGGGGAAGCTTTAGCACCATGGCTGTTGTTAAATGCATCGTAAAATGGCACGGATGGATGCTAAAGGTCCACAAACTGTTGCTATAGTCAGTAATTTATCTGCCCTTTTGGTCGCTCAAAAGATGCCAAGCTGCTACAGTAAAAAGATCATTCTTAATTATCTGTTCTTTTTTTTTTGTTTTGCTTTGATTTTATGTATTACTCTCTTTGTTAAGTTCTCCTTCCCACAGCACTAGTAATGGGTTTTTGTTTTAGATACATATATGTGCATATATTTACTGTTTTTTTACAGCAGTAGATATAAATATCAACTGTACAAATAATATACTGAAGGAGGGTAATAAAGAAGGAACCAGGATGGAAGATGAATCCACTGATCTGAAAACTACAGGTATCTTTTGATGTTTCAATATAATATATAATAAATAGAAATTTCCTTCCTACTTTTATTATCCCAAGACTACTTCACAGTTGAGTTTATATTTTACCAGTTTATATTTTATTTCTTTAAACTTTTTTGAAATTAGGCAACCTGAGACTGATTTTGTTCATTTGACTAAAAGGTTGATGCAGTGCAGAGTAACAGAAAACCCAAAACAGAAACACATGAATAAAAAGTTCACAAAACTAAATGTGTTAGTTCTTAGGTTGTTATTACAAGTGGTAGAAGTGCACAAATCTAAATATAGTGGAGTAGTGTATTAAGTATTTCAAAATGACAGTATACTTCAGCAAAGTAAAATAACCAACAAGACAAAATAAATTCAAACAAGCCAGGATCAGACTACAGCATATAGTCAATCAGAAAAAGAAAATAAAGAAACAACTAAAGCATCTTTCACCTTCAGATCTTCAGACCATCACTGACGAGGGCAGAACTCCTAAATCACTGATAGAAGTTAACTATGTGTTACTGAAAAATCCAAATAAATACTAAATAAACAATCTATTTTGCCTTCTTTTCCAGGCTTTTGAGATAAAGTTAGCAAACTTAAACACATCACAATTAAACAGCCATTCCAGTTTTTGCTCATCTGAACACCAGAATATTTCAGGGTTTGTTCGAGTGATTTCATGGTACAGTAACTCCCTTTAGTCATCATAACTTGTACAGTATAAAAGAAAATGGGACTCACTTTCCGCTTCGCCAGAATCACAGCTCACCCAGTCTGTTTTCCTCTGGAATATTTTTGAATCAACCAACCTCAATGGCCAGAAGAAGAATACCAGCTCTCAACTGAGCAACCAAAGATCTTTGGCGTCTAGATAAATGAGATGTAACATATAATTAAGGACCAAAATTTTTTATGATATGCACATATGTCCTTAATTTTGGCTTTGAAAGAACATTCAAATCATTTTTCTTCAAATTTCAGTGAAAGCTTATTTTTGATGGGGTTAACATTACAACACAGAATATTCCTGTAGATATACAGCATATCCACCTCCTCAGAAATTGAGTAAAGCTCCTTTGCCCGTGGAGAACTGTGAATTGCTCCACATAAATACTTTCTTATTTATTCTAACCTCTGTCATTTTAATTAGATGCTTCTACAGACGGATCATTTTGCATTTTCATTGTGCAGACCCTGTGGCTCATGTCTCTCTGAATTGCTGGAATAAGAGCAAATTTATGAGCCCCCAGAAAACATCTTATAGCTCTATTCTGTATGGTGTTTACAGTTGTAGATTCCTTTAAGTCCGACAACCCCGCTGCATAGTTCAGTATGAGGGAGACACATGTATCATAAAGTTGGGTATATGTAGAATAGCCAAGATCATTATATACTTTCACTGTGTTAATAACTGATCCCAAAGCTCTCCCAGCAGAGTCAACAAAGGACCCAATTCCAACCTCATAAGTCATAAATTCCTGAAGAAAGAAACCCAAATATTTATATCCACTAACATATTCTGAAACAACTGAGCCAAAACTAATTATTTGTGTAGCTACTTCTTTCCATACCTTTCTTTCTGAAATGCATTTTAAGTGTGTTTTTCTCTGATTTAATGATTATGATCGTTGTGTTACTTAACACTAAACCCACTTAGTTTAATGCGTTAATGCAATATCTTCATATATATTCTTTGGGATACATCCATCTAATATAAATTATTTATGATGAATGGGCACATGTGCAGGATGAAGTGCTGAATGATTCCTCTGAATTATGCAATTGCAACATAATTTTTCTAGCAGGAACTCCTGCATTAATACCATCTGTATCCTATAGTCTATCTGTTGCTGTTACTAATACATATTAGAAAATGCAGCATGATATTTTATGTCTTGATTGCTTCTCGTGCAATTTTTTATTAACCTTGACGTCTTTTAACCCTGTTAACCCTGTGTGAACGAGATGTGCTCGCCCTGAACGTCAGTAATTATGACACCTGGAAACAGGCGGTCTCTAATGAGGATTAGTTTCAGCCATTTATAGCGTTTAACTGAGGCTTTAAAGATACAAATGATAATTCATTCAGAACCAGCAGGGAATCCCGTGACTCAGAAGAAGTGAAGAAGAGAAGAAGTGGGTGCGCAGAGTGCAGCTGGAGCTGCGTGAATGGGAGGTACTCACGCAGTTTGGGGACCAGATGTGAGAGAGAGGAGGGGTACAAACTCATCCAGACATCGGCTACAAAATGCTTCCTGGTCAACGACTTTGTTAAAAAACAAACTGTTTAAGTTTCCAGCTCGGACCTTCGAGTTTTGAATTTTGAACATCTCTTATTTTAGCGTCGAAGGTAAGTGGAAAATGCACTACGGCCGTCTGTTTTGTTAACTGGAATGCGCATTACGTCGATGTCCTGAAGGTGAACTTCAGACGTGATGACGTGAGGGGGGCAACAATTATCGACAGGCACACGAGGTGCTTTCATATCTGCCTCTTTAAAATGTATAATTGTAGGGGGATTGTATATATTAATGTAAAAGCCTGACTAATGCAAACCAGTCCCAATGTTGTGGTGGGCTATTCACATTACTGTGGTTCACAATGTGAGGCAGACAGCTTACAAAACGTCTTAATGTGAAGCAGGTGCATTATGCTGAGGATCATAATCATGTAAGAATATGTGAAAGAAGAAGTGGAAGTTTTTTAAAAAAAACTTTGATTGCACTTTGTATCATAAAGGGAAATCCAGGTATTTTTCAACTTGGACCCTATTTTCCCATGTTTCAGTGAAGTGGCTAATGGGGACAGCATTTTTTTAAAATTGGTCCAGTATTGAGCGAGAGCATTTTAGCTGGCAGTTGCGAAACCCCTGCGATGTAATCCTTTGGGGCAGTAGCGTCCATCAATTTACGTCCACTAAAAGTGCTTTGTGTATGTCTAACCAAGTCTCGCTCAAGGAGAAGTCTCATTCAGAAACCTTGCGAAGTTGTAAGTTGCTGTCTCTGTCATGGCTGAATATTTCAAGTAGGTCTATCCATGAATGTATTATAAGAGCATGATACCAGACAAAAAATGGCGCCCATTCAGTTCTATAAGAATTGCTTGGCTGGCGCATACGCCAAAAAAAGTTTCTAGCTTCCGGGTTTGTTCCCGCGTTTTGTGGCCCACTGAATTTGCTAAGTAGTGTTTCCCCCGCTGGCCCCACCCACGAGTTCCCGCTCGGCCCACAGACTTTACTTGTGATGACGTCAAGGATGTTTAAATTGCTTTTTTCAGCTTGAGGAAAATTTTACAAATAGAAAACTTCCATTGATCAAAAATTCATAATAGAAAGACTCCTGTTTTGAAACCTCGAGTTTGCATTTTGACCGTCGGCATCTTGGATTTTTGGAGCTAGAGATGACCACATTTGGACGAGAGGGTGGAGCTGACCATAGCGCTAGCTGCTAGCTTGGTTAGCACGGTGCATTTACAGGTTAACTGTGATAATGCAAATGCTAATGCTAATTTTTGCTAATGAAAAACAGGCTTAAAACCAACAAAATGTACTTACACAATAACAAATGGACTTGATTAAACTAAAGGTAAAGAGGATGTTTTAATTATCTGTACGGTCCTTTAGATAATGTTGTCAGACCCTTATGATAACAATCTGAGCCTGTCAGTGGCAAAAACAAGCACTTTAAGTGGACATTCTTTGACAGGTGCAATTGCCCTTTCGAATTACATCACAGCATGTTTCATGGCTGCTGGCTGAAGCACTATTGCTCAATACTGGTCCAATTTTTAAAAAAATTGTTGTCCCCATGAGTCACTCAGACACAAAATGATGGGAAAATAGGGTTGAAAAATACCTAAGTTTGCCTTTAATGGGCATGACTTAAAGGCAGAAAATTTAAACTTTCAATCATGATAGTGCCCTGTTTTAGTCTGTAACCTCACCTTTGGGAATCACTACCTTTGCCCAGCTTATGAGGTACAGGGACTTTCCTTTTATTTTTATAACTTACAAACTACACATGATATGGTTAATTTGAAGCGGTTGTTATCAGCATTTGGTGTGTGTGTGTTGTGAATTCTTGTCTCAGATGACTAGGAGGCCATGCTTGTTTTATGAGTCACAGTGCCATTTAACATAAAATCTTACTTGCAGATAATAAGTTTCTGAACCAGAGGCATTTATTTAATGACCTCTGTGGTCTGTTTGAGTAAGTGACTGCGTGACACATTTTATTAACATTGAATGCCTGAGCAAATTTCATAACAAGTTATTGAGAGCCTACTGTAAGCTGCAGGAAAGTTCCTGAGATCAACATTGGCATGAAGTCTGCCTCTGTCCATATTCATAAGATTCCTGGCAAGACTCATTATATGTTTGCTGGTTGATAATGAATTCTAGGCAACATTAGCAGGGAGTACACTGGTTTGGTCAATACCTGGTGTACAGTAATTGGCAGTGCATCTTTTGCCTCTGGTATTTCTCTTTCCTTATCACTGAATGTTCCTTGGAACAACGGCAGATGGCCACTTACTGAAAAAACCTGATTCATAACATCTGCGTAAATATGCATCAGGATAAGGATAACTTCACTTTGAGAGACATGTATTGTTCCTATAATATAGGTCAGAGACAGGAATGACTGCATCTTGCAGTGTATGTTTGTTCACACTTGTGAGTTTTAACATACCAGAATGGTTCTTTGTTTTCAGAGACATTAGGGACTGAGAAGGGCCATCCAGTTTGGACTGCGGCAGACTCTGATTCCATGGGAGAACGACTGCTTGTTTGTTAACGCCAGAGAGCTCTCACGTGATGAAAGGAAACGCCAATTTGCTTTTCATTTAGTAGAAGTGTAAGTGCTCTGAGAGAGGCTGTGTTTGATTTATCCCCTCTTATCTTTGTTATGGTTATAAATATGGTTATGCCAGATGTGGCATGCAGTACAAGGCTTTGTCTGGAGCCGTAAATGGTTGATATCTCAAAGCATGTTTTTCTCCAGTCTAACCATAGCAGGAGGTCAGCTCAGGAAAACAGGGACTTGGAGATTTCTGGAGCTGTTGAACAGCAGTGTCTTGACATAGCATCACACCACCTCTGGTTATATTCACACATTAACCTATCAAGAGTGTCAATGTGTGGGTGTGTGTGTGCGTGTTCTGGCACATGTTAATTTACTTTTTGTTTGTGTGCAGGCAGGTGAAGATACATTTGTCTTATTGAGTGAGTGTTTATGAGACTTCATAAAGTGAGTTACTTAGCTCCTTTTTGTGTATTTGCATGCAGCAGAGTCTCCTTGTCTGATCCTGTGGTTGTACCCTATAAGCATCGAATGTCAGGCCAAGCTATTCGCTGGCTCATCCAACCCCAGTCTGCACAAGTCATCCTGCCACCAAAGTCACCAGAGGACGAGAGACAGAAAAGCTGAGTTCAGTCTTCAAACATAAATCTGGCTAGACAGACTGGATAAATGACAGCAACATAAGGAGATAATGGGGTTTCACATTCAGAGATGACCAAGATGTAGAGAGATCAACAGAATTGGACTGCTTCAGCATGTATGACTCAAGCAGAGATCTTTGGATGGAAAGATGAAATAAAACAGATTTGAATGGGGTCAAAGAATTACACAATGAGATATGGAAGAGGAGGAGGATGACATAAAATGATTTCCAATGTCACCTGGGTTAAAGAGAACTCTAAGGCCCAGAAACCTTTAAAAAAAACCCAAAAAGTATACTTGAGTGATGGCAGCTGTTTACTTAACAGTTGACAGATGTTTAACATGAACATACTTTCTTAACAGCCAATAGACCTTTAGCATTCTCTATTAAGTTATTGTAGGTAGTTATTGCTTGTTAACTTTTAACATTTAAAATTACATCTGGGAAGTAATTTTTACATTAATTGAAAGTAATTGTTTTTCTGGGTTATCATAGACATGATCAGTTGATTTATTGGTGTTGTATTGCCAGTGTTTTGCTTCTTTACACATACCTTTGGGGCAGCTCTTAGGGCGCTTGATGCTTATCACAGGTGATAGTGTAGAGTGAAAAGTGAGAGGAGAGATGGAAGGGACAGATAAAAATGATAGATTTGAATAATCTCACAAAAAGAGGGTTTATATTTGTCATATATTGCATTGGTGTTGTGTTATAGTCAAGGAGTAGATATGTAACTCTCACAACAGCACCGGTTCTCTTTGAGTGCAGCAGAGTGAGCCGGTTTCTTTAAGAGGGATGTGTAGCCTAGCTGAATGTTGCTAGGCTAGCAAGTTTATATCTGTCTGTCTACAGTGTGTCTGCTAGAGTTGTTCAGCAGTCAAAGTGTCAAAGTTTGACATACAGGAATTATCTGCTCGCTCATAAATTCTTAAAGAACGGAAATAGTAATCCAATGCCTTTACAGAAGAAACTGACTGGACAAAGTCTTTTTTTTTCATGGCTACAGAATGGCTCATTAGAAAATGGTGAGCCCAACAGACATTCTGAAAAATGCTAACAGTCAGAAAATCTGTCTGTGCTTTTAAAATAGTCTGCTTCCAACTGGAGAGTGATGTGAGTATGATTCATTTCATTTTTCTCATTTTGAAGAAATGAGCTATCATAGAAATGCTATCATAGCTATCATAGAGAGCCCAGAAGCAACATCATTTAAAATCCAGATGACATTCTTAATGATGCAAGAGCAGTAAAATTGGGCCAAACAAACAATGTTCGTGATATTAGTAAACTGACCTATTTTCTCAATTTGAATCTACAGCATAACTCACTCTTTTTAGCTATGAGATTATAGTAGGTGTGTTGTAACCTGCAGCAAATGGTACATACAGGTCATTAGTAGAGTTGTGCTCAGCAGTTGTAACCGTATGCTGGGACTGATGACTGCTGACATATAATATGCACATTGACACACTGGAAACATTTCAAATGTGATTAAATCATTTATTGTTTAACATGGTTAAAATCAAAAATTGTAAATGTTGTACTCATTCATCTTAAATATGGTAAGTAACTCCAGAAACACGTTTTCTGTCGAATGAGAGATTGCATTTAGTTACAGACGTTAGCTAGCGGCTAGCCAAGAAGTGACGATAGTACTTCAACTCTGTAAAAAGCTGATGTGGCAAAAGTGGGGTTTATCTTATAATCAGGGTTATGTTATATTTGGAATAATATGGCACATTTAGGAAAATCATAACATACAAAGACACACTTTTGGCAAATGTTCAGAATAAATGGCTCTCCCTGCTCCTCTGGATGTGGTAGATTGAGGAACAGAAAGTCTCTTCCTAAACCACTATTATAGGGATAATTAGTGTGAAATCCTGTTTTTTAATATTTGATAAATTGCACAAACTGCTCAGGTCTTTTGCTTCATAATTTACAGAGATCATTTCACAGTCAATGTTGCCAGTAGTTTTCCTTGGGTTTTCTGTTCATGAGACTTCAGTCTAGCTGTGGTGACTCATTGCTAATTACTATGTATGTTCTATTTATTTGAAAAAAAACAAAAACATGACTTCTCCACACCCAAATGAGTTCCTCTGGGAAAGAATTCAGTATTGACACAAGATGTTCAAACATAAATGTAAAAACTTTCATCTCCCAGATATACAGTAGCTTAAGTATCAGTTGTTGGTATGTGGCAAAATGGAGATTTATTCATATGACATTACTGTAAACTCCCAGTCTGTCAAAAGAGTGGGATTCTTTGACTTATAGGCCGTGCCCAACACATGCTGTCTATTTCTCAGCAGCTTCATGCCTCTTCTGCAGCCCATCACGTCATGTCATTCTCTTCATTTTCCTTAATGACCTCCAGAAAGTGTGTGGCAAAACCAAGAGGAGAGAAAACTAGAAGCAGATCCTCGTTAAATCTCACACAGTGAAATAAATCACATGCACTGTTTTTAGCTGAAAAACACAGGGAAAAGGATGTGATGTGATCCTCGCAGCACAGGCTGTCCTTTTTGGCTGAGCTGTTGGTGTTCAGGTCCAATCAGAGTCTGGTCTTCTTTGACGGACAGTGGCTCGGGGTTGTGCCATGGTTATGATGCAAGTGAAGAAAAGGGAGAAGAGGAGAAAAAGGGGGCTCCGTCCGTCGACTCCCAGCTCTTAAAATTATCATCGCAATCAGCACTGAACAAGAACCTTTTCATTTCAGGGATGCGCCCCGCATGCACCACTCAGCTCAACCATACATCAGCCAAAGAAAATGAGGTGAATGTTGTTGTACCCAGCTGTGTCTTGGCGCAGCAATAGTTTAGCACAATTAGAGAGTGAGAGGCAAGATCAGGAAACACCCATAGGCCATGTTGTCACTGCTGTGTAACGTGATGAAGTGAGTGTGGCTGGCAGTGGCCCTCAGAAGGCCCAGGGAGAAATCAGATGTAAACATGAAGGATTAACAAAAGTCCAGAGCCTGCACTGAGTGAACTCACAGTCAGTTAGTTCGTTGTAAGGGCAAAAGGCAGCTTAGCATCAGCGAGATGGTTTCAAAGTCCTGCTGAAACACAGTTTCTGTTTATTTCTGTGAACATAATACATTTGATTGGATTGTAAATTTGTGAATTGTGAATAGAGTAATAGTGTGGGATATCAAAAATTATTGTTATGTGTTACTGTAGCGTTAAAGCTCTGCAGTAATGGCTTAAGTGATACCATAGGTGCTTGTTGTTGTGGTGTATGTGTGTGTGTGTGTGGGAGAGAGAGAGTGAGAGAGAGCATTCATTTTTGGGACTAATTCTCCACCATCTGGTTCAGCTCTTCTTGATCACATGATCATTAGGTAGAGGAGTTTGGTAACAAAACAAACACACACACATGCACGTACACACTCACGCATGCACACATCAGACATGCACGTATGCATGCATGCACTCACTCACACATTCTTAAATGTCACATTTAAGATTTCCTGTTTTTGTGTATGTGTTATTCTCTAACTAGGCCGGCCAAACATATTTTATTGTTTATGTCTTTTTTTTCTGAAATATTGGTTGAAGCACTTTCTTCTTTCCTGACTTGACTAACCTCTGAAATATCCCCTCCATAAATTTTTCACTATCATTTGTGGGTTGTTGTTAACCTGCAAAACTGGTTTAAAATGCACTAAAAGAAATCCAATCTCAACACAGTGCAGATGTACTCAATGTAATGAATCATGTGGACTTATCATGCCAAAAATATTCAACAATATTTCTTTTTTTTCCCGCTTTGGAGACACAGTCGACATGTTAAATTTATTAAAGATCCTGTCAATTGAACCTCATATATCAGACCAATATCTTTATTAACCCCTATTTCCAACTGTGGTACCACACAGAGCCTGATCTACTATATTTCCTCAAATAAAAGACAAGCAAATCAGAAAACAATTAGGCTTTGTACTAAAATGAATAAATATACTTATCAAACAGAGGGAAATAGAAAAAAAGGTCTCTCTCTAATATAAACCTGCTTCCAATAAAGGCCTCGTACCCTCTGCAGTTGAGGTAAATAAAGGCCCCGGCCACTATTTGAGGAAATACTGCCATCACTCATCCTGTCTTCTTCTCTTCTCCTCAACAACGCTGTAAACACATGCACAGAAACTTCAATGATTAACAGCCTGACATTAAACGAATGATGAATATATCCTGAGGTGGAATCAGACGGTGGGTGGTAAATTATTTGTTCAGGTTGTAATTGCTGAACTCATTTATAAAAGCTGGGTCACAAAGCTCATTGATGTCGTGTAAGGATCAATTGCTGTCGAAGAGATGATTGCAAATGTGTGCGGGAGATGAATGGAGATGGAAGATTACTGAGCTGACTCACTCTTTGTCTCTTTGTCTCAGAAACATTCCTAGTTTACGATGCAGAGAGTGCTACCTGAAGATATATTGACAGAAACATGACATGGGATTCCTGAGAATGTGTGCATGTGCACTGTACTGTGTGTGTGTGTGTGTGTGTGTGTGTGTGTGTGTGTGTGTGTATGTGTGTTTTAGTGCGGGTTGCAGGTATTGTCTGTCTATATTACTCTCCTGCGTTTCCTACTATGAAAACATTGCATTTTTTGCAAAAGAGTGAGTAAGCCAGTAGACTCAAGATGAGCAGATGGTCATTGGAGCTGATATGTGACTGCTCTGATTGTTTCTTTTTGTAAGTGGAAAATATTCTACGGATTTCCATCAAGTAAACTATGAGTTCAGTCAGCATGAAATTAGCCTTGGTTCACCTTTCACTCCAGTCAGTCAAACAATAAAACGGGTCAAGCAATATACAGACTCTTGTCAACTTGGGGTCCTTTACAATGAAAACCAAAGATATAAACACTGGAGAGATATGATGTAAAAACAAAAATAAGGCAACGAAAAGCTCACACAGTTTCTTTACCACTAGGTAAAATAATTAGTTTAACATATAAAACATATTGTACAAATGATAGATATTCTGAGGAATGATCCCACTCTTTGCACTGTTTTCCAGGATCCCCCACTGATCTCATATAGATCTTTCTCAACAGTTAAAAACATGTGTGTGTGCAGATACCTTCCAGCCAAACATTGCAAAGCTTGGGTACGAAGGAGCAAGAGCACCTGCACATCAGGTAGTTGGTGTGGTTCAACAGAAAGAATGAATTGATATAAAAACAGAAGAACAGATGGTACACCTTAACCTGACATGCCCTGTGGCTGCTTTTATCTATGGTAAAAACATAACACACCAAATACTGTTGAGAGAGATTAGAGATTATTGAAAATGTCAAACTCTTGAAATGTCAACATTATTGAAAAAGTTGCAACCCTCCCAAATAAACAGCTAAATGTTTGTTAGAGATTTACATTATTTTATTTATTTATGTGGAAGATGGAAATGCTATGGTGAGATGTTGAGGTACAATGTGAAAAGGTGGATTCAACCAATCTCATGTGCAGAGACAAACAAACAATGAATAGATCCTACTTACAAGTATTGTGTGTATCCAAAGCCTGATATACCATTGTTATCCAAAAACAATTAAAAACACAGAGAAGAGGAGTGGTGTGGGAAAACTTGAGAAGGTTGAATACCAGGTGGGCAGCAGCATTCTGGACTAGCGCCTGGATGAGCACCTGGGCCGCCTCCCTAGTGAGAAATGGACCTACAGGAACAGGCTACTGCTGTGATGTTTGGTGAGAACGACAGTTCATCATCCAGGGTTGCACCCAGGTGCCTTGCTGTCCGAGTTGGCACCAACACAATATTGTCAATTTTTTCCCAAAAGAACACAAGCTCAGTCTTGTCCAGGTTGAGCTTTAGGTGGTGCCTAGACATCTACTCTGAGATGTCTGCCAGGCAAGCAGTGATGCATGCCTCCAAAGGGGGGGATAAGAATCGCTGGGTGTCGTGGTAAGAGTGTCTGACAGCACCAAGGGTCCTTGTTTAGAAGTTGATTTGCAAAATAAAGGGGATGTATTTCTATTACTGATATACAGTAGGTATCAGATTTGTCATGAAAGAGGCAACTGTAACAGATCTCTCTGGGACTTGACACTTTTACAACATGTATTACTTTGGTCCAGCTGCATTTTATCTAATATCTATCCAGTATCAAATCCGCTTGCCGGAAGCAAAGAATCCTTTATTCAGCCTATTTAGATTTAGCTTTCAATAATCGTAAGCAATAAAAAGTTATAAATCATTAAGAATTAAAACAAAATGGGAAACTCAAGTTTGACCTCCCCCCCCCCAGAAAAAGGCTTGGCAGATAGATAAGATACTAAACAGCTCATGTAAACTGTCTAAATATTTTCTACATTGCTCTTCTCGTAATAAAAAAGAGAAGATACAGATGTGACACAGAGCTTAACAAATAAAGAGTATTTCACCAACATGTAACCCAATCAAAAATTGAATCAGCTATTCCAGCCCAATAATGTGCAGCTCAGTATGATTGTGTGTAATCTGAGCATTTAATTCAGCTGAACTAAACTCCTACCAAAGAGTCATCCTGAAGCGTATGCCAGACATGCTGTGAGTGGGTCTATTGGCCTGGGTCAGATATTGAGGTGTAACTTGGAGAAGAACACTTGTTAAATAGGCATCTTTTGAAATTACTCAAATGAAGCTCTTTACAAATGCTTTATATTTTATATTTGATTAAAAAGTTGCATTAGAGGAGTGCTCACATTTTCTTTGTGAACAGTAGTTTTGGTTAATATTTATAATGGAGGCACTCACATCTACAGTATGTATTATGATAAGATATCTGATCCAGGTCATTACCGACCAGGGCCTCCACTCTGAGACATGCAACCAGACTTCTGAAGTCACTGCTTTGTGCTGAGTGAATGTATTTTGATTAGACATAAGATCTTGCTCATTACTGATCCATCTCTGTATTAGTTCTATATATCATTTCATCTCTCTCTGCAGTGATTGCTTCCACATGTCAGGCCCCAGGCTCCACAGGCCCACACAAGGCTGTAGTATCTGTTGGCGTGTGTGGGGGGGGAATCAGGAGCCCCCTAATGGGCTTAGACAGTCATTGGGTCCCCCTGGACGCATCAGTGGAGGGGACACAGAAGCTTGCTGATGAAGAGGTGGGTGGGTAGTGGGATAATGTGAGGACTGTTTGGGGATCTGTGGGAGGATAGAGGGGCATGCAGGGCAGAATGAGGAAAGAAGGGGATTTGGGCAGACACATCCTCAGGCTGGCTTGGTACTGATGAAAGAATATTGGATCACAGGGATGTATAGAGCAGATGCTTCCACCACATATATATGTAAACATGTACTCCATACAGTGTATATGTTAGTGTTTAGCTTCTGGCAAATGTGGATTACCCAGTGATTAGGGTGTATTTGATGGAATGACGTTGTTTGAGTGAATTCAGTAAAGCCCTTCACGTAATAGTTCTTAAAGACAGGATATGTTTTGATATCCATAATTTGCACAGGGGGGATTTCGTTGTAAGTTCTACCCCAGGTGGAGTGTACATCTGCCCAAATGATCTGTGTCGGGAAAAGCACAGGAGAAATGGGGAAAACAGCTGTGAGCGTTCGTGAACACATGAAAACAGTCTCACCAACATTTTCCACTGAAAAGAGACTTGCAGTATGATCAGATGACAGACAAACTGTTTGGCAATTTATTCGGCTCGTCTTTCTGGCTAGCCCTCCTGTTGGTGGTGGGGAAGACAGATGCGACAGTGGTGAAGGAGACCCCAAACTTTAGAGATGAAGAGGCCTGTAAAGGAGATCAATTTGGATTACCATACTTTGATTTGTGGCATCTTTTCTTTTTGGATAAGGGAGTGAATCAGTTTTTCAGTTTTTTTTTCATGTATGCATAATTCTAAAATAATCTAGGCTAAGAGAGGTGCAAAGAAACATTGCATACCCGTGCCATAATCCACAATCAGTGCTTTTCTTTGTTATAATCCTTTTTTCTCTCATAATTCAGAACATTTGTTGGCACAACTTTTTTGTTTGGCCTGTTACTATTTTGTTAGGTTACATAGTTAACCCTGGGAATATCACATATATTTTTGATTGCAATCCTGCAGAAATTGCTCAGAGAACTTTCCGCTCAGTGAACAGCTCCATTCTCAGATAACAGTGCTCAGCAATTACCCAGCCAGCCGAGACAAGCGTGTGAACACCGTCACCCAAACTGACTGAAGGAGGCTAAGATATTTGATTTCCTGGGTGTGAAAAAAAAGCCTGAAGGCTATATCTTTTTGCCTCCACAGTTCATGGTAACCTGAGAGTGATGTTCACAATGATTTGATAAGAACCAAGTGTTTGACAGGCTTTGGCAGTGTTTTTTTTGGCTTGAGTGTCACTGTTCTGCACTGGTACAGTGCTAGAGAGCAGCAGAGCATCCTCTCGTATGCAGCTAGTTTTTGTGCTGAACCTAATCTCTTCTGTCGTGTTGCAGATATACGTCCCAGTGTTTGGTCAGGGAAAGTTACACTGTGCAGCACATGGACCCTGAAAAAGGAGGCTTGTGGGCATTTTGAAAATAACAGCTTTCCAATACTACACACTGAGCACAGCCAGTCCACCTAGATTTAAAACATGTGCATGAAACAAGATAATGCCTTTTCAGAACACATGCTGCGTTTGTATTGTGGCATGTGCAGTTGTCTTGTCATTATAAATTTAGATTCAATCAGTGTGGCTCGAGGGTCTGACTGGAAAGTCGTTTTGTGGATGACTTTCCGTTTGCCTCTATGAATATTTACATGGCAAGACCACAATGGTTATAAACAAGCAGCGTTTGTTTCAATGCACAAACATGCTGCAGACAATCCGATAAGGATCATACATGACTGTGCATCTACAAACATGTGACATTCACCTGTGACACTTTCCATCCAGCACACACAGACTCTTAAACGATCATTGAAACTCATTTTCAATCACATAGTCCTCAGCAACAGGTCTGTAAGATGAATAAACTGCTGAAAAGCTGCAAAAGTCATCTTTGTTTTTGCCTGTTTTGTTGTGTTCTCACCGCCACCTGTTAGTCATCTATTTCATGTGTGTCACGTGTCTCTCAGGCTAATCAGTTCTGGCTTTTGGCTCTGAGAAGCACGTTTTACCCAAACCCTTGTTTACCCTAACCCAGCACTCATACGCTCCCACCCTCCTTTAGACCGAGATGCACGCTGTGGCTTTTCCTGTGTACATATTGCATAGCTTGTAAGTGTCTCAACTACTGTACTGCAATTGCCCACAATGTCTTCCACATGTGGTTGTTATATTCGACCACTGTAGCTCTGAGATGTCCTGGAGTACCCTCATGAACATGAGCATCATGTTGACTGGGTATGTCCTTGTTTCTTTTGCACAAATATTTCAATTTTTTAGTTAATCCGAAGTTAGTCCACGGAGGGGATCCCTCTCCTAGAAAACTAATCACAGCAAGTCAGAAAAGTGAAAGCAGATGATATTCTTTTGGAAGAAGTGACATATTTATGGTGCTTTCATTTGGTGGTAAAGTAAAGTGGTAAAGTGTTGTATAGACATTCCAGTGCTGGCCTTGACTTTTTAACCCTAAACTTAATTTGTTTTATGACCAAAACAGGACACAGCTCATACTCCTGCTTGCGCCAGTGTTGAATCCAGATTAATGAAGCCCCCCCCCCTGAAACACGAGTACGCTAATTATTATTCCATAAGCCACATCGCTATGTCAGGTGATTGAGATTTGTCCTTGAAAATCCATTTTAAAAATGTTTTGAATTTTCTTTTCAGGTTTCAATTAATTTTTGTCATGTTTATGACTCTTTTGTCAAACTCAACAAGATATAAATCACAGATTGTCACTATCCAGCTGGGCTGAGTTCAGTTGGATTTAAGATGGGGTGCCTAGCTGTTCTGTAATATGAGTCATTGTCAGCATTTTCACAAATGTATCACTGTATTCTGGAGGCTAGGAGGAGAGCAGACTTTTCATGTTTCTCAAATGAAAGCTGATTCAAAAGAGCTTGTAAGCACTCACAAGTATGTACATCCTTTCCTTGCATGTCTCCAAATCTCAGGACCACCAAATATTTTGCTGTTTTTAGTAAGCTGTAAAATTCTGGCGTCTGTTTTTATACTGTTCCGTACTGCTCTACTGGATATGTTTTTGTCCTGAAGTAAATCCATGAATAAATGAAAAACAGTGTTCAAACCTTTTTTTTTAAGAACAGATGCCCCTCCTCCAATTGATAGTGTGGGCACAGATTCAGAGCAAACAGTAAGAGTCATCACTTTGAGCCACTGTGTTTTCATTGGCTCTTTGGCTCTTTGTGGAGCTCTTGAGTTTGATTGACACAGCGCGGTTACCATTTCTTTATGTAGTATTCCAAAACATTCTGATATTATTTTGATGTTGAACATGGAAATCATATTTAGTTCATTAGCTGTTGCTGTGCATCTTGCAAGTCCACAAGTGTCTTTTTTTTTTTTTTTTTTTTTAGACTGAACAGTGATCCCAGTGTAATTTGCTTGGCATGCTTTTTGCTTACCGCTGCAATAGTTGGGGTGGGCTGTTCCATTGTCATATTCCTGATTCATTAGTATTGTTTTGCATCATTGCAGTGTTTATCTTGCAAGAGATATTAAGGTTTTTGTCTGACTATTGAAGTGTGTCCAAGAAGCTCTTGCACTGAAGCAATCCTACTCTTTCATGGTGAACTTTCTCATGGGGTGGGAAGGGACATTGGGAATATGAGAGTTGCTTTATTGGGATCTTCTTAGCTTTTATTTATTAGTAATTTCATGGGTGCCCTCCAGTTGTGTGTTTGTCTTTCATTCCAATGTATGTGTGTACCCTCTTCCCTCTGCCCAGCCGCACAACTCATCTTTATTTCATCAAACATTATTAACAGAGTGCTTCAATCAGCCAGCGGTGTGTAATTCTTTCACGCCTTAGCACATGTGGTGCCCTAGGCGAGCTTCACCCCAGGCGCCCCCCCCTTCACAGAAATGTGCCGATTGTTTGGAAAAGATTCATGAATAATCATATCAACATAAATACAAATACAGCCTCACAATGTGTAGATTATTTTGAAACAAATACACGACTAATAACTGAAAATTTTCACATGACATACTTTAAAACCAAAACATATCAATGCTGTGGGCAGGCGCCATGAAGAGTGCCAGTGCATATGATGTGGGTGCCGGGAGCATGTTAACCGCAGGTTGTTCTGGCGCATTGTGAAATTGGCTTGTTATATCCCTTTTGTTTTTTTCTTGGGTGCATTTTTGGCACCTCCCTCTGGGTGGCACCCTAGGCAGCCGCCTATGTTGCCCATAACCCCCCCCCCTCCCCACACACACACGCACGGTAACAAATGAACAAATGACTGTTTTGTCTACTCTTGTCTCTGATAGGAGAGTGATACCAAGCAGTAGAGAGCAGCTGCAGAAAGAGATACTGCTCATACAGAAACACAGACAGTAAATGCAGAACTATTTGGGCATGTATTAATAATATTGCTTTTGAATCGCATGTGTACCCAAATTTATAAATGTCAAATATTACACAACAGGGAAGTAATTATTATTATTTTTTTGGGTGTAATAGTTTAGGTGAATCTTTAGATATGTTTGTAAAAGAAAAGGAAACACTACTTACCACTTATAACAAATCTTTCTATTGAATATTAGAGATTTGAGTATTAAATGCCCACCCACTGTAAAAGTTTGCTGTTTCTCTGCAGCAAAAATCATAACAAAACATCCGTTACTCCACAGAAACTTTAAAAGTCATTTGGCGTAATCCACTTCTCTGTTGTTGATACTGATGTTGAATTTGTTATAAAAAACATCCCTTTATCAATAAATCTGTAAATATGATACTTCTGGAGAAGCTTCAGACTGATGAGGAGGAGATAGATTTACACCGAAGTAAGGAGTGTTTGGAGCTTACTGAATATATGTATTAATATACATGATTAATGCTCCATAAAAACAATGACTGATTGTCGGCCACTCACACTCAAGAAGATTATGAAAAGTGCAATTTCCTGTTATGAACTGTTGCTTATTGTGGTTTTGATCTACAGTACTGGGAGGTGGATAAAGCTCTTACAGTAAGTATGATAGCATTTTAATCTAGCTAGCTAACATTACACATTGGAATTCTGTTGCCTGGATGCTGACTTGCTGAATACAATATAAATAACTTAAGATGTCCTCACAGCCTTTACTTCTCAAGCTAGTACAATCTGCTTTAGCCATAATGGCTTTTCATCTAAAAATGGCAAAACAATGTTCATTAAAGGTCCAGTGTGTAGGTTTTAATGGTCGATTTTAAAGGCCCTCTCTAGAGCCAGTGTTTGGTTTGTCTGCTCTGGGCTACTGTAGAAACATGGTGGTGCAACATGGTGGCTTCTGTGGAAGAGGACCCGCTCCTGTATAAATATAAATGGCTCATTCTAAGGTAACAAAAAACACAATGATTCTTATTTTAATGGGATTATACATTAATTAAAACATACTTATGAATATAATATTCCATTTCTGCTGAGTCTGTTCTGTTAGATGCCACTAAATCTTACACAGTGCACCTTTAAGGATGACCAAGAAGACTCCTAATATCAACCTCAGTGAAAAAACTCCATAGCTAACAGTCTGTCAACAAATCTTCTCATCAGAAGTTTGGTTGACTCAGTGTCCAGCTAAAAAACCTGTAGCTTTAGAGAAGTGGTCAGCACATAAGAGTCTTCCACCGCAGAAGTAGGCACTTAATGTCCTTATTTCTCATTCTGTCATGGCCACAGCTTATTTACGAAACATTATGTTGACTAATACATGTAACAGAAAACACGCATATTTTCTGTTTTTGAAATTCTACCAGACTGAATCTGGATGTTGCAGATTACCACCAACTTCTAAACACAACATACATTTATGGATCAGAGGGTATTACAATATTGTCAATGTTTGCAATTGTCAATGAATGCAAAAACTTTCCTAAATTATGTTTTAAAATGAAATATAATATTAATGTCTCAACAATAATATATGCAGGAAACATTTCAAATTTATTAGATGAAGGTTGGATAGTTTGAAATACACTTATATTTAAGTTTATTGATATTTTCTTAATATATTGGGAAGTATTTGTGTGTGGACAGGAGGATTCTGATCATCATGTGTATCATCAAACATATACTTGTCACCATTGAGACTTATTTCTCTCCATAGCAAAAGCAGTAGAATAAGGTCTAAAGAAAGAGGGAATTTATTGAGAGTGCTTAGAATGAGAAGAGAATATAAAATGCAGAGGGTAAACGCTGACATGAGCCCTCTTGGAAAGCTGATTTTTTTAGCCTGTAATGGGGAACATACTCTATACATACTCTTGTTCTTTCCAGACTTTTACCAAGGCCTTTGTCATTCATTACCATTCTACTGGAATAATAATATTAAAGCAACATGGCAATATACCTATGAACCTTCCACTTGTTACTCTGCTCATAATTTTGGTTAGGGAATGCAAACTTAGTCTATTCACTCTGTGCAAGTCATTAGCACATTCATGTTGCACAGGGAATTTAGAGAAGCTCTTGATAAATTTTACCAGCAGGCAGCTTCACACACAACTCCACAACCCTCCTGAGTGCTCTACACAGGAGAGGCTGGTACGCTGTTATTCAACAGTGGTGGTCTGTGATGCCGGGTCCAGCCATTAGGGGGCAGTGGGATAGTAGTGATGATATGCTGAAATTGTTTTGATAAATAGAGATGATGATGATTGACTTATAGGTCGTAAGTATGCTGTTATATGTGTTTTAAAAACACTGAAGGCATGTTGATGGTGATAATGTATTGCTCTAATTGGCAAGTGTTTGGAAACAATCATTGATATGCCATCATGGATAAATTATCCCTATAACATCCCTTGTTGAACTTCACCTTTGACTCAGATTTTCTGATTAGCCCTCAAAGAGCTGATTGTATGCTAATTCATCTGAATCTCTAAATTGCTACCAGGTAGGATGTGCCCCTCTTGTCCTGTGCAAACCAGATAGCCTGCAGATTGCAGGTAAATACATAATTGATGATATTAACATGGAGGAAATCTGAAAAATGTGAGCACCAGGCTCTAGATCAGTCTTGGGATCTACTTCCTTCAGGCCTCAAGTTCTCTCTCACTCACTTTATTGAACACAAAAGTGCCTGGCCACATATAAAGCATCATAAGGAAATATTTTCCTTCCTGCTTCCCTTAAGATTTCCTTAGAAAACAAGGAGTTGCTCAAATTTAATTTGACTGTCTGTTATTCATTGCAGAAATGTCCTTAATGATAAAATAAGGGAAACATTGAAACTAGTGTGTCACTAGTGTGTTATCTCAGGCCAGTTTTATTAATGATCAGATTGAAAATTTGTGTATTTGGAGTCCCATCTGATTTTCACCAGACATTTTAACACACTACTAGTGCCAACAACAATAATAGATTGAGTTGCATTTAAGATGAACCCAAACTGAAACTGTGTTATCTCAGTAACACAGTATTCCTGCTAAAATGTGAGAAATACTTTTTTTTTGGTACCTTTTCCTTGGTATGTGCATAAGGAAGAAACAAAATAATAATGATACATCACAGATACAGCAACTAGAAGCTCCCAATTGCAATTTTTAAGCAGGGTAAGTATTGCAACCTCTGTCCTGAGAGTCCAGAGAGGTTGATTGGTACACTGCTTCTGTGTGTTGAGGTTTTGTCAAAGCTGTGCACAGTGGTAATTGTGTTAATGACAGCACTGCCAGACAGGAGGTAGAGCTTTGAATGCTGCGGTGTGGTCTTTGAAAGGGCCACTGTATTTTACAGGCGAGTTTCACCTCTCCTTCTCAATGGATCATTACTCCAATGGAGTTCAGTGATTTATGAGCTGCGCTACAAATGCTGGGAGCAGTTCCTGTCTGGGGGCTGACATCCACTCACTGATTGCCACTATTTGTCTGTGTGCATGTGTGTGTGTGTGTGTGGGCATGACAAAATGGGAGAGGCACTGGTGTAAAGGTTTTGTTAAAGTGAATGTGAGCATGTCTTTTTCATTCTGTCTTAGGATGCGTTAGTGTTTTCCTGTCTGCATGTGTTAGACGTTTGTCCAGGTCTAGAGTTTCACTCCTGGTAACTGGATACAGTAATGTTTCACTCTACTGGGTGCTGATTGATTGTTTTTTAAACTGAGAAATGTGACCTCTAAAACCAAACGGCTTTGAGTGCGTCACTGAAATGCCACCGCACACATTTTTACTAGGCTACTAATGGGCTTGATTTTAGATCTAAAGTCTTAAAGAGAAAGGTAATCATAGGCTGAGCAAAGACCTGCTAAGAGGAGCACCTTGGTGTTTTGTTAGATTTGTCATGCTAATGCATTCAGCTTTGTGTCTTTTGTGTAGAGATTTGCTCCGTCCTGCTTATCTTGGGCGAGGTTGAACATGTTGTTTGGACAGGTCTGTGTTGTACTCCAGCCGTGATGAATCTGTGCCAGCATCAGCTCTCATCCACTGTGGAAACTATATTAGCCTGTGACTGATGCATATCTGTGCACATGCATGTGTGTGTGTTTGCAGCCATACCGTCGGTTCATATAGTGTGGCAATATGAGTCACCACTGGATAAGTATGTTGATGTTTTTCTTGTAAACAGGTAGGGACAGTTATATGGAAACGCATTCCAGAGATTAATTTTGTATATGAAAGTGTGGATGAATGCACTGCATGCCCTTCTAGGTCAATTCAAGCAGTAATGTGTGTGCTCTCACAGGAAAGGAAATGGCATGTGTTCAGAGAGTTTGTATCAAAGTTATATTTGCTCGTGCCTGTTATGTCTTGTCTCTCTCTGGCTTGCTCTTTTCATACACGTGTGTACGTCTGTATGTGGACCACCCAAAGCCTTTGAGGTCATAACAATAACAGGTCCACTTCCTTCCAGTGATATGGCAGTGGTTCCAGTCGAGGGGCTGTAGACGGGATAGACTCTATCAGCCCACATCACAGGAATGGCAGCAACACTGTTTAGTGGACCTGTCACAACTGTGTAGTAAGTTATTCCCCCTCTTAGTGCCTTTATCTACTTTTGCAGACTCACAAATATACTGTCACAGCCCTATATTTAGTATGAGAAGTCTGGTGTTCTTGAAAAGCACCAACATGGCTCAGTGTGTTAATCCATCTTCCAACAGATGTGCAAGTTTGATGTTGCAATTAGTCTTTTTTTGAAGCCTCTCTTGCAAAATGTGGTGTTTTGAAAATCCTCTTTTACTATTTAAACAGTTTCTCTCATTTTTTTTTTTTTGCCTTTTAACTTCTGCATAAACAAATTCCTCTGGTTAGACAGCATTTTCATTTTTGCGATTCTTTATTTTGTGATTCTTTCTCCTCCTGGTGAGCGAAAATACACTGTGGTAATTAATATGATAATAAGTGTGGTGGCATAATTTTTTCCAGGCATCCCTGTGAGCCATGTTAAATTGAGGTCTGAGTGAGGTTTCAGCTGGAAACACTGAGCAGGGCCCTAGTACAGTATGTCTCTGTCAGTGCCTGGCCAGTCAAAGGGGGGAAATAATATTTGTTTTTTTGGAGAGAAGGACGCTTTGCCCACAGCAAGAATCATTCTTATTTGCCGAGATAACTCAGGGAAAATTTAGCTCCGTTCACCTTAGTGTAGTGTTTGCGTGGTATGGAGCAGCAAAGGAAAAACAACTCTTCAGAGGGGAGTAACATACTAACACACACTGTATGAGAACCACAGAAACTATACTGTAGTTTCAGCCTGATGATTTATTGCACTGCACAGTTTAGCCTCGGGATTCAAGTGCGCTAATGCGTCTGATCTAAAGGGAATTCCATCACCAAGCTCCATATGCTTTGAAGCATTGTTTTTAGATTACTCTTCAAATTGGTTTCTCAACACCCCAACCCTTGTAGGCGGTTTATGTGCGAGGGTCTGATTTATGGTGTAAAATGACAGTGGAGCACTCATCTGTGGTTAAACAGGGTGCAATGTACTACTCAGATGCCCATGGCTGCCAGTCCCCCACTCTGTCTAGACGGGGTAAACACCAGGCTAGACCTGCCGACTGACAATCATGGATGATTGGGTTTGTGGGATATGAAAGGTTGGGTCAGTTAAAATGATTGACAGCTAGTGGCATTCTTTGTGTGTTTGTTTGGGGGTTGGGGTGTAGGATCTGAGGCAGTGGCTTCATCCCTTTATGGCTGATGTAAAGCGCCCTCAGTAAGGTGAATGCTCCACTGCTTGAGCTGTTATGAAATGATCAACACAAATACTGCTCATAAATGTCAGGTGGATGGAGATACAATGATATAAAAGGCATGTATCTCTGCTGTACTTCTGGGTTATGAGAAGAACCTTTCTAACAGCCAACAATAACATCCATAACACAGCTGATGAATCATACTGGTTTGAAGGCAGATAACAAAGGGCCCGGGACCTTCCCAGGAAAGAGTGTTGGCTTTGATTTGCCAGATCACATGTCTCCCTCGCTGTGCTTGGTGTGTTTACTGTGCAAATTTGTTGCAAAGTCGAGATGGTGATGGTAATTACTCTTGTTATTTATGTGTTTTGCTTTTGGAGTTGCTGTGAGCTCAGGCAGGGGGCCAGTTCCCCCGGGGCAGCATGGAAACCCCATCAGAGCTCTGGCACTGACTAACAGGTATCCATACTGCCATTATTACACTGATGCAGATACAAAGACATTCACATGTCAACAGAGATCAACAATCTTATGATTTACTAATGATGTCTACTTTGCATTGTTTTGTAGATACTCTCACACTCACATTTTTATTTGGGCTGAGTTGCTAATGATTATCATTGGAATGATCTTTAATCTAAATGCCTGGCCACACAGGATATTTAGATGTATTTTATTTTAGTTCTTGCTTTTAGTTTATTCTCTTATTTTTACTATCTCGTGAAACCTCAATGACTGCCCTGCATTTGTGTCTATTTGTCTGTAGCTTTGCATACAGACATATGATATGAATTGAAATTAAATGGCTGTACATTGATATCAGCTGTGTAAGAGCTATGAATAAGCCTGCTTGTGTGATGAATGATGCATTTGCATATCTGCCTTAAAAGAGAGGGTTTTAATTGCCAATGACTGGAATCTATCTGCATTTGATTAAAGCAAGATGCTGATGTTAGAGTAAAGACTATTCAGTATCTGTGTGCTCCATTTATGCACACTCAAACTGCTCCCTAAATTCATTGTTAAATTAAAGCAGCTTGACTGCGCAACAGCTCATTTTTGCTTATGTTTTCCTCGGTTGGCTGCACTGCTCTCATTTGGGTGTGCGTGTGCAATATTCGCTGTTTGATATGAGTTGCAATAACATTTGACTGGGTTGACGGAAAAAGAAAATTCTCATCTGTTTTAAAGAAGAATAAGCAAATAAAATACATCCTGGCAGAAGGAGAATGTGCCAAGACAATGCTTTGGTTAATCGGCATCACCGTGCCAGGACTGTGCCATAGTGAGTCACTGTGTAAGTGATCGCTCTTAGATCAGTATCAGAGTTTAACCACATTGCCAAAGGCATCCAAAACTCTTTTGCACCTACAATACTTACAGCCTTAGGATGTAAAACTGCGTATGTCTTTCTACAGTAATGCGTCTAAGGAACTAAATCTTTCCCGGTCTGTCTGGACAGACCTATCAGAGTTCAGGATCAGTTTCATATCCTTTCCTGTCTTTTGCCTCCTTTTCCCTGGTGGAGCTTTGTATGCCAACCTCATTCTCAGTTAGACTGATGGAAGAGGAAGTGAGAGGTGAATGAGGAAAACAGTGCATGTATATTTGAAAGAGACAGTAGGGGAACTTCTTGGGGCTATACTTGGAGTAGTAGTCTTAAATTAGCACGTTGCGGTGACAGAGATATTAGTGTGATATTTTCTTCAGCGGAGGGTTAGCAGGTTCATTGCACATTGCTGCTTTGCCTACAGTAGGGCCTGTAGGCCTCGGAGTTGGCAGCTTCTTCGTGTTGCTTGGCATAACAGTCAGACCGCAGGTTTATCTCATGTTGTTAATGAAGATTAACCTGACAGTTGTATTCACAAGAACAGAAAGGGCAAAAGTTGAAATTGGAGGATTCACATACCTTCATTTTCACATCTATGCTAAACCAGCTGTGCTCTTTTCTTTGCCAGTTTATATTTATTTAACTTCAAAAGGGGTTTAGTTCAAATCCTCTTTTTTTTCCCTTTTTAATAATTCATTTTTTACATGTCCTGCATCATATTGAAAATTCCTTCTGTTCATTGGTGTACTGTACAGGACTGGGCAATATGTTTTTTGTCCACAAGGGGGTAGACATTCAGCACTCATTAAGGGCTTTTTTCGCTGTCAAAGCTTTGGATAAGTGTCAGCGAATGACCAGGGACACAATGAATCCTATCTGACTGTGTTTTGGCTGACTGTGGGTTTTTTTTTCTGTGTTTTGCTTTCGCTCCTGCATGAACACTGAAAGAAAACTCCTCTAAAGCCAGTTGCACAGGCATACCCCTCACTACCCCAAACTGCAGTTAGTGTAAGAGCTGCTCTTCAGCACAACACAGCATGACAGGGAGGACTTGAAACTGAAGGGCACCCAGTCATTACCTGTAAGGACCCCATTATTACCCCATCATCGTCAAGTTATCTTTTATCATTTCCTTTAACAGCTCCACCTCTAAACCTTAACAGACAGACAGGCAGTGCCTC
The DNA here is from genome assembly GCF_963924715.1 of Thunnus thynnus. Taxonomy (NCBI): domain Eukaryota; kingdom Metazoa; phylum Chordata; class Actinopteri; order Scombriformes; family Scombridae; genus Thunnus; species Thunnus thynnus. The sequence continues at coordinate 14,337,938 of NC_089521.1, forward strand.
TGATTATATATTCATAAAAAATGGAAGTGACAAATGTCCTTAAGGTTTAAGGAGATTAGAAAATAAATGCCAGAGTCGATTATTAATATTTTGCAGTGAATTCAAATTCACTTACAGTATGTTGCATGACAGCAGGAAGGGAAGTTAGGATTAATTTGGAATTTCACATACTTACATATCCTGAGAAGACCAGCAGTTGTGACTCTCAAATCCTTTTTTTATTTCTTTATTTCATTAATTTTGTTCATGCACGCATGAACTTTTTCAGTCATCGTGACCTTCAACACATTTGGTTTCTCTAACAACCTTGAACTGCGTTCAGTTTCTGTTAGTTACGCCATTATATGTGTACAAGCCATGATTTGAAAATAATGCTATATAATGTGAAGTAAACATCTTTAGTAGATGAATGAGTTGTAACAGCAGGGGATGTTTTGTGTAATATTGTAGTAATATTTTTGGCTGAAAGTTTCCAGCATCTTGAGGCCTCTAATCAGTTTGTCCTTTCTAATGAGAGCCATGGAAAAACACACACACACACACATATGCACACTTGCACACAAACACAGCAGAAAATATTTAATGGACCCTACATATACACTGTTGCAAGTTTTCATATTATTACCCTGATAATGGACGAGAAAAAAAAAAACTTTCCACTAAACCACATTATTTCACTGTGTTCACATTTGTTAACATTTTCCAAGAAACTATCAAAAATGTGGTTTAGGTGCCATGAATATATCTCATATTTATGTGTGTGTGTGTGTGTGTGTGTGTGTGTGTGTGCATGCGTTGTATGGGTGCAAGGGGACACCTGGGCTCTCTTATGTTTTCTGGATGTGTCTGTAGATTTATGAGGCCCTTTGTCCTCACTCAGCCTCATTCTCTCTCTCCTCCAACATATTCAGACACATTGCACCTCTTCTCTCTTCCTTTCTCCTGAACCGCTATTCCTCCATCAAGATCCCTCCACACCATCACAGTCAGATCTCTGCATAGTGTATAATCCCAAAACATTTTTGTCCTATTGTTTCTGGAACCACAGTTCTCCTATTGTCCCCCTACTATCAGTCCATTGTCACTCTTTCCAACTTTGACTCTCAAGGGAAATTTCTTGGCTTGTATTGGCAGTGCTGAAGCTTGTGTTGGCAGGAATGTACTGGCAGTACACTGGGCTATGAGTTCAAACTAGGGACGTTTCTCGCAGTATGTTAAGGTAGGCTGTTTAATCTCTTAAAATCAGTGGCTAAAGAGATAGACAGACAAAGCCTGGAGTCCGCCGCACCCAGTGAAGATGAATAAAAAATGTTTCTATTCTTCAATGAGGCCCTGCACCAACAGTCAAAAAATTACATATTTCCTACGCATTTATCACTCTATCTGTCATCCTATGTCACCCTCAAAAGGGGCCTCTGTTGTTTCACTGAGTCGACCCGCTTTGACCTTTCACTCGTGACATAATTTCATCAAATTTCAAATGATTCATACGAAGCATGTGCTCACTTAAAAAACACACCGCGGAATTTCTGCCACCAGGTCACTACATCTGCCGATTTCATACCCATGAAGCAAATGCCATTACAGTTGACGAAAGATACATAACAGTGTATCATACTTGTTTGAGTTTGCATTTTCACTGTAAAGACACGCTGGTATGTTTGTAATAAGCCTAATCCGTCTTCATTTGTGTTTGAACTTGCTGAACTCCATTTTCAAATTCAAGCTCCACTGATTCACACATTAGAAAGCCTGGATGATTGCCATTCCTAATTCACTCAGCTTTTCCATTCATGGTCCCCATTTTAAGCTGCTTTTTTTTTTTTAGCATGATCTCAGTCAGGTATAAAAACAATCCTTTTTCACGTTAACATCTGGGCTTTTGATGGACCTCTTACTACCTGTCAGAAATGCAGAGAAGTGGAGTGTATATTTTCAGAGATGGGGGGTGTGGTGCACTCATCTGTCTATGACTATCTATTGTTTTCCTGTCAGCACTGAATCAACACAGTTGACTTAGTATGGGTGTTTATATACACAAGCATGTATATGTATTCTCTCTCACTGATGCATCTGGGGTTAGGCAGTCAGTCGCTCACATTTAAAGCTGCTCTGAAGGTCACCAGTGAACACTGAGCTGCTTGACCTTGACCGGGGCGTGTTAAACCACTCAGAGTTGTTGTTATATGAGAGAAAAAGGAAAGAGAAGATACAAGGGAGAGGGGCAGATTTTAAAGGAAGACAAAAAGAAAGGTACAGTGCATTGAAGAGAAAATATAAATCAATAATAGGGAGAGTAACCTGGTGGCTGAGGTCAAAATTAATTAAAGAGAAAGACCTTTTGTGGTTATTGGCCGTCTAAGGACAAAATATCAGACATATCTTAGAGTGGATGGCAGAGGGTAGATCGCCTGCTATGTTTGTTTTGGAGTGTTAAAGGAACAATACTGTCTCTATTCTCCTCCTCTCCTAAAGAGGAATTTGGAGTCAGGTTGGTGGCTCAGGAAGATCCAATCATTCCATTGTTATCTGGGAGAACGATGGTGATGTAGTTGTCCTTGAAGACAGAAGGGGGACTGAGAGCACCTGGACAACAGTCCGTTCATTTCACAGTAGTCCAATTGCTGCTCATGACTCGCAGATTAACAAAACTTCATTCGTCAGGGTTTGAAATGAACTTTTTTCCTCAGTGTCCTGTAACTGTCCTGAATTCTACTTTCAACCAGACTTAAAAACCATTTTCCCTAATTGAAGTTCTTATTTTTTTATTCTACATACATACATATTCTATATAGTTGAATAATTTTGTTTTAATGACTTACATCGCTTCATTGACTCACTCTGGTCCACCATGGAAGTTGTCAACACTTTTATTTCAAACACTATGCATGCATAGTTTAACATAACATTCAGTTCAATTTGCTTTGAGTTCATATGTACATCAATCTCATCATTATCTACTTACTGCCGCCCCCCCTAAAGGAGGTTTTCTTAACAAGATCAAATGCACAAAATGACTGCAGTGTTTTAAAATAAAATGCTCCGTTATCACATCAAATGTTGTCAGTGTTTTTGTGTTATTATTTTTGCAGTATCCACTGCGTGCTGGAAAAATGTCAAAAGGTGCATTTATAAACTTATTTATGAAATTATTTATGAATGATGATTTTTTATCACTCTTTATTTACACTTGAGTCGTTATTTCCCCGTATCAATAATCTTTCCATTTTATTCTAAATTGTAAAGTCTGTTTCAGTATGAGCACTATAAAATGAATCATTGTTTATTCTTCCGACATTTAATAATGATGACTGAGATATCACCACGATGATGGTTATTTAATCTTTAAGTTAGGTTATTGTGCTGATTTAAATGTGCAGTTGTGCATAATGGTAGCGTGTTAACAGTAATGACAGCTGTTTTCATGCTGTTGGAGAAAATCTGTAAAATAAATTGCACTTCTTCTTTGACATTCTCCTGTCTCCTATATCTCATGTCATTATTACACATAATAATAATAAATAGTATTAATAATAATAATAACTTGATACTAGCTTCAAGTGCTAGCTAAGCTGGCTAACTTACTGGAGTGTTGGATAGATGATGTGGATGAGACTGGGAGCCGTTGGAGGAAGATACATGTCTTCATGGTTTTGGCTGTCACTGTGGCTTTCTTTGGGAGGCTCACCTGCTTTATCATTATTTTCCAGCCATTTCAACATTTTTGACTGTGGGCTTTTTGCTATATCAGGAGCTGACTGTATTTGCACCAACAGGTGATACACCATATGTGGTGACCCATTAGATTCTGTGACCTACAGTGTTGATTAGGTTGGTTTAGGCATGAGGAGTGAGATGAATATCAAGGCAGCTCACAGAATGTGATGGGTCACCAAATATGGTGTGACACCTGCAATGATGGCGTCATGGTGGAGATTATGCGCCAGGCTACAAACTGTTGAATTTTCACTGTTAATATGTCACTTTATTACGTTTTAACTTTTTCAGGCAAGAGAGTAGCCATTTAGAGTCACATATGTGGTCAGTTTTTCCAAATAACACCTATTTCAAAATTTGCTCTACTGTTCCAGAATTGTCCCAGACACTGTATTGTTGTGTCCTGGGTGTTATTTTTACTATCCCCAGGACAACGGGACATCCCTAAGTTCAAGCACTGCAGTGAATTACGAATGAGGTGGCCAGTTCATACCATAATGGGGAGGGTGGGTGAGTGAGTTTAATATTTTTGTCATTTTTCAGATGTTGGAATTACTGGAGTAAAATTTGGAGGAGATTTGTGCCAGTTTGGAAATAGATCAGTAGGGAAGGGGGATGAAATATTTAAACCAGGACATGGAGATGTGAGAAGGACTCCTGTGGACTGAAGGACTGTGTTTGCTCATGTAACTGTTGAGCATTAAGAGTGGATATCAATTTACCCGTCATCCATATAAAGACCTGGGCAGCTACTCAGGTCTCTGCTGCAATCCAGTCCAGTGAATTTGGGGTAAATGCCTCAGCACACAGATTTTAAGTAATGAAGGGACTCATGGAAAGTGCCATTATAGCTCAGAACTGCATGTGTCCCTTCTCCAGCTGGCTTAAATGCTGACGCATATAAATGTCCATGTATGCAATTAAATTGTGAAATGCCGTTTCAGTTTAAGTTATTGGTTTGTTCATTCCTCTAGTCTTGGGCACGACGCGTGCTAGGGCTGTCTGTCACTTTAACTTTATGACTGGTGAGGGAGGCGGCTGGTGAAGACAGGGCGTTATGTAGGAATAGAGGAAAGGAGTGACGAGGGAGACCAGCAATGCTCAAGCTGGTGGCCTTATTCTGTCATAGGGTTTGGCTGGACAGTGAACTGCAGTCTGACATCATCTCTTGAGGAAAATTAAGTGACAACATCAACAACAAAGTGTCTTTTGTTATGATGAGACCCTACAGATTTATAGACCATCTGTTGCCCCCATCGAGCCTGCAATCTATCAACTCATGCCAGTTCTTAGCTCTTGGTTAATCTTAAAACAATGACAGTCATTTAATAGTGCTCTTTTGACATGGTCTGACTTTGCAGATACTGCTGCCACATCTAAGTTAAAGAGGTCAAATAAAATTATGGTTGTGATCAAAAAGTTGAGCTAATAATCTCTATAAACCCCATTTTGTCACAAATTTATAACATGCTCATTAAATATGAGTCAAACAGTTGTGTGGCACATGCACTTACAATGCACATGCATATCAAACACACACACGCAAATAAAACCAGTGTCTTCACCATGTGAATACAATTGACAACTCATTTGTTTGCTTCCAATCCTAGCATATGATACAGATCCAAACTGAGACTGCATTCATTCTCAACTCTGTGCTGAATGTGTTCACAGGCCAGGTTAAACCCAGAGGCATAACTTTTGTCTTTAGAAATCAAACATTTGTATATATTGGTGGTGTCATAAAAATTTCCAGCCGTAAGTAAAAGTGGAAGAAGGAACTAAACCACACAGCAGTCAAGGACTCTGCTGACAAGCCTCAGTATATGTTTGGAGGCAGTTCTGTGCACTAACCTGGCTCAGGCCAGTGTAATTTGGATTACTGTCAGCATGGTCTTTGTTGTTGTGGTTGGTGAAAATCAGACTCCTCAGCAACATCAAGTGGGGAGAAATCATATTAAGCAGAGAGTTGTCCTTAGTGCCCATTCATTGAGGAAACAGTGGAGTGCAATCAGTGATATTTAATAGAGTACACATGCATGTGCATATTTGTAGGTGTTTACCTTGCACATGTCTCCCTACTGACAGTAGAAACAATCTCATGTTTCAAGGCCAAGATAGTTTAATTCAAAATATAATGTGTGTGTGGCCTTGGCTAATTCACTTTCTCTCTATGTCTATGCACTTGCACAGCTCCTGTTCTATAGGAGTAAGTGTATATTCATGAATGTGTGTTATCTCTGGTATCAATAGTTGGTAACACTGACATCAGCTACAATAACAGCCTGTGGCAAAATAATACGTTTGGTGGAAAATGAGGACTTGTAGTATCAAAGTCAGGGTGTGTGTTTGATTTGGACGTTTTTCAATTCCATATCTGTCACACATGAGGCATTTGTATCTGTTGCAGAACTGCTGTATCCATTACAGCTTTCAGCTTGTAATCACAAGTAATCTTTTGACACAGAGCTGGGTTTATGCGCTGACTTTGATTACAGAGGTCAGTCAAGAGAAGAGAGTATAGTATGCACCTTTTTCAGTTGGACTGTAACCTCTGTCAGTCATTGTGCATGCGTTTAAATAGTTGTAATGGCTTGTAGATGTACCATATATGTTGCATACTGTGCTGTGCTTCATTCAAATGTGTCTGAAGTTTTGGCTTGTGTGTATGTGAGAGAGTCATGATGGGCATTTGGTGACATATCTAAACAGACCTGACATCAAGGCCTCAGCAGTCATCAGAGGTGCATCTCTCAGACAAGCTGAAGTGTCAACCTTTGAAGATTATGACATGCAATGCAATAACATGGCTCTTTTTCTGTGTTGTTATTACAGTTTTGTTTGGAGTATTGGGGCTCTGCACATGGAAGCTATTACCCTGAGGGCTTAGTAGTGCTTTTCCATAGAGAGAAAGGGGGCTGGAGACCATCTATGCATTATGCCTACGGGCTTATTTTTTCCCTGAAGCCCCCTGTCTTCTCTGTTGAGATGAGGAAGGCCTGGTTTCCTTTTGAGGCTAACCATAAAGAGTGTGAAACCTGGCCCACAAGAAGTCATGCATAGTCTTAAAAGAGAATTAGGGTCTGTGAAAAGAGGTTGCAGGGTAGTTACGTGCATTTTTATGCATTCTTGGAGTTTAAAGTACCTAGGACCCGTGCCATGTTCTTTGCACGATTAAGACTGAGGTAGGCTGCCATTCCTCCACCAATGTAACTTCAACCCACAGATGAGCAAAGTCCAATTCTTTCTGTCACTTCCTTTGCACAGCATCTCATCATCATCTCATCGCTAGCTGGACTTCACACTTAAATTGATATCCAGTATTGGCATGATGGAACATCTCCCATCTCTTGCCTCCCAATTAAGAACCATCTGTGTTCTTCCTTGCCTATCCAAAGATGATCAGCCCAGCTTTGCCTGCTTGCTGCAATTGGTGGTCCAGACTCAGTGAGCCTGTAAAGGAGAGGAGAGTCATAGGAAGCCCATCTGGACTCCATCAGGACTAGGTAAACAGAGCCAGATCCTACATGGAGCTGTTGAGCCAGACCTTGGCTCCCACCCACTATCACAAAAGACTCAGGCAATGGCTCAAGATACAAAATGATACGCACATTGTCATTAACTCAAACCGTGTGCAAAAATGCAAATCTGCTCGAAGCTTGCTGCACAAACTCTTAGTATTCTGGCATTTTGGTTTAATCCACCAGTACAGCAGTGGAGAACAGAGTTGTAAATCCTCTCCAGGGCCAGGTCAAGTGTTTTTCTTTCATTTTTTTGTGATCCATTAAAATGGTTTTAATAATGTCTGATGCTTTACTGGCCTATATCTTTGTTAACTTCCTCCTGCACCTACTGTACCACTCACTAACAGGTGCTATCACCACTCTGCCTCAAATAGAAGTTTTTTTTTGGGTGAAGTATTTGTCAAAGAGAAAGAGGTAGACCTACAAAGTGAGACAGAGTGAAAAAGGTTCTTACTGCACATGAAATTAATTTTTGATAAATGTAGTAAATGATAAATGCAGAGTAGAGAATAAGGAAATGACTTTTTTTAAACTCTTATTTATTCAGGGGATTTTCTCTGACAGCAATGCTCTCTTTTTCAGGAACGCCCTAATCAAATTCACACAGTTACACATTCATACCTGGAAGCTGCCCAGTACAATCACAGTCTGATCTGCCGGCTACTGAGCAGCTCCACTGGAGCAGTTAGGGTTAAGGGCCTTGCTCAAGGGTACCTCAGTGGTGGTAATGAGGGAGGGGGAAGCGCTGCTTTTTCCCCACCCATATTTATCTTGCTAGTCTGGGGATTGAACCAGCAACCTTCCACTCACAAGCTTACTTCTCTTAACATTTGGGCCTTTTTTTCACTTAAAGATGAAAAACGGCAATATATCACAGATTATTTTTGCACCCACAAAACAACATGACATATCATACAGGAAAGGGCTTTGCATGCTCTTATTTGACCTTGTAACAACCAATGTGTGTTTTATTGGAATTTCTCTACTGTGTGACTCCACCTGGATCTCTGTGTAGCTTACAGTAAGCTTTGAAGTTATGTAAAAAGGACGCTGAAAACAGCAGATGAGGTAAAACAGCAAGTTTCCACTCGTGTTCGGATCATACCCCTCTCTCTACAAGACTGCAGTCACAAAAACAACAGCCCTGTTCCTTCACTGCTCCATCTCCCAGCAGCCAGTCAGCACTGTGTATTTCTTCCTGCTAGCATATATGCTAGCATATATCACTCATCCACCTTTACTTCATGTTCCAGCATCAACGTTAATGGTTGTGGACCTAACACGACCTTATTGTCACACACTACAAGATCGGATCGCTCCAATAGCACAGTGTGAACTCTGTACTTCACTACTTTAGTGTGATATTGACTTGAGATATTATTCTATCTTTCAAATGGAGAGATTAACTGTTCTGGCCTTGTGCTCACTGCACATTTGATCTTTTGTTCTATGTGGTGATCAGCCTTGGAAAGAGGACTAGTGGCCATAAAGAAGCTAACTGCTCTGCGTCCTGTTTCTGGAGAGATTTATTGTAATAATCAGGTTGTAAGCGGTCATGGACAGGGCAGCTACATATGGAAATATGCAATAGTAATAATGATAATAGGCCTCGTTTATAAACACTGGCATTTGGCCTAGTCTCTCATTAAAATGAATAGGTCCGTGTTGCAGACATCATCAGTGCTCCACAGTTGGAGATGGAGGATGGTTTGGATTGTAGAGTAGGAGCTCTTATCTGGAGAACGCTGCTTTTTGGTAAGCTCTTCCACTGGGATCCCGCTTCCAGACAGTTTCATTGGAAACAGTTTGGGGTTAGTGGCTGATTCAAGCATAGCTGGCCTCTGCATGTTCCCCTGCTACATAGGGTTTCTGAACCTCAAGTCAGACTGCTTTAATCTTCGCAGTAATATGTAACTGGAAAGCATAACCACTGCAAACCACTGCAAAACTCAATTTATTTATGTCTTTGAATACTACTGGAGAGAAAGTCTTGATCTATTCCCCACTACCTTTCTTGGCAAGGAAATATCTCTCCCGTGTCTTCTATGATTCCTGTGTTTGAAACTATTGTAGCTGCTATTGGATTCAAACCATGTACGATTCTCCAAAACTCTAGATTCTGTTCAGTCAATTTCTTTTACATGGAGTGCCAATGTTTTTAAAATTCCCGCTTTCTACAATATTTGCACATTGCAATTAGGGTATGGTTAAGAGAAGAGTGTTGTTATGGCAAATAAACTATTAAGGTATGGTCAAGGTTAAGCAGCTAAAACACTTGGTGAAGGTTAGTGAAAGACTGTGGTTACTGTTAACAAAAATGTGAATGTTCATTGCAGGTTTATGATAGGACGCAAACTCTGGTCTCCTGTGTTAAATTCATCCATCCACCACTCGGACCTCAACACCCTTACTTCCTGCCTCGCTACATAAAGGGCACTCTACCTCCTACATTGGCACTGGACGTAATTTGTGAGGTATGCATGTGATTTCTAGGGATACTGTAACTGCAGTCCTTACTTTCACTTAGCCATAGCAGGAAAGATGGACGCTGACCTAAATAAGAGTTACATTCCAGACCTATCCAGTCCTAGTATCTCATCTCCCAAGCAGATGCAGGTTTTTACATTAAGACAGGAATTTGGAAAGAGTGCTGACAGTTTAGATTATAAGTATAGGAAAGGTGAAAAATGTGGAAGAGACAAAGAATCAGAGAGAATGAGTGCAAGAGAGATGTTGTCTGGCTGTGGATGTGTGCATATGTCCATATGTGTGTATTTAATTTTTCGGTGCTATGAGGATTCCATTACCTTTAAGCAGAGAGAGCATTATGTTGCTTATGAACACCATGTGTCGGTCTTCCTTGTGTACATGGGAAACGTTTATTAGATCTTGCCTGCTGAAAATGAAGACTGCACCACATGTAGGTCTGCCATTGTTTGAAATTGACCAAAACTGAGTCTGCCAGCGTTTCTGTTCACCAGCATGTGAAGGTTCACTCCTGCTGTGAGGCAGTGTATAGATACTATGTCTGATGCAAACTTTACCCACACACTGCTGGATGTTTTCAGTTTTGTGAGGTGGATTATTGTTTTTTATTAAGAGCAGATGCATTTGCTAGGATTGGGTTTGGCCCAGCTTCAAGGTGGCTTCAAATGGGATCTGCTTGATTTTGGACACAAAGCAGTATGTTTCACATGAGGTTAGCACCTTCAGTTAACCCAACCTCATAATGGGTTATTTTATGCCCCTTTAGGCCAACTAAGTGGTACCGTACTGTATGAGATGGCAGAGAAAAAGAGGGCAGTGAAAATATTCAACCTTGTCCTCATGTCTTAAACAACGCAGATTAACTCTGACATTTATAAAGAAATATGGATCAATAGGTCAATAATTATCTCAGGAGAGTGATGACTGGTTACGCCTTTATTATAGAGCAAGAGAGATGTAGATTTAAACAAAGCTGCAGTATGGCTTTGTGGATGATTTATATTTAACCCATTCAAAATAATTACTTGCTTCATCCCAGCAGCAGGTAAACCTCTTATGTATACGTGAAAAGTGATAAGTCTTGGAAACCCACCCCATAATTTGAGCACGTAAGTCATCTTAAGTGCACCATAAGCCTCTGTCCCTCACCACATTCCTGTGCCACCCAGACTCCAAATTACTGTAAACTAAACCAAAGCCACACCATGGCAACGGAAGGGTGTCAATTTGGACAGGAAAGAATTTATTTGAACGTGACTAGAGTTTCTCTGGCTCAGCTCCCTGGTGGGGATGTGGAGAGGGTCTGTCTCTGGTTACTCTGTCCCTTGACGTATATGCCACATGCACCCCAAACAATAAGCGATTCATCCATCTCTCTGTCTGTCTACGGCAACAGCCAGGGGAGGCCGCTAGGAATGAAAAACACTTCAACCCTCTTCTAAATGAGAATACACATATAGTTGTACATTGCATGCACACATAAAACATCTACAATCAAGATGACTGTGCAATCTACAATAAATAGAAGTGTTATACACATGGAATAACAGAGAGATGCAAATTTTGTATTAAAATGAGTGTAATCCAGAAAAAGTCATCAACTCGGAGCACTTCACGAATGATTTAGAAAGAAAACTGAGTCTTTATCCTGTTGTGTGAGTGTAATCTTATATCTAATGATATGCTGATCTAATCTGCCAGATCTGCTGGTATCGTGACCAATACTGAGCCTGTTAACCAAACTGGATATCAGCCCAATGAGACCAATTCACATCAAACACTATTTTTTTCATCAATTACAATAAGTGCACAGTTTCTGCTATCAGTTACATTCATGCCACTTAGTTTTTATCACCACAGTAATCCCTGGCCTCAAGTTACCTTAGATTAAAATGATCCCAATGAGTTCCACCCAATGAGCTTTACAGATTTTAAAGTTTGTGAAAAACAAAGCACTGGCATTGGATCAGTAATCAGTATTGGTACATACCCTGTGTTGAGGTATTGGAATTGGTAGAGAAAAAGTTAGATCTGTACATTTATATATGAGTAATACCTTCACTCTCCACCTGAATACCTGATATGACCTTAGCTGACTGATTCTTATCAGTCTCATATTTCTGTGTCTCTGCTCTCAGAAATATTTGGGAGGCCCTGCGATGGAGCTGTGACCCAAAATGTCATGCCCTTCAAACGAGCAAAGCAGGTACGTTTGTTATTTCTGTTCCACAGCCTACTAGCATGACACACATACACGCACCGTGAAGTTGTTTTTTTACTTAGGTAGCATAGAGAAGTAATTGATTCACAGCATCTTGTATGGACACATACTGTAGGTTCTGTGGACGCCAGGGCAGCTGGCTCAGGCCACACTTCAGAATAATATTCCTATAGTGGGGTGATGTGTGTGAACCCTACAGGACAGTCCCCCCTTTTTCTCTTTTTCTTCCCTCCCCCAGTTCCTCTTCCCCAGCCCAGTCCAGAGAGCGGAGGTGATGATGGGCCCCATAGTTCCCCAGTAGGCCTCTCTTACTGGTCTCACTCTGAATGGGTGTCTGTTCCCTGACATCTCCATCTCTCATCACCACCCCATCAATCCCGTGCCTCTGTGACCATCCCCGCAGAGACAGGGCTCCACTTTGTCCCAAAACCCACCCCACTTCCCCACTAGTCCCCCTGCCTCATAGCCCCCCACTGTGCATGGGGCGTGACAGCTACCTGACAGCATAGGCCCCTAAATGACAGAAATCTTAACCAAAGCCTCCCTCTATCCCCCAATGCTTTAAAACACCAATGCCCCCTACCCATGAGGAAAACATCCCCCCAACATATCCAAATACCACGTGTCTGTCCATGAGTGAGAGACCATCCCCACTCTGTATATCCATAATGGAGGCCCTCTACCTTGCTTTCATCCACATCAAGGTCCCCTGACCCAGTAAACGCCTGCAGGATCAAGGCCTCCTTAGGGAATAGAGGTGGATGTTATCATAGCATTCCAGCCCATGTGAAAGTATGCCAATTAGCATAGCTGGAGAATGTTGTTTTGCTAGTCTCTCTCACCAAGACCCCTTCCAAATGGCAGGCAGGGCCCATGTGGCTGGCTTCTAGCTGTCACTGGAGGTGCTATTGATGCTGAAAATTGATATTTTCTGTTGTAGCCACTCCTGAATTTATTACACAATATAGAAGAAATATGAATGTACACATTACACAGTAGGTGGCATATGACCAATCCTTTCAAATATGACCGGTATGCCTCAGCAACAAGTTGCTATTCTTACACTTCTGCAATAACTTTTCCCAGTGTTCCTTGGCTCTGTGGTGTTGGTGAACACACTCTAAGTTAAGCAGTGTGGCGATGATCCCACAGTGTGTGTGTGAGTGTATGTGTATGTATTCACTTTTCACATATTCCAGCGCTCACTTGTACATTCCAGACAGGTTTATTGGGTGTTTGCACTGTAGAGTAAACATGAACTAGGATGCCTGTTTGTATATTTTTCCTGCTGTCTCCTTTGGGAAAAGCAGGTAGATGAGACAAGAAGTGATTTTTTTTAGACAATCTATGGCTTATAGGCCAGACACCCTGCTAAAATTAGGACACATCCATAGTAATTTTTTTTTATTGAGTGGTTCAAAGGACCGGTGATAATGCAGGGAAATATGGCCAACCTTAATTTACAAAAACAAACATTCAGTTACATTTGGCAGTGTGGTCAGATATTGCAGTCCTTTACCTATATTGGTAATTAGTACTGATCACAATTATTTTGGCTGTAGTGTGTGGCTGTGTTAATTTTGGCACCTCATTTTGATTTAGTTTTAGTCTAATTCATAGGAAAATGCATAGTCATTTTAATTTTAGTCTCATTTTTGTCATGAATTTTAATTTTTTATGCCTTCTAAGCATTTTTGAGGCTACAGCTGCCACCATGTTTGTTGTGTGCAGTTACCATGGCCACAGGTGTTGTTCTCGTCTATCTTGAGGTCAGTGGAAAGGGCACTGTTTCCTTTTTCACACACACTGCCCATGTCACTCAGCTCTGCAGACTGACTCTCCTCAGTAAATCCAGTTGTCATTTTTAAACTCTGGCTGTTTGAACAGGACTGCTGTCTCTCTGCTGCTTCTTCCCACCTAGCATTATCACAGCCATCTGTGCTCTCCACTGCAGAGCAGCTGATCATTCATATGATATATGATATATAATGTTACATTAACATACCTTTATAAATGTCACTGTGCTGGCCTGCATGTTTGAATTGCTTGTCTCAGCTGTTTTTTTGACACTTCTTAATTCTCAGTGGACCGAAGATGAATTTAGTCCATAAATCAATCGTCAGATAATAATACTGAGAGAGACATAACATTACTGAAAGCAAGATGTTTCTTGTTAATGGTAGTCCAACAGGTCATGCAGCCAAATCAACTTCTGAACAAGAGATATTTTAGGATATTGAGGTTACTGTTTTACTAACCAACAGCAACAGTGTGATACCACAGATGCATGTAGGTCATTGAATAAGACTTTGCATTTAAACTTTTGATGTAAGAGCCAACATTTTTTGGTGGAGTCTGCTGAGATTTAAATGAAGAGGAGCAGACAGTGAAGTTCACAATGTGCACTAGAACTCTACTCAACCACATGCCCTAACCTCAAACAATGTGCTGTAATTCAAAAGCATTGTTTCAGACACAAGGCACACTCTTAACGCTGGCTCCGAATCCAAACTGACCACGATACCAAATGCCTTTAGCTCCCTCAGAGATACAGTACATGCCTCCGTCCAATTCCAGCACAAACTCTTCCTACACCAAATAACCACTTGAGTACATTTGCAGTATACTTTGACTCTGACGAGAACCTCTCCTCTCCCACACTTTCCATTGAATGCTCCTCCTGTAGGCGGAATAAAATCCGGCATTCCCATCTCGTAGGGATTTAATGTCTTATTGTAGACAAACCTTCTCATGAATTTAATTTCTTGGCAGAACGGGTTGTAACTAAAAAGGAACCTCCACTTTTAGTGTTGTGTTTTATGTTTCAGTGCCTGACAAACAGTTCTGACTTGGCAGGACTAAGTCATTATGTCCAGTAGCCAGGAGGGGGCTGGAAGGGGTTAGAGGGGAATGTCAGGTAAATGGGTGTTTGCCATGATTGAGTTGAATAGCGGTCTCCATCGCCAGAGAGTGCCTTAAAACACACCACTGCTGCAGTGCTATGGTGTGTCATATGACGTGCGTCAAGTGCCGTCCCTTGCACCAATAGAAAGCGTTGCGCTGTAGCGCGTCAATATAGTAGTTGGATGTAACTCTAGTTCTATGAGTAAAGTGCAAGACAACGAAATGGCATGGGTGAGTTGACTATTGTAGTTGTCTATTTTTGATTAATAACTTGAAAAAATAATATGATACAGGCAGTGAAATCGTTAAAACTACAGTGAAAAGCAAGCAACAAACTAATAAATAATATCTGTAGTTGGGCCAACACTGTATTGAAGTACAACAACAGCTTTTTCTCTGGAAAAAGGCTGGAAATAGGACAGTGCTGTTGGGCCACGTGTTGATGCGCGCCGGCACACGCCTAGCTGCCACCAGTGTGGGGGTTGTATGTTGAAAATAATAGGGCTGGTGTGTTTTGGCCTGTAGTCCAACAAGAATGTGATACCACTGCTCTGCTCTCTATAAATCAATGGACTAGCTGGTTTGGACCACAAGAGAGCATTTTGTGAGTCCATAGCCTGGTGATTTGTTTTTAAGTAGTGCTACGTTTAAGTATTTTCTAACAAGAGCTCAGACTTCTATTTCTACTACTCAGTTATAAAACTACCACTACTATTAATGATAATAATTTTACATGTGTAAGCTCCCATATCTGTCAGGGAAATCTTAGTGTCATATGCATCTGGATTTTCATTCACTCTGCCCCCGAATCACTAGGGACGTGTGGTTTAACGTTGTGTAGGTTCCTGGCTCTCTAGTTCTGCTGGCAGAGGGATATATGATAGGATAGGTTTTGGTGTGGCTGATATTGGTGTTTGTGTTTCTGTCCTGACTGCTGTGATGTTTTTTGTTCCTGCAGAAGTGTGATTTGGCCTCGGGCTGTCATGACTACTGGTTTCAAGAGGGATGTCGGTTTGGATTACAGCATGATCTTGATTTAGGATCCTGATGCTTCCTGCAGATTGACTGTACACATAAACAGCTCATCATATGACTGAATATCTATCTGACCCTGTGAACTCTATGATTGAAAATGCTATGTATCAACCGTGGATTACTTTAGATATTTGTTTTGACTTGCATGTCTTGCCAATTTAGGATCTGCTTAAACATGATAACCATGACAGTGGAGGATATACAATATGTTGACATTGTCAACTGAATTGCATTTGAATGAAAGAGGCTCAAATAAATGAGCTTTTTAGCGTAGTTTTTAAAAAAATATGCTGAAAAACATCAAATTTCATATGTTATTTGAATCTTGAACTATTTTTTCCCTCTGTGGCTTGGATTCATAATCATGATCATCATCTACAGTACAAGCAGGTGATATTTTCATTTAACTTTTAGTCAGGACTGTAGCCTGTAGAGTGATTGTTTAATGGGCTTTAATAATGTCAAATAATGTCAAAACATCACCGGCCTGTGGGAGAAATACGTCTGATAACCTGCAGCAAAGCCTAGACTGAATAAGCTTTGTGAAAACTTCTCCAGCCTTTTTAGTCCTGAGGGTGAATAATAAGGCTTCTTATCATAATTAATATGGATTATGTGGCAAAAACAAAGTTATAATAGGGTACTTCTGCCAAAATAATAGCCTGAAGTTGTTACTTTGCAGTTATAATGGGTTTCTTTTCTTCTTATTGATTGGCAACCCTGAGTCTACATATTTAGAGCTGTGCTCTCAATGTGTTTACAATTAGGTCTGTAAACCTTAAAGAAATACTTGCATGTTAGCTGTGCAATGAAGCAGTGTTAAAGACTTTTGGGTCACTACTAGGGCTTGGAACCAGTGTTCTTTATGCAGGTGGGACTGCAGTACACCAGCGTCTGATACCCAGATGGATAATAATTCAGAAAAAGGCTGGACTTGTACCTAATTAGAAACAGAAATAACAATATGTCATGCTGGTTTCAACAAATTAGGGGACTGGGATCATCCAGTTATGTCTCAGTCCAGCTGATAGGCCATATCTTTAGGATCACTTGAAGAGGATTGGATTTTTCTCATGGCTCCCGTTCAGGTCAACACTCATCACATGCACTTGGGACAGTGATTTATCAGGGACAAAACTGAAACCCAACCCTCTAAGTGAGTTTTACAGTGTAGACAGCATTTCAGGTTGTGCACATAACTGTAATCCCTTACGTAAAAGTTTGGCTCATAGATTTTATCCTAATGACACTACCAGTGTTTTTCGTTGTTCCTTTTGTAACGTTTAGTTTCTAAACCTGTTGCCGTGGCGGCACTTTGTTTTTCTTGGCTATGTGTGAGTGTAAGACTGCCTGGTTTTGTGTCTGTGCCAGTGTATTTGTGTGCAAATGACAGAGATAGATGGATAGAAACAAAACAAAAGAGAATCTGTGTGTGCCAGAAAGAAAATGTGGAGTTAATCACAAGACTTGCTCATTGAGATACAGTCTGCTTTTCATTGCCCCTCAAAAACCTTCCCCCATAATCACTGCTCTGTCTTCATATAAACCTGTGACTAAAACCAACCATCACAAGGGTGTCTGGGTTTACAGGACACATGACAGCCAAACTTCAGCTTGATGACTCAAAGCCAAAACCATTCATTTATTTCCTTTAAATCCGTTAAACTCCCCCATCGACTCATTTTCAGTAAATATTCACTTTCCTGAAGTGTGGTCTGAAGTTGTGAAACACATTGATAATCTCGTTTTGAAACCAGGTCAGACTTCTGATTTTAAGTCTGGCCTTTGTTTGACATTTGGGAGCACCTGCAGTACCATGAAATTGGAGTGACATCCATGAAATCATTTGGAACTGAAAGAAATCACTCAGTGAAAAGTGGTGTATTGAATGCTTTTTTTCAGTAACACTTCATTTGGATAGTTTTAAGTCCACACTCAACTAAATGGTGACAAAAAATGGATGTTCAACAAAGTGTCATTTGCCTTTTTGGTACATCTCTACAGACTCAAGTGATCCTCATAAGCTTGTGGGGACAGATTACATGAAAGTGGTTCAACTGTCAATGGCATAGCATACAGTACCATTAGCTCTGGCGGCTTTGCTGCAATTCACTTCTTGTCCATGTTCACTTTTCTAAAAATATGTACTGCCAAGATGAATGTTTTAACAGCAGTGAGACAGCAGCATTTCCCTGCATGGTTTTACATTGAGCAGACTGGTGTCTGTGTTATGATTGTTAGATCGAAGTTATCACATTCTTTTGGGAAGCAATCAGAAATGTCCTGCATTTCTGCTCTCTACCAGTAAAAGCACAGTCAAAAAAAAGATCAATGATTGTGATACTGAGCTGCAGCTCACTGACTCACAGTGGGCTGGCATGTGGAGTGTTCATACCATATCTGAGAAGTTGCATGTCAGGTTGGCTGGATACCTCTTTCATAGGGTGACCAGATGAGAATGGGTGAAATTCAGGACAGGGGAGTTGGAGGTGGGTGTGGTCATGTGGCCACGGTGGGCCTCCAGTACATTACATTTAGTGTCAACGAACAGTAAAAAAAAGTCAAAACTCAATGCTAAAAAATATTGTTTTTCATGAAGTCAACTGTCTGTCATTAGCAAAAAGAAACACAATGACTATGTTGTATGTATGAGTGTGTAAATCATTATCTGTTACATAAAATTCATTTTTTTTTTTTCATGTCATCAGGATGATTTAATTTCCCTCCGTTAATGTTTTAATTCAACAACGTCGCTGCTATGCATTGTTGTTTATCAATTTGCCGCAATACCGTGCACGGCTAAAAAAAACTACAACAGCCATAATTCATGAAGGCTACGGACAAAACAGTGCCCGTCTGTGGGCAACACCAAAGGGATGCTTCACAATGATCAGTATTTAATGTTTTATTAGGCTAATCAAAAGGTTTAGTCTCAGGTTTAGTCTAATTTTCGGGACAAACAGGACAAGATTCAGGTTTTGGGACAAATGTACGTAATTTGAAACTGTCGCGAATTTTTTGGGACGTCTGATCACCCTCCTCTTTCATATAAACAACACATGGCTCCACTGTCCAAGGCTGCGGTTTAAAGACAATTTGAAATGTTCTATAAAACGTTTGTTGACGAATGAAAGAAGCGAGGCTCTAATCAAGAAACAAAAGACCATGAAAGAGCAGTAAAAAATTATGAATCTCAGAAGTGATGAACAAGCGAACGGCCAAAAAAATAACAACTGCTATCATTCACTCAGCAGTTACGAGTTTGGATGTCTCATGTCAGCACTTCACAAGGGCCTTCTGTGCCAAAAGTGGTCTCATCACTGATCTAAGAAACAAATCAATAACCAAATGAAAAATGTCTTGATGTTTGTGGTCTTCATTGTTCACAATGTAAACATTGTCAAAGAGAACGTTACCTCATTTAACCTCACTTCTTGTTTTTTCCTAACCTCAACCTGACACTATTTCTAAAGTAAACTCTAACTCTTAGATTAATAGTGAATAACTGTAGAGTAATTTAACACAAATACAACTCAGTAGAAGTTTAAATGATGCATTATAATCAATTAATCATGAATAAATAAAAGGAAGTTGGACACCAAAATTTCCTAAGTTATTATTGTTGCGCAGTTCATCAAAACATTCCCAAAGATCTCTGTAGATAAAAAATACTTTGTTTGCACACGCACGCACACACACACACACACACACACACACACAAAGATTATGATCCTTTTGGGGACATTACATAGACTTACATTCATTTCTCTGAGACTTACCCTAACCCTAACCATAACCACTACTTGAACTACTACTACTACTTGAAATTTGTCCCTGAAATTTGTCTCTATTCCATGTATCACTTTATGACAGTTTTATGGCAGATCAGTCCTATATGGTCCTGACTTCATCAGACATCAAAGAGTTGCTGGGGCATGTTGGTTTTCATTCTACCCTCATTACGAAGCCTACTAAAACAGCCAAGAGAATTTCAAGATCAAACTTCTCTCCCCAGTTAAAACAATCATATGTGGAAAAAACTGTGAAAATGAAAGAGGTTAGACTGCAGCACTCTACTCCATGTATTACTGGTCCCACACAAATAAGGGAATGGGCTTCTATTTTGGATCCTCTAAGAGATAATTAAAACTTTCCCGGGGAGTCAGTAGAACGAGATATTTTCTGTTGATTATGGCAGCAAGCTTGCAAAAAGCAAGTAAAGCTAAGAGCTTGTTGACACATATGGTTTATTTCTCTGTGGCCATAGATTGTAAATCACTTAGAATGTCAACCCTTGTCTGGCGCACACGTTACCATTTATTTTTGTTTGCGTGCATGTAACTGCTGCACCTCTTTGTTGCGATACTTATCAGCATGCCGCTGACTCATTCCTCACGGCTGCCTTTGGTTTATGTAAGTGTGAATGGCAGTGATATTGTCAGGGCGTGGGTTGAGAAGCAGAGCAGAGAGAGGACTGGCTGTGTGTGGGTGGATGTGTGGTTGTGATAAAATCCTGAAACCAGGAGCGCAGCACTCGTCCATTTTGGCAGACCTGCAACATTGGAGAGTAGCAGCAGCAGCAGCAGCAGGAGCAGCAGCAGCAGCAGCACAGCCAACCATTATGCCAATCTCTCTTTTTCTCTCTCTCCTGGAAACAGGTCTTTTCCACTCTTTATTAGATCTGATTTATACTTTTTGTAAAGTATTGAACAACGCAGGTTCATGACATTATGCATGCTTTGGCACAGGGTGGATGTAGTGCGAGTACTTAAAGGGGCTAACCAAATAAAAGTGCTGCAAACAGAATGAAGGCAGCAAAAACCTAAAGCTCGTACCGACCTCATGCTTTTATTACCATGCCAGAAAACTGTCTTGAGCCAGCGAGAGACCGTTTCTCATTCAATTACATGTTCCATGTGTGCGTTCCAAGGCTTCATGCACAGGGGCTTCTGAGCAGCCCCAATCTTTCACACACATCCTCATCTCCAACACTCAACTCATTGCCTATCAAAACAGGACTGCACAGTCTGTCTGGCACTTGTGTGTATGTATGTTTTATATGCATGTATGTGTGCACAATGCATATTTCCCACAGTATAAGTTCAGGCATGTGCCATGTTGTTAACCCTCTCTACAGTTCATTGCTGTGCTGTAGGCACTTACCATAGATCTTGTTGAGGTGGAATGTGTACAGGTGTTTGGAGTATACGTCAATCATCAAAACCCTTCTCCAGAGGCAAAAGGGCACGTGAGAGTGCCACATAATAGCAGTGGTTTTGGGTAACCTGGATTCTAGGAGATTCAAGAGTACAAGGAGAAAACACAAGACAATTGCTACTTTTGAGCAAAGCTTTGCTCGCCTTAATTTTTGTCTCTCAACAGTTGTGTAAAGTGCCTCCTCTAATGCCAAAATTCTAACATGGTGTCAGGCTTGTTGCCTTGTAAGAGGTGCTTCTTTGGCTAAATATTTAGTTTGGCCTTGAGTTACTTTGAGTATGTATTGTGTAGCTGTTGACCTGCTGCATAGAGTAAATCTGTTCAGCTCATGAATGGTGTTACTCGACTATTCTTACTGTAGGTGTGTTTATTCATTTTGTGAGTGACTCATAAACACAGCCCTCATACATGACGGACTATGTGTATTGTTATGTTGGCAGCACACATTTTTGTACTCATAGACATTAGGTGCCTTTTATAAAGTATTTTTGGGTATTTGATGCCTTATTATTGAGTCAATACTAAAGAGATGAGAGGAAATGATCACAAGGTTCATGGTCGACCCCTTATTGCAGGATTCTGTAAATTTGAACCATATCATGATGATGCTTTTATGATTACGATATTTCTTTTCCCATCTCTACCATCAGCACCTAGCCAGTTTTTCAGTCAGTATGTTAGCTTTAGAAATCAAATTAAGCGTTAGTGGCTAGTGGAATAAAAACTTAGCTGCTCAGATGACTTGAAGCTGTTGATTTATTTGTTTGTTTAGTGTGTGTCTACGACTACTGGCCACAAAGAAAATTGTCCCACAGGAACAAGAAAGATTTACTTAACAGTTTTATGATGGCTGTTCTTGCTCGGTCCTGTTCTAAATCATCAAAAATTCCATATCAATAGGCCACTTTTATTAACTTGTTCATCTCTGCTGCAGTCTTGTCAAATGTTTATGACTGTTGAAGATTCCACACCCTGTTTGCATGTCCAGAAGTTGCCTGTGAGATAGGACTGCTATAAGAAATGAGTTGTATTTGATTTTTATTAAAATCAGCTTAGGAAAAGGAAGATTGATGGTTTATAATTGTAAATAAAAATGTGATCTCACTTATCTTTACAGTCTGCTATAAAAACCAGTGTACACAATCTGCTAAATTCAATGAAATTATGTTGCTGCTACACTTTGATCTCATCTCATTTTGCCTTTACATCACTAATGGATGACATAAATCTTTTGTTTTACAGCTGCTGAAATTGGTACTGTAGATTTCTGTAAATGACCTGAGGATGACCCAGTTTATTGGCAGCATCTGGCTACAGCTGCATAACATACTTTCCTTTTGTTTCCTTCAGCCCCACGTTTGACCTTCACCTCTCCTGATTTGCCAAAAACCAAAGGCCACACAGGTATGGTTTGAATCTCCACTTACCGAAAAGTTGTTTATGTTTTGCTATCAAATATTCAAGCACAAACCTTTATACAGACCTATACACACACTCACAGATATACACACTCCCCCTCTGCCTGTCTGGTTGTGGTTAAAATGCGGTTATCATTTTAATCCACAGTCCCCCTTTCCCCTACCTCCCACAGTGTGTGAATCCGATGCTGTGATTTTAATTGCTTTATCTTTGCTTTAATTACACGCAAGACTGCTTCACTCTGTGAACCACACTACTGGTTTTCCCTGCAGGATCTGGCAGCTTGTTTATGTATGGATATGAGGTTTATTGGTCTGGACGGTGCACAAACGATAAGGGAGCAGCCATTGATCTGCTCGCAGTGCAGCTCAATCAGGCCGGTAAACAGAGCTGGGCTGAGACAGCAGGATAATGAAACAGAGACTTAGTCCACTTTCTGCTGCTTTGATCCACATTACAGGCCCTGCTGGACCGCAGCATGCTTCTTCATTGGCCCGCCTTCTCCCCCACTTTCACCCTCATTGCTAATTGGTTCTGGTCTTCCCACTTTATTTCTGTTGACTGCAGGACAGTAACCAGAAGATTAGCAAGCAGCGGGCTTGGCCTCGTGCTCTGCAGACTGCGACGCAAGGCTTACACTTGTGTGTTTTCATATGAGGATGTTTGTGAGTGTCTGTGCTTGTGTGTACAGTTTGACTGAGGGCATGCATGCTTGTCTAAGTGTGTGTGTAATGTGAAAAGGCCTTGTTTAGAGAAGTGAGTGAGCACTGGAGGCTTGTCAATCCCCCAGCACTCGGTATCACAGTGGGGCCTTTAAGGCCTCCCTGTTTTCCTGGAAACAGGCAGGCATGCAGGCAGGTTGAGTGTGGTGCAACTGAGAAGTGCTGGGGATTGATAGTGTATAGTAATGCTGGAGCGGGCTTTGCAGTCCTCTGTCCCGTAACTCAGACCATGACTCAGAAGAGCTATTAGTGAGGACAATAAATCAAGGAGTGGGGCTGTTGAGTTTGGTTTAAGCTTCACCATAATTGTGCTCAGCATGATGTCTTCTCACTGGTGAACCCCATCCAGCAGGAAGCTCCGGGCACAGCTACAACACAAGTTGATGTTGGGTAAGCAGAAAGGGAGGACCAGAGGAAAGAGAGGGAGTGCAACACAGACAGTCAGACAGATAGATAGATTATTAAACACCTACAGATATGGAGGTAATACTAAATCTGGCGTGAATGTTTTTGGCTTTTGGATTGGGCCTAAGGGGGAGGATGTGAAGAAGGAGGGTTGGAGCGAGAGCAAGAGAGACGAGAGGGAGGTGTGGAGGCAAGTCTGGGTCTGAGTGGAAACTTGAATGGAGTGGAAACTGGGCTGGAGGCCACTCAGCAGATCCACCTGAATGCTGCCAGAGCAATCAGCTATCAGGAGTTTAGAGAGGGAACCATTTGCCCCCTAAGTAAATTCAGCAGGGGTTTGTAGGGATTTGGCTTGCTTTTTGAGCTCTATTGCGGGGATATTTTGGTAAGTGAAGTCCTCTTGTTTTCTGGAGAGGGTGCCAGAGCCTGTCTGCTTTTTAATGGGATCACAGCAGACACCCCAGGAGCCACCGCCAGGTGAAGTGATTCCGCTCTCCACTTCAGCTGTGTAAACACTCACACACACGCTCAACGCACTCTCCTACCCACCCACACACACACACACACACACACACAAAAACACACGCACATAGACACATGCACTATCACTTCTAATAAAATACTTGCTGGCTCACATCGAGGGAAATGCTCACTTTCCCCTTTTTCTCTCAAATAAAAACAAAGCTCAGTTTTCTGCTTTTGAGAAAGTTCTTGGCCTTGTTAAAAACAATGAGTTGCTTGAAAGATGTAAACAAATTTAACAAGAGCTGGTGTTGTCTTTTCTCAGGCTGGGAACGTTCAAAGGAGCATGACATTGTCCTTCCTCTCTCACCCTCTGCTTTTATATTTCATTTTCTCGTAAATCCTTTATTTAGCTTTCTGTCAACATTAATTGTGTTCGTAACCTTTATTTTCCTCCCTTGTAATTTAGTCTGTCCTGCAATTTTATGAGACCTTGATGTAGTGATATGTATATCTCACATCATTTAGTTTTTCTGAAATGATGGTGAAAATGTTTATACTTAAAAAAAGCATATGGTTATGAACCTTGTTGGAATTTTGGAGCTCAGTTCATTTTAGGACGTTGCTTTACTCAGCCAACGTGGCCTATAGGGTGAGCTTGTGCAAAGAGGAAGGGAGGAAACAGTCGTAGTGGCCAGGCAGTAGCTGTACTGTTAAAGGCATTTGGACTTTAAAGCTCCATTGTTTATGTAACCAAGAGAAAGCCTAGACTCCCTTATGGCCCTTTTGAAAAGCAGATGCCGGAGATTTTTGCCTCTGCATTTTATGGCTTATTTGCTACCAAGGAGATTCTGACATTTTTTATGGGGCATGAATCTTTCCTCACTTTGCACGTGTCAGGCAGAAGTTATCTATAAGGAGTGGCTTAGCTGTTAGTGTAATCATACTCGTGCACAGCTTGCTCTCATTTTGTAGGATGTGAACTGATTATTGTAATGATCTGTCCACTTTAACCCCCTTTTAACCTTTTACGAAGTGGCTTTAACTGCATGATGCATACAGCTGCACTCCACCGTAGGCATCAAACCTGCGACCATGTCATACTCTACTCATTAAGCTACCAAGACTTCTAGCCTATTGTCTGCAAAAAATAAATAAAACATATTTAAGGTGTTTAATTGATGCTCTTTTCCAAAGCAACATACAATGAACAGAATTAGTCCAGTGTGTGTCTCTGTCAGGACATACTGTATGGTTTTAATTTTGAGAAGGTGTAGGATCGAAGTTGTAATGTATTAGTCACTGTTGTCATAGTATGTAGTCACTAAGAAGACAAATATGAAGTGTTTCATATCTAAAGACAGACACACTACACAGGAGTAATACAGTTATTTGCAATGTAAGAGAGTTAAACACTAAATTACAAATCCAGACTAATTTCCAGCCCTGGTGATGATTGCACCGTATCACTTCTCAGCTGTTTTCACTTTACTGTCAAGGCTGCCCAAACTGCAAAAAAACACCCCCTCTTAATAGTCATTTAGTTCCCTATGTAGCCTTCAGGGCTTATTTTTTATTAAATAGGGAAAATATTCTGCCATTTGGGTGAGATAATTCTACTCGCTAAGACAGATCGCTACACTAGTATTTATATGGGAAGGCTGAAACACACACACACACACACACACACACACACACAGACATCGGTCACTGACTGCACTATTGGTCTCTGAGCCACCATGCTGATCTTCTGTAGGAGCAGAGCAGCAATCATCCTGAGCTCGGAGGAGCTATAGTGTTGGCAGAACTTTCATAACCAGATAATGTTGTATAAGGGCTGTGTCAGAGATCCTGCTCAGTGTGTGAGCATATTTTTGTGTGTGTCATGTGTGCAGCCATGGGTTAAATTACAGCTGGAAGGTGTGATGTTTTTAATTAGAACTAACCAGCCATGACTTACAGCTACAGGAGGCAGGTCCAACCTAAGGCGTCAATCTGACAGTGTCTTATGCCAGAACAGACAAACTGGTCCTAATAAGACCACAATGGCCCAAGAGTGAGTTTTTCCACTCTGCCTGATGTGTGGAGATGTGGTATTAACCCCATGGTGTTGAGGTTGGTTTTCTGCAGCATTGGCACGCTTGCATTAATGGTAAGATGGACATTTTAGCATTTGTAGAAAGTTTGTTCCCTATAAAAATCATTTTTGCACAATGGCATACTCCTCGGAAAACAACACGTAATTTTATGGAATATTATCACCTTCATTTGTGCAACCCTTCCACATAAGAAATCAAAAATGTCTGCAGAACACAGAAAACCATGATTCATTAGTTTTGCACTACATGTAGTTTAAAAGAAAACCAGACTTTAAGTTAATGCACAACTTCAATGTTTTAAAAGATTCTTAACTTTCAGGAACTGAGCTGCTTAAATCACTTCTCCAGAATATTTCCTCACAGTGTGATTTCTCTACATTTATTTGTGTTTTCCTTTTGGGTGGTGGCGTTGAAGGTCTTGCAAACTTTCATCAGCATTCAGCATTTTGAGACAACTTGCCAATTCTTGCCCTCCTGGGTTGCATTAGTCCACGTGTTAGTTCAGAGCTCAGCCTTTTATTGACAGTGTCTGGACTCCAGCCTCATCTGTTTGCTCAGCTGGATGACTCAGGCCTCCCCTCGGGATCAGCTGCTGTCCCTCTGTGCCACCAAACCTCAAACATTCACTACTGTTGTGGTCAATGCATGGTCCACATACGCAAGTTAGAGCTGAGGTTTCTGTGCATATAAACTGAATATGTTTTGAATAAAGGGCTTACATTGGTTTGGGTGTGGTCACACACTACATGATATAGTGTACATTAATGTGTACTGTATGTGCATATTTATGAGCTAATGTTCTCACTGGCAGGGTCGGACTGGGTATCAAGTACTTCATCGGTCTGTGGCGTTACTGTAAAGTACCAAAAGCTGGCATCCATCAGATTTTTAACGTTGTTCATTTCTTCTTTGAGTCTTTGTTCCTAATTTTGCTAGTTTTATTTATTTTTTGGTACGATTTTTTAAATTTATCATTATTTAAGTTCTTGTATGACTGCTTGTGCGTAGTATTTGAGAACTTTGGCACTCTTGTTAAATGAAAACATGTTAATCAAAGTAAGGTATTGAAAAAATAATTTGCCACCAGTACTAGTAGTGCTGAAACAATTAGTTGATTAATTGATTAGTCGTACAATATTGAGAATTAGTTAATTGTTTATGTCATTTTCTGGTTGCAGCATGGGCTCTGTGAAACTGTCATGGATAGTTTTTTTTAGAATTTTTTTGTATTTTATAGATTTAACAATTAATTAACTGATTTAAAAAAAAACCCAACAACAACAGATGGACATAAAAGTCCACAACGAAAGTAATTATGGACTTTTATGCTCTAGACACTAGCATTTCAAATGATACTTAGCTCTAGTTTTATGTGGCATACTATAGGCGCAGGATGTGCACAGTTGTTTTAATATAAAGTATACACTATGCATTTGTAGCATGCATGCACATGCATAAACAAAAGTCTTCAACAGTTAAAAAGGTTTTGTGTGATCTGGCTGTAGGTGTAATCCTGCACTCTATTTGCCCTGCCTGATGACCCCTCCTCCAGTGATAGTCTGGGCTTCCCCACTGGCTCACTGGCCCACTGGATTAGCAGTGGAGTGAGCTGGGAGGCAGCTGAGTGATATACTGTGTGTGTAAAAGTAAAGGGCGATAAGTGGAACACAAGCCAACTGCAGTAAAAGCCACAATATATCTGGAAAGACATGTCTTTTATACAGCATATCCATCCTTGGCTTTAGTGGTGTGTGTTTGTGTGTGTGTGTGTTATTCTGTGAGTGTGCACAGACCCAATTCCCTGAGCTGGAGTCTTGCCTTACAGAATGACCCCATGAGCTGATTTACGTTTAGATTTCATTCCATTCATTCTGTAATGCTGGGTGGGTTTCTGTAGGAACTCTTAACCAGTAAATCATCCAATAAAATGTGTGTCATACATGGATGACATTATAAGCTATACATTAAAATATATACATCACTGGCTAGTGGCTACTCAAAGTCTTGCATGAATTAAATGGCTTGGGAAGGGTTTCTCAAAGACAGAGCCATGCATGAACTGAAAACATGCATGTACAAGTTTGTTTGCTTGTGTATGGGCATATCTCACAGTGCATGTGTGTGTGTGTGTGTGTGTGTGTGTGTGTGTGTGTGTGTGTGCGTGAGAGGGAGAAAAACAGCGGTAGCCTAATTTGTAGAGATAGTGCAATCATTAAGCCATGTCTCAGTAATGGAGAGTAATGTGGGATTAGACAGACGTAATGACACGCACCAGTCTGGAATGCTTAAGTAGCAGCAATCAGCGTGGAAAATGGAGTGATATGGAATTTTTTTGACAAGCTTTCATTCATATTCATAAATGGGGATACTAATGTGGAAAATTATGGGATAATAGCTTACTCAGGGAAAATGAGGATATGGTCTAGGAAAATTATCTAACTTATCAAATATGATTGCGTCCCCAAGGATATAAAACTGACCTTAAAGCCCCTAAAAAATAGTCTACTGAATTGTTTTGTGAGTGCGTCCCAGCTCCTTTTTACGCATCCCGTAACAGTTGTGAAAATATCTATAAAATGCAGTTTATGACAAAATGTATATGTGTGAACAGTTGAGGCCTCGTAAACTTGACAGAGGAATAATGTGCTTTCTTGATGTTTCCTTAATCGGACAACAATTAGAGGCTCAGAGATATTGATACGACACAGGACCAAACCTTTGGATGGACATCCATTTTCCATAGTGACGCCATAATCGAATGAGTCTGTGTACAAAACTGGGCCTGCTTATGCCTTAAACGGCTTAAACAGCAGTCGCTGATCATTTCCTTTTCTAAGAGAGAGAGGGCTGAAGCATCAGGGGAGGAGGAGGAAAATGAATGAATGATTTGTGTTTTTCTAGGAACCCCAATTTACCCCCTTGGATTGCTCCTTCTGCCTTCAGACTGTACCCCCCTTAGCTGGGACTCTCAGTGGTCAGGCCACTGTATGCCCCCATGCCGAGACTGACTGGATACATTTATAAATGGAGCTCTCTTCTCCAGCCTTCCACCAATTCTTACTATTACATTTTCATGTCCACTACCGCTTTTCTCCTTCACTTTAACTCGCCTCTTCTTTGTCACACTCTCCCTCCTTTTTCCTTTTCTCCCTACTCGTTGCTTCATTGCCCCTCGCTCCACCCTCTGGCCCTCTACCTTTGTGGGAAAGTACTCAAAGAGGACTGGACCATCTATCAAACAGGCCATTAAAAAGAAATACAAAGACAAACTGCACTTCTACCCGTAAAGCAATGAATCAATTAGTTTCTTGTTACTGTGTGTTATTGTCAATAGAATTGTGGGAAAAGAAAAATCTTGTATGAACAACAATCCAATGCTGTCAGGGAATTATTTATACATACATTATTAACACAGCTCATAAACACATACTTGTTTTATTACTCTTTTTCTTAGTTTGTTTTCAATTTACTTTGATCAAACTGTAACTTGTCTGTTTGATATTTAGATGTAGATTACACTGCCAGACTGACACAGAGCCAGACTGAAGCATTGCCAGGTATTACACGCAGTAAAAAACTTTGTAAGCAATACACCTTGAGCTATGAAACGCCCAATGTAAAGCTACCATTTTTAGAGGTAGTTTAACATACTTTACTGTATATAAAATGCTAAACCATCTTAAAGCATTTAACAGCAGTGTTCTGAAATGCAGTCGAGCTTAAGCCATTCATAAATCTTCATTTTTGAATCCTTGGATTTGTTGATCGCTGCCAGTTTTACCACCCTATCCATTTCCTGCTTTAGATCTCACTTTTGACATTGATATGACTGGAACTGTTATGTCAACTAATAATATATCTAACGAGATTTATTTTTGAAGCTATTTCCTACATAGCTTTGGCCGTGTCTTCGCTGCTGCCATGTCTACAGACATCCTATATGAATGGAAAACAAACACTGCTGGTGTGTAGGTGTGTGTTGGAGTCTGTCTGTTGCTCTTTGCTCCAAATATAACTACTTAGATTTAAAGGTCTGACTGCTCCAGTGCATTCAGCACTTCATGAGGTCCCACATTATCCTTTCACTGTATTATTAGGTGAATTATATATTTTCAATGACAGTTAATTCTCTAAAATTACATATAATACATATGAACTCTTCAATAACTGGAATACTGAAGGCAAAAACATGAACGCAGAGTTTCATTCATGACCCCGGGAAGACTTATTTGTGAAATATTCTGAACTCAAGCCTCACTTTATAGCTTTTTCCAGAGCTTTCGACCATAAAAAGATGACACCAGAGCAAGTTCAATATGCCAAAGAACTGACACAGGTGAGAGTTTCCAATATTTCACAGAAAACTGAATAACTTTATTGGGGTATCAAGGGTTTAAGAGTTATACCTACATGAGTATGTTTGTGCATTTTCCTTTCATAAAAACAAAGGTTTGACTTTAGAATTGCTTATACATTGAAGTGTGAGTTGTTTATGAGAATACAATAAGCATCTTTGCATGTTTTCTGCATTTTGCTCTAATAAAGGTGGCTTCAGTGTGTTGCTCACGTCACTGATTAAATACAGTTTATTAAATGTTTTACAAATCCTCAGTTGTTTTTATAGTGTGAAATGTCGTGTATTGCGCCTTTGTTTATTGTGACCATTTTAGGAGCATTTAATGAATCATATTAACTCTTCTACTATTCTTTTTGTCTGTAGAAACATATATTTATAGAATTACCTGTTGGTTATATTATTACCTACCTTGTCACCTACCTCCTTGTTACATAGATGTATGGTATCAGAGCCGGTTTGAATCTACAGCTGCATTAGCAAGAAAAAAAATATACCAAATATAATAAGCAAGATAATAAGCATATGCCAAAGCACAAAAAGTATGATAAAAAAAACAAACAAACAAACAAAAACTTCCACTTGTCCCAGTCTGCCACTAATAAATCCTTATGAGGTTTTGCAGTTTTGTGTTACCTACTCCAAGTGGTGGTCATGGTTGTTGCCCCCAAGACCCTACACAGCTAAAGCTACACTGGACAAACTGGATTTTTCTGGATAGATGTGCTGATTTTATCCTAGGCTACAGATTTTCTATGTTGTCTAGTTGAAATTCAGGTGTCCATTTATTTAGTGGTATGCAACATTTTCCACACACACGTGATAAAACAAATCTTGACTTTTTCACGACCCCTGGCCCTAACTGAGAACTCATTTCCAAGGTCCAAGGAGTGCTCCATTTACTGATGTCATGTTACAGGATTTCTGCTGTAAGTCTACACAGTTCATACATATTCCTCTGACTGCCAACATGGGAACTTGTGTGGATTTCAGTGTCTCCTCTTGAGTGACCAACACACGGACACAGACAGTCTCTGCTGCATAATGATGGAAAAACGCTTCCCAGGCACAATTTATGAGGTGCAGGTTTTTCAGATGCTGTTTTATTAAATCAGAAGAGAATCTACTTGGAATCAGGGCATTATTAAAATTGTTAACACTGTATTTGTCAAAAAGATACAAATAATATCATGCGATGGTGATGTCTTTCATGTTTTAATGATGTCATCTCTCAGTAGTCACAGGGGATCTGTCCTCCTCCGGTGCTTACAGGAGAAAGATTGGGTGGAACACATTTATAGACACAATACATCATCGGCTTTGTTAGAGTACTGGAGCTATTTCACTGCAGTACACAAACAGAATATTTGTCTTGTACACACGCATTCTCATGCAAACACACATCTGCAGTTATCTTTCAGGCTACGTCTGTGGTTGGGGCAGATAGGGATACTAATCTGATCAGAGGCAGTGTAACATGGATTGTATTGTCTTGTTTGGACTGTTGAATGGAACATATATTCTTCTCTGCTGCTGTTATATTTTTCAGTTTCCTCTGCAGTGCAAAGTTCTCATGCTCATGTTTCTGTTTCTCATTTGCATGCTGATTGAGTCAAAAAAGAAAACTCGATCTCTGTTTATTGCGCTTTCTGTCTGGATCCCATCGGCGCATTTCAGTGTTTTCAGTGCTCTCACTACAACAAGCAGAGCTGCCTTGTGTCTTTCTCCAACTCTTCCTCTCCTGTAGGCACAAAAGGACTGATGTTAATAATTTGACTGCTGGATCCGGTCCTGCAGATCCATATGGTTTCACTGGGATGGATCAGGATTATTAATCGTGCTCTGTTGCCTGTGAAAAATGAATGTGATACTTCTATGGTATTACAACATGGCATTACACTCCGGTGAGTGAAATGTCTTGAACACTTGGTCTAGATGACAGTACCACGTTGTTTCCTGTGTTTTCATAGACATCAGGTGATACTCTCTTCAGTCTTCTTTGGGCCCCATAAGGACACTGAACATATAGGATATATGTGGATATAATATATTGTACAGTTTATTTGTACAGTTATTGTGCAGTTTATATGTACAGTTTATTTGTTTTATGTCTCCTACTTTTTCTCTTGTACTAAATATAAGGTCCTTTAACTATTATGTTACTGCGTTGTTGGTATTCCCCTTCAACCACGTTCCCAAGACAAAGACAAATTGATTTACAGTGCGTTTGTTTTACTTATGATTAACACGACTGACAAATGAATTGATTGGCTTATGTAAGCGAGGGTGTCCATGTGATCTCAGTCGACATCAGCCTCTTAACTGATTCCAGTTTGGCTGTCCCACCAGCCTTCAGCCTCTCTGTGAGCCAACACCTTGTATCAAGTCAAGTCGAGTCAAGTCAAGTCAAGTCGAGTCAAGTCAATTTTATTTATATAGCGTCAAATCACAACAAAAGATTCCTCAGGGCACTTTTTGCATAGAGCAGGTCTAGACCGTATTCTTTAATTTAAAGAGATCCAACATTCCCCCATGAGCAAGAACTTGGCGACAGCAGCAAGGAAAAACTCCCCTTTAACAGGAAGAAACCTCGAGGAGAATGGGATCTAGGTGGGCGGCCGTCTGCCTTGACTGGTTGGGTTGAGAGAGAAAGAGGGAGGAGGAACGGGGGGAGAGAGACACACATAGAGAAACCCAGCAACAACAATAACAATAACAACAACAATAATAATAATAGAAATATGACTAATAATAATAGTAGTAGCAGTGGGCATCAAGCTGGACCAAGGGGACAGCAGGTGGTCTGCAACTGAAGGTCACCAGCGAGACGAGAAAGCACAAAACTCCAGGGAAGATGCCAAATTGGTAAACATGCATTAATGGGGCATGTGTACAGATGGAGAGAGAATGGAGGAGAGAGGAGCTTAGTGCATCATGGTAAGTCCCCTGGCTGTCTACGCCTAAATCAGATCAGATGCAGTAGTAAAAATAGATAAAGTTGTGAAATCCCCCAGTTTGGTATTTGATTGGTCACAAAAGACTATTTACATCATTGTGATTGGCCCACAGTTTGAGAAGCATGACTTGAATCTTGCCAGGGGCTTTTATTACCTGATTCCTCTTTGCTCAGCTTGGCTGTAAGTAGCCTGTTTGTGTGCTTTGTGTGAGTGCACATTCTCCTAAAATATGTCTCATTTCTTTCGCTTACAATTTAGGGATGGGCGATATGGTAAAAAATGATGTAACATTGTGATGTTTTCTATATCAGTCGGTAATGATAATACAAATTAAGCCAACATTTCTGTTGAGCTTTAAGATTCCTTTAAAGATGCTGGTGGGGTTGGCCACTAGTAGCGCTATGGACAAATATTTTTACATGTGGATTCCTGCTTTGTTTTTATCACAAGTTTGAGAGGATGCACAAGTGTTTTCATGGAAAACAATGGATGTAAAAATAACTTTCATTTGTTTACAAGAAAACTCCACTGGATACCTTTAAGCTTAAAATGTCCTAGTAGTAGATTCAGAATCTGAAAAATGTCCAAGAAATTTATGAGCTGCAAACAGAAAATCCTTTTTAAATAAATTGAAAAATGGAAAAAGCAGATATTGTTACAGTTTGTAATGGGATGTTTCTCTGAGTACTTCACTGTTTGTTCCAGGATGGGTCTAATTGCTGGTTTTGGAGACTACAGTCATTTTAAGGTGAAGTTTTTGGCAGTAAATAATAGCATCATACTATACAGTAACAATATACATCACCAATTTGTTTTATGTCTGACTTTAGCTTGGTTTGGCACCCCTAATGTCTCATTACTCATCCTCAGGTTTTTAATTTTAGGTTTGTAATGACTGAAACAAACAATAGCATGTGGCGTGATTAGCTACTATAACACGAGCAACCCCGCTGTGCCTATTTTGGAAAGTGGGCTTGTGTTCCTAAAGGAAACAAGAAATAGCTTGTTTCCGTGATGTGATTGGTTGTTAGTAAATTGTCAGGCAATGTACCTTATCGAGGGGATATTAAGGTTTATTTTCTTATTGATTAAATGTTTCTATCACAATCAGTGTTTAGTTTATATGGCCCAGGGCTATTATTATTTACATAGCTGCTGATAAGACTTTTTTTTTTTTTTTTTTACCTTTAGAACATCTACTTTTCATCAGTCTGCCTCCTGCATGGCACACACATAACGACCCACGCTGACTACTGTATAGAGGTTGTACAGGTCTTTAAACTCTCTTCCCCTCTGATGTCATGCTTTTTGGTTGTGACAAGTAGCAGTCCCTCTTCCCAGCAGAGCTGTAGTGCACGCTAACTGAAGTGAGGTCACCACAGTAAAACAACCCAGAAAGTTTCCTAAGGTCGTAAAGGCTGGCCGCTGAGTGTTTGGAGCACTAGGGGAATACGTCCTGGATAATTGGCGGGATAATTTCCGCAGCGGCAGCTGAGGTCAGGCATGGGCTTCCTTCCCCCACTGTCCACAGCCCACATATACAGCCTGAGCCCCTCATCTGCCCTTCCTCCCATCACCATAACATCTCATCTAATTGCAGTTTTTCCCTTGCCTCCCCAGTTTGCCCGAACTTTTGGCCATACTCACCTCTTGTGTGCCCATTCTGGTCTGTAACAGTGTCCTCCTATGGAGATATTGCCACTTCTTGGAGAGAATGTTTGTCCCCGGCTGTTTTGAAAGCACATTCAGGAGTGACCTCATGCCCCCAAACGACACCATTGAACTGAATACTGGAATTTTTAAATGAGCAATGTGTATAAAAGCATGCAATACACACATGGGGGATACATAAAATACAGAAACACAGATGCAAAGAGACAGAGAGTTTTATAGCTGTCGTAATAATGCATACTGTGTCATTTTTTAAGCTATGCTAAGTGCCCCTTAATGGTGCCTCCAAGTGACAACTTGGCACAATAGCAACACCCTGGACAGAGGGTCAGAATTTGCTTCTCCAGTCTGCTGCACTTTTAAATTGAGCATGTGTGCCTGGTACTTACAAATCAAAATAAGAAAAATAATTTAAGAGTAGATTAAAACTCTGGTTAAAAAGTTAAAACTTTATATTATATGAGAAAGTCACACTGAGGTTAAATGTTATAATATGGTGTATTAAAGCTGTAATAAATAATTTTTTGGCCACTTGTGTGCAGCGGAACAAGCCAAAAGCCACCAATGACATATTAGACTTTATAAAGTTGTGAGGAAAACATCTTAGAAAACTGTTGCCTTTTTATGCATCCAGCAGGCATGGTGCAACATCAGCACTAATTTGATGTCCTGCGTCTGCGCACCTGACAAATACAAGTCCAGTATTCAGTCTTTTCACGCTGGTTTGGTCTTCTTCAATTCCTGCTAGATGCTCTACTGTGTTCACTAGCCAGTTGCTGATATTTTTCATTTTGTTTTTCCATTTGCTGTTTGCGTTCCATGTACAGTGGGCTTTTAGAGCTTTTTTTGCTGAAGAAAACCGCTTCTGCTACCGGATATCCATAACAATGGGTGATGGTTTTGTTGGACTGAAGGGAACTGCAGAGTCATGCTGTGGATTCTTCACTACGAGTGACCCCTCTTACATTACACATAGTCATTCGATCCATTGGTAATGTAAATATAATAATCAGTGCTGCTTTAAATAAAAGCGAATTACTTTAACAAGTTGCATGTGGACACAACACATCATGATTATATATAACAGATTTTAGTTCTTTTCTCTGTTTGTGTGTAGACCATCTCTGCTGTTTCCTTTAGTGCTCAATTGTTTCGCCAATTTTGGTGATTTCCTCTTCCACTTTTCCCAAATATATTTCTGTCTTGTTCACCTTCTTTTGCTCTTCAATTGTCAGTCCTTATTCCTCTCTTGCATGGTGTGCCATACAGATATCTGTTATCGTGATATCTTTTTATTTATCTCCACTTTAGTTGTGCTATTCTTACTGCGTCAGTCCCAGCTTTCTCCATCTCGCCCCAACCAGCACAGCGTGTTGGAGACTTGCTCTGTGGGTGGGAGGCAGTTGCATGCGAGGCACACTCTGGGCCGCGTGCTGTGGGCTTTTCTCCCCTTTAAACCTCTGTAGCTTTTCTCTCTGCTCACTCCATTTTTCTTCTTTCCTCCCTTTTCTCTCAGTTCCTGCGGTGGGGGAAAAACTTACGGTGCGGTTTATTTGTTCTGGTTTGGTGTCGGTTCTCACATGTCCTTGGCAGGCTTTCATACCTCCATGACAGTAGCCTGGATTGCAAGGGATTATCATGATATCATGTGCGCGTGTGTGTCTGTCTGACTGTTCACACTGATGCCATTGCAGCACTACTTGCCTCAAGGACAGAAAACGTACATGTGTGTATTTTGTGTGCACGATATAGCTTGTCACTGTTAATGTTGGAGCAGCGAAGTGCTTGACTGCCAGTGCATTTCTCTGCCACAGAGCTTTGGTGTCCAGCATCCAGAGACTCATCTTTCCCCTTCTCCCTTCCCTGTCCCTCTCCTCATTTGTGTGTCTGTCTTGTTTATGTTCCTCCTCAGAGAAAAACCATGCAGACCTTGTAGGAAGGAGCACGAAGCCTACAATTCAACTGGTGATTTGAGGGAAATGAATGAGGGGTTTAACATGAGGGGAGGGCTTGGGAGAAGGAGGGGGTTAAGTGAAAGGCAGAGTGGGAGCTGAGCTGTTTCCATTCGACTGTTTCCACTAATCCCAAATTGCAGCCACTGGAAGAAAGTGACCTCCTCCTAACATGTGTTCACCATTAATCTAGCCATAGTGAGAGAAGGCCTGTTTTCACCAGGAGAGAAAGATGAGACTATGGAGGAGTTGCCCCTCAACCTTCATATTATTCACACCATATTTATACACATCATATATGTCTGTGTGGATACATATGTGCATGTATTTCTTAAATATGATGCTACTCATGACTTATGTAGGGGAATACATCATCTGTATCTTTCAAGAACAATTTCCCTCATGAGCAGCAAATCATTTTAATTTCTAATACGAGACAAATAATATTAAATCAAATTGAAAAATTACTTCTGAAATTTGTTCTTTGGAAAAGTAAACAGAAATATTGTACTTACAGATGTATAAAAGTTCTCTGAGGACAAACCAAGATAGAGTATAGTTTTGAACTGCTGCGAGAAACAAACT
Source organism: Thunnus thynnus (assembly GCF_963924715.1). NCBI lineage: Eukaryota > Metazoa > Chordata > Actinopteri > Scombriformes > Scombridae > Thunnus > Thunnus thynnus. Next base: position 14,375,669 of record NC_089521.1, read on the forward strand.
TGAGTATATTATTGGTAAATAGAGGTGGTTGAGTCATTCCCTTTTCTTTCCGACCACGACTGGAGATTAGATATTCCATTTCATGTCCACAAATATGCTCTGTTGTTAATTAAAGGGCCAGCAATTTGTTGCTTGGGTCAGCAAAAGCTTTGACACACTGGATCCATTCAGTGGATGATGACCTTTCTTTCTTCCTTTTCTCAAATTTTTTTCTTCCTCTAAACATCTCATAACGTGATTGTAAAAATTTATGCTCTTTGCTTTACCTTTCTCTGACTTTTGCTCACCTCTTTCTCTTTTTGCTGCTCCATAATATCATATGGAGCCATGTGACTTTTGCTGTGGGAAGGAGAGAGTGCAGGGAACCCATCGCGCGTTGACATCCAGGTCCTCCATGTGATGTACGAGATGAATATAGAGGGGGGAGAGGGATGCAAATCCCGTTCCAATGTTTGGGAGGCACATAAAACATATTACAGAAGGGCCGTAAAAAGAGCCAACATTAGTGTCCAAATTTAAAACATGTCCCAGGTCTCAGCTGTCGTCAGTAAAGGGATTGCTTACCCCCCTTCTCCTCTTCTACAGAGCTTTGGCAAAGAAAAAGAATAGAACAACAGAAGAGAGGGGAAACTGGCAGCCTGTATCTTCCCAACATGCAGACTTTGTTAGTCTGAGACATCATGCAGTGTTTTTTCAGAGTGTTAAAGATTGGGCACCAAAAGGTCCTTAAGGCTACTAAATCGAAGGATGCAATGTAATGGTTAAAATATTCGACAGGTACCACACAATGGCAAAGGCAAGAGCCAATATGATTACATTAACCCATCATTTTAAAGGGTCAGTTCAACCAAATTACAAAATCACATATTTTTCTACTTAGCCCAACTGCAGGGGTGGGGAACATTTTTCCAATCAAGGGCCATTTCATGTTTTATATCCTTCGAGGGCCATACAAAATTATTGAATTAAGATTTATCTCTAATTGCATTAATATTTTAGTATTAATAATAATTTAACTGTTAAATTGACATGCTTTTTATTGGAAAACTTCCCACTAACCTCTAAAGCAATGGCTGGAACTGCTTCTCTTTGGCCAGGCATCTGATGTCAGATGGTAGTGATGATGGCGCTACTTGCAGCTGGTGTTCCAAGTTTGGGTCAGTCAGTCTTGAGCAGAACCAAATCTTTGCAAGTCAGTTTTGAAAACAACTGCTCACAGCAGTAGGTTGTCCCAAACAGAGATGCAAACTTCAGTGCATGTCTCTACAGAATGGGAGCTACCCATACCAACCTGAATTCTCTCTATTGGCCAGCAGGGAGCAACTCCACTGGGTCCAAGTCAGATTGTATGGAAGTCTATGAGAGAATGACCCGAATTTTCCAAATTTCCTAATGAGTAAGTATATTTTATTTTAATGGTTTTTTGCTAGTGAAAATTAGCATTAGCATTTTCACAGTTAACCATAGACTGTAAATGCACTATGCTAAACAAGCTAGCAGCTAGTGTTAAGGTTAGCTTCACCATCTCATCCAAATATGGTCACTTCTGGCTCCAAAAATCCAACATAGCAACAGTCAAAATGCCAAATTCAAAATGGGAGTCCACAAACCAGTGAGTGATATCCATTTGTGGCTATGTCCATTTTTTTCTTTTTAGCCAATGGGACATACATACAGTTTATAGAACTCGAGCAGAGGGAGGTTGTTGTACCTAGCTTTGAACTCATCGTTGCTTTACAGCACAATGATTTCATGGTTGGTCAGGTTGTCAGGCACATCAGCTGGTTCCACATTAAACAGCGTAGCAAATTTTCAGTTCCTTTGGTTTACTTTTCATGTCCTGAAACCTCTCGCCAAATGCCTGAAGGAATTTTGCACTCACCAGCATATTCAAATGTCACAGCAGGCTTTTGTTCTCCCAGCGTAGGGAAATGCAGTATTAACCCTATCCAGTTGCACTTGCCACAGCTTTAATTTCGCTTCAAATGATTTCACATTTGAAAACATAGAGCTGAGAAGCTGATTGTGACCTTGGAGCTTGACGTTCAGCTCTGAGAGGTACTTGGCAATGTCCGCCATAAAGGCCAAATCACACAGCCACTTGCTTTCACTGATGAAGGTTTTCCCTTCCATCTCCATGAATTGTTTTACTTCATCCCCCAGTTTGTAAAACCGTGTGAGCATATTTGCGCGACTCAGCCATCGCACCTCACAATGGTAAACCGGATCTCTGTACTATGATTCAAGCTCACTCAGTAGCTCCCTGGACTGGCGGCTGTTTAGCTGTCTGCTTTTGATAAAATTTATGGTGGAAACGACAGTTGTCTCTGACATTTTGGAGCTTCAGGGAATGTGCACACAGACTCTCTTGATGTATGATACAGTAGCATACAACTAAATCACTTGGATCGAGACTGAGATGACCGATTTCTTTTTTGACTAATGCAGTTAATCCCTTTTGCAGGCCAACCATGGCTGGGGCTCCATCTGTAGTAAGGCCACTTAACTTTTCAAATGGTAGTTCAAATTTGTTCATAGCCAAAACAACTTGCTCAAACAAATCCTCACCTTTGGCAGTGCCATGCATGACTTGCAAAGACAGCATTTCCTCCCTCGTATTAAACTTGGCAGTAATCCCATGTACAAAAATGGCTAGTTGGGCAGTATTTGTTATGTCTGTTGTTTCATCACAGGCTAGAGAGAAAACTGGAAATTTCTTGCGTTGTCTTATAGTGTTTTTTCTATATCTTGTGCCATATCAGTAATCTGCTCTGTGACGATTCTTCAAGACAAACTGACACTTAAGAACAAATTAACTTTGTCTGATGCTAGCAACTCCACAGAGGCAATAAGGCACTCCTTCACAAATTCTCCTTCTGAATGATGCTTCACTCACCACAAAACTTGCATAACACATGCCTCTGTCAGAATGCGGTCTTGAGAAAGCTGCTTATTGGGCACTCTGCCGAAGAACGTTAACTTTACCCAAACGCATTTGTCCTTTCAACTCATCCAGTTTAGCATGTTTTGAGCTGTAATGACACTCAAGATTGGTCTTTTTCATCACTGCAAGCATCACCACTAACTAGGCATACTGGCTTGCCTTTTACTTCAGCTGAAATATAATCGTTTATCTTTTCTTGATACATGATACATGTGAACGATGACACATAATGCATGTTTACCCCGACATTGACGTGGAAGGACGTGTTAGTCTACTATTTCATGTTATTTTTATTTTTCTTTTATCTCAGAAAAAGTAATTGCTTTCCAGAATTTTTTTTATATTTCTGAGTTGTTTTTTTATATTTATGAATTGCCTTGTGGGCCGGATCAAACAGTCTTGCGGGCTGCAAACGGCCTGGAGGCCAGATGTCCTCCACCTCTGCCCTACTGGTATCTATATCCATGCAGCTATTTTCACTTAAATCTACTGTGTTTTTGAGATATCCGTCTCTGAGATTTCTTCTGCCACCCCAATACAACTATGGTGTTCAAAGTATTGAAAAATGACATTTGAAAGAGTCATCAGCAATTCTTATTTCTGTCTTTCTCTGGATAATCCACAGACCTCACTGTCAACAATTTCACTGGAAATATTTTGTTCCAAAGAAATTGTTTATATGAAAACTGTTGACAGCGAGGTTTGTGGATCATCCAAAGAAATCAAGAATGACACAATACTGTTGAGTTCAAATGTTATTTTTGAATGCTTTTTGCATAAACAATATTACAATTACATCTACTGTGTTGTGTTGTAGGTAGAGGTTTAAGGTGGGTTGCACAGGTTTGACAGGTAAAACTAAATCATATCTTCAGAATTTGGGACCTTTAAACTGGTCCTATATAGGCTGAATGAATGTAGACTGTCAGACTGCAGGCATGACATGGATATGATGGCACTCTCAGTTTCGCATGTATTTGATATGTGGTGGTTTACTGGATGTACTGTAGAGATATATTTAGGTTGTGAGTTCATGTAAATGGAAAAGTGTCAATAAAGGCCCTTGCAGCAGCACCATCATTAACATTAATGATGCGTAATGATGTACAGAAATATTACATCTATATTTTCACAGGCTAAACATTCAACACCTGAAGTGTGGTACATTTTAATTGCCTTCCTGATCATCAACCCCTACATTCATTTCTATGCAACGCAGGCTAGCTTTAGCCCCATGAAAGGCCCATATAGACACTGAATATCCAGCAGTGCAGGGAGCTTCAAGTAGCAATCCAAATATACAGAGGTATTCTCAAACAACGCAGGCCTGCCAACTACAACACTCCTATTTATTTATGTATTTATCTGGATTTCCTGTATACTTGTCGAAATGTTGGGTGCTGTGGGCCATGCTATCTGAGGCCCGTTTGACAAGGGTTGGCTAGCCCTGGCCAGGCTACGCTGTGTTGCATTAAGGCTGGGTTATTTATCCTGGGAGCTCATAATGATGCTGCTGTCCTGGTCCCTGAGACGGCTCTGTTCTCCCTGCTGCCTCCCGCCCTTCGTAGAACGCTGGGCCTGGCAGGTTCCCACTGGTGCTCCCACCAGGAATGTTGCACAGGAGCTGCGGATGCATAGTCAGGGGAGGGGCTTGGGTTTATTTTGTATGTTTGTGCGTGTGAGTATGAGTCTGCATAATCTAGGTAGTGTAAAGTATTTGTGTTGAGTGATTCTTTTGCATTTATGGTTTTGCTTCTCACACAGTAAAGCTGGTTGGTTAATTAAGTTGTGTGCTGTAGTTCATCAAACCCAGCACTTTAACCTGTTAAACGACACTGTCCCACATGTGGCACCTGTGAGACCCATAATATCAGTTGTACCATTTGTCACAAGTTACCTTTCAAATGAGATTTCAGATGATGATAACATTGTATAACAATATAACAATATATGATATAACTATTAAATTTAAATGCATCAACATGTTGATGTATACACTACCAGAACACACCGTACCACCGAAACCTTATGTCCAAACATGCAGTTATTTTGTTTTGTATAAGACAAGCACTTTGTAGCTTGTGAGTACAGTATAACTGATTATCAATTAAAAATATACTGCCCTCCTCAGTGCTCCTCAGTGGTGCATTAAATCAGTAATTTAATGAAGGTAGATGCAACCTTTTTTTTAACCTATGCCGAAGTGCAATAATGCCCTTAGCCATAGCTCATAATGACGTGATTTTTTTGTGCTGTTCAAAAACTGCTGCCACTGCACTCATTCTCACATGGATTATCATGACTTTTTCATGTGACTTTTGTTTTTAGTCTGGAACAGATTTGACTTGAAATGTAGGAAAGTACAATGCTTGAAATAAAAAAATAATTAAGTTAAAGTTACATTACTGATTTTTAAAAATACTCAAGAAAGTACAGTTACACACACACACAAAATGATAAGCATAAATGTAAGTTGTTTCTTCCACAGCTGCTTTTTAGTTGTTTCCATACATGAAAACATGCGATTAAAGGCAAACAATGCTGCAAAGATAATAAGATGATATAAACTGAATTTTAATATTGTATAGTGTTTTCTAGGCTATTTTAGCTAGTAATACAATTTAAACAGCAAAAACCAACATTGAGATCTTTCTTCTCTCTTTCTTTTGGTGGATTTGCTTTTACAATTTTTTATCTACACAAATTAAACTTTTTATTTCAAACATTTTTTGAGCTAATTTATTCTGCCTTCTTTCGACAGTTGTCTTAAATATTTAGCAGACCTTTTGCCCAGCAGACATTTTCAGTTGTCAAACACAGGTGTAACTATGATGTCTCTGTTTGGTGCCAGTAAGCCCTGCTATTGAGCCTGCATGTGTAATACCGCGGCCCTGCCAACTGGCACACCTAAATGGAGAGCAGCCACAATTAATGTTATTAGTTACACCTGTGCCTTTTCTGCAATGACAAGTCAAACTTTTCACTATACGGATCATATGTGCTTTGAGATAACACAGAGCTGCATCGACAGTCATCATGGGAATGATTGACAATTTCATTATTTTCATATATTTTCATCATATTAAGCACTTTCATTGTCAGTCATTAACTTTCTGTCTTTTTCACTATTAGATCACTTTTTATTTGGCAAACCAGGTTTTGGCTGATTTCAGCAGCAGCAGTAATGTTGATATCATTTTCTGCACATGCATGTGAAAAGTTCTTTACTTCAATTTACATTATTTGCAAATCCTCTCAAAGTTCCTCTTGGCTTGAATTTCATGTGCATTTATTTCAGATGCACACAGTGTAGTGTACAGAATGTGTGTATTTGTGCGTGTCTGCAATTGGATGCTTGTTGCTCTTTAAGTCACATGGGTATGTATAGATTTCCACTCGGATACTTAAATCATTGGAGGGTCAATAAATGGGCTCCTCCTCATGGGTTTGTGTGTGTATATAAAATGTGTGCATGTTTGTAATTACAAAATTAGAATGAGGAAATGGAAAGAATTCTCTAAATACTTGCAGAAGGTCATGACTAATACTATATAATGTATAATAGTTTTAAACCACAGTGAAGGTCGTTTTACACCATATTTTAAATGAGCACGTGTAAATCAACAGTGGATCTTTAGCACATAAAACCACAACTGTCTGCTCAATACCACTAGTGATGAGTGAGAAAGTTATTCCTTGTGATTTTATGTGGTCCATTAAGTTAAATAGAGTGTGTCCCATTTGTGCATGGCGGATGTTCTCACTGAAATAACCTATATTCATAACATTCCCCCCTCAGATCTGATCAGCAGAGCACACTCTATGCATTAGCTGGTGTCAGCTGTCACACATTTACAAAGGTTTGCGGTATGTTACTTGTTATACTATTATTCCAAACGTGTTTCCTCATTGACCTTGCGGATCACATCAGCCAGCCCTGTCAGCGGGGACCCATGCTGTGTCTTGTAGGACCTCTGCCTTGCATGTCTCAACCCAATTCATACTGATTGATGCTGGCAGAAATAGGCCTTGTTTTGGCAGATATTTTAAGTGGAGTGCTTGACAGATGGTCAGATGGTAAAAGTATATTTTTCTCGTTTTCAAATAAATGAATGAGTGATATTTCCATTACTCAATAAAGTTCGTAATGTGACAAAAGTTCTTTCATTTACCCAAAAACCAAACTAAACATTTTTTTTAAACTGGAAAGTACACTATGTTTGTTAATGAAAAGAACACCTGGGAAAGGCAGTTGCCATTGATTTCGGCTCCAGTGCCAGGTGTATTTTACTACGACAAATATGTTGCTGGAGGAATTTTAACATCACTGGTTGAGTAACCTTCTACAAGGCCAAAATAGACAGCAGGATGGAATGCACAAGGGAGCACTATGCTACTAAAAAACTCCTTCCTCTTTAATTTATACTGAGAATCCTAACCAGAAGTCACTTTCAGGTGTATAAGCAAGCTGAATATAAAATATAAATAAACATATTGATTCAAACGTGATTCTCCTATGGCCAACTGACTTGGGGAATGGGTACTTTGAAGAATGTAAACAGAGTTATTTTTCTCAATTAAAAAAACCTGCTGTCACCCACATGCTCCCTCAATATGTGCATATGCTTCAGCATAAAGTGGTGATGCCAAAATTCATCTCATACCATTCCCTCTCTCTCTCTCTGTCTTTCTATCTGCCTTCTGTACAGCCCTACCTCATGCTTCAATTCCCTTCAGGTTCAATCAGACCCATTACAACCTTCCCACTGGATTTAAAATACACAGGTCAACTTTTAAAAGTTGCAGGTCTATCCAGGTAAGTTCACCCTGCAAAATTGTCCTGGTCAAGTCTGCGGTTTAAGCAATTTTCGAGAATTTTTGCATTGAGTTGGATGAGAAGATTGATATCACTCTCATGTCTGTACAGTAAATATGAAGCTACTGTACAGACAGTAACAACTTAGCTTATCATTAAGACTGGAAACAGCTTTTGGACAGAGCCAGACTAGCTGTTTCACCCCAGTTTCCGGTCTTTTTGCTCAGCCAACTGGCTCCTGGTTGTAGTTTCATGTTTACTGCATAAACATGATCGGTATCAGTCATCTTATCTGACTTTCAGTAAGTAAGCAATAAATGTTTTTCCCAAAAGGTCCAATTATTCCTTTAGGACACTGGGGAATTTTGTTGGTTAATAAGTTAGACACAGTCTGAGGTAGAAATGGACCTTAACACAGCTCCACTAGAAGTGACTCACTCTTATTAGCATTATTTGCTTTGAATATGCACACTCAATAGCTTTCAAAAGTATCCTCTAGCTGATTTGTTGTTTCCAGATGACATTTCACTGTGGCTCAAGAATAGCAATTTTAATAGTTATCATATGATGACGTTTTATGGCCATTAGTACATAGAAAAACAGGCTTAACAAAACAACTTGCAATTTCCACTTGAGGTACCACTAAACTACAAAATAGGTCACTTGTATAAAATGCTATATATTTGTCATGGTAGCTGAAGAATAGATGATTGTAATTGCATGTTTTATGCACTTAGTGAGTAGTGCTGTATATGTGCTGTTTGTACTATTAAATGAGGAGAATCATTCTGACCCAACATACTATTTTCCCCAGCAGCAAGGACGATGTAGGACTCTCTCTACTCTCAATTAATGATTTGTTATAGTGCGGTTCATTTATTTTTTCTGGGTGGTACCTTCTTGTAGCGATCTGTGTTTTTACATAGCCTCAGTGGGAGCACTAGTAAGCTGAGAAAACACTGTCACCACATCACAGCAGTGCATCTTATGAATAGCACAAATTCTGAATTGAATTTGGACTGCTGCCCTTAAGTCTTTTCGGGAGTGTTTGGGTTGTCTGTTGAGCTTGAGCCAAGTTGCCAAAAGGCTAACTTTAATGTGTGTGCTGTTTCCCACAAATTATAATATTTTTAGCCGACTTTCACTTCATCATAAGTGTCTGCTTTTAGAATTTAGTAAAATATGGGGGATGTGTGTCTTGTTGACTTTTTCTATTGTTCTGTTTTATTTGTCTAACAAATGCCACAAAAAAAACCTTTCCAAAAGGCCAATAAGCTGAAATATGAAACTAACTGCTGTATCTGTGGTGCTACATGACCTCTGTTTGTCTACATTCTAACATTTTTGTTCATTTAGAACAGTTTATGTAAGCAAGAACTGATCCCATATTGCCTTGCCTTATGGCTGCAGGACAGAACTTTTGCTATCACTTGTTGCAGCAGAGAAGAAGAAATAGAGAGCAGGCATGAATGGATGCCAACCCAGTGATCCAGTATTTATATAGACATAACTAATACACATTTACTGTATTAACTTTCCTCTTGTACATTTTCCCTCCACATTTCTTTGTATGCTAAGACTAAATTTTGCCCAGCCCTTTAGAGCTCAACGCACTTCACATGTGCACAGATGGCTAAACAGTAGCTTGTTTGTGTTGCTGAATAATCCTTAATCAACAATCCAAACCAAAGCGTAGTCTCTCATTATCCCAGGGAGCATGCCAGCTTGGCACACAGTGAACCCTGCTGTCTGTTTTATACAGGAACCTACTGAAACAGCACAGAAGAGGCCCTGACGGCAGCACAGGCAATCTATGTGTGTGTGAGCGCGCGCACACACACACACACACACAAGGGCGAGTGCACACACAAACAGACAAACACAGAGACAAATTTGCATGAATGTGATGCACATGAGCGCCGAAGTGCACAACACTACAGGCCAGAACATGTGCACATACACATACTGTCAGAGGGCAAGTAAGAGTCAGAAAGAGAAAACAAACAGCAGTACACATAGACTGACTCACAGTAATGCACACACACACACACGCATGCACGTGCACGCTGCATGCATCATTTGAATATAATAGTGGGGTATTGTGGCACAGAGATGAATAACATACAGACGCATTGTTCGCCAAAGACTTCAACAGAGTGCTGGATACTGCAGAGAGCCATCTTTCTTTCATTAGACAGTATAGACGCAGCAACATGGGTCCTGAGGGCATTAATTACATTGAGAGCAAGGTCTGCATGGGCCCAACAGAAGGCAACACACATGGCATTAAATAACACATGGCTGCAGCTCCTCATTATTGGGGCTTTCCTCTTCAGACCTTTCATCACTCTCCATCATGCAATCCAGAGAGGGAATCCTGAGCTCGATAACCGATGAAAACATGCATAGTTCTTTGTTTTTCTAATGTATTTTCATTCAAAGACAACTCTTTCTTCCTCCCTTGTTTTCCTAATGTCTCGCCCAGTATTTATTTTCCTGTCTATTTGTTTCTACTAAACACAAACACACACATACACACACACACATGCACAGAGTGAAATTACTTGAGCGACACACTTCACAGCTCTGACTTCCTGCCACTCAGTGGGAGGAGCTGAGAAGCATTGCAGTGACAGACTTGACTTTTTAAAAGTATAATTTCATATCAGGCCACAGAGGTTAGAGAGAAACAGATGCTGTCAGAGAGTGATGGATGAGCCTCTTTTAAAAGGCCATCAGGGAAATAATAGACAGCCCAGCGAGCCCTGAAAGCAGCAAGCTAAGCCAGGACGATCTTTACTCCCCCTCTCATATCCAGAACTGTCAGACTGAAAAATGTCAGCAATTATAAAGTATAGTAATGTAAAGGTAGTTTCATGTTTGATCTGCCGTGTCCTGAAGTGGCTGTGGCAGTCGAGGTGGTCAGAGAGGTCAGCAAGCAGCAGGGGTTCAGGTTAGACTCAGGACAGAAGGAGTCAGGGCCAAATCCAAAAAGGAGATGGATAGATTACTTAAGATATTTGAACAGCATGACCCCTGTCACAGGCAGAGTTTTGACATTCTTACTTCTAACATATGGCAGCTTTTCCAGTATTGTGAAAGTGAGTATTCTGCCAGTATTGTTTTTTTTTTTTCTTCTTCTATAAATGTGATTTTTTTTTTTTAATGGTTTTTGTATTTCTGTCTTGCATCATGCAAGGAGGAAGCAAAGGTTTTAGATGTCATCGTTCACAACCCATGATGTCATCATAGAGACGTCTCCTGTTTTTGAGTGTTTGCATGCTCTGATTGAAGTCTAGGGTCCGTCATTCGGTTGTCCGTAAACAACACATTTGCAAAGTTATGCACACAATGACATTTGCTTTGTTCTTTTTCTCATTTATACAAAACTAAATATGAGATAATGCTTTTTTGGGGAAGATTAAAACCATATATGCACAAACATATAACGATATTGCAAAACCCACACTATTAAAGACTTGTATTCCACTGGTTGTCTTTCCAGTAGAGACAGACATGGTGAAAGTTCAATAGAACAGGAGACCATTGAGACTAAGAGGCAGTATTTACTTGCTTTAAATGGCTTATTTGATTAAGGCATTTTGACTTAGTGCTTCGTCTGACGCCAGACCTGGGACTTGCAATGGGTAATGAGTCAGAGACAGCTTGAAGAAGAAAGAGATGGAGAGAGACAGAGAGAGGGAGAGATCGGGGGCTTCTTAGTCAACACAAATACTGTCAGACAAGAAAACCATAGAGTAACCATATAGTTCTGCTTTTTATTTACTCATAGCTCATGGTGATAGGTCTAGCCTCCAATTTGCTCAAGTTCATTTTCATGAATAAAAAAGGGTGAGTGTCCATGTGTGTTATTGGTTGGAGTTGGTATTTCTTAACACAAACACAATGACAGAAAAACCATAGACCGACCATACAGCTCTGCTTTTTATTTATTCATTACCCATAGTCTTAGTTTTGGCCCAAAGTTTGGATAACTTCATTTTGATAAATTGGCCTTCTGATCGCGTAGAAAGCAAAGGGACAGTGAGGAGCAGGAAGATGATCTGTTCTCGTTTTCGGGCTGATGAGACAACTCGAGTACGAGAGGAAAGTTCAGAATTCAGCAAAACGCATGCTATTAAACAGTGACATCAGTGTGGTAAAACTATAACTCACTGGTTTTGAAAACATCTAGCTGGATCTGTGGGTACTTTTCTAGTGGTTATTAAAGAGAGACAAATAGCAGAGCCGCTCTGTCCACTCACTCATGGAGAAAAGCACCAATACAGAGGGTCTCTAGCACTCACTGTTTATTTTCGCTTTTTTTTTTTTAAAGCACTCCACAGTGGAAACTGTGCTGCAGAAACACTCTATTCAAGCTACTGTATGTATACAGAACCCGTAAAGCTTTAAAATTGCCATAGCATGCTGATTCTTGTCTGTAAAGATAATCATTACTGGATCTACATTATCTGTGCGTGCGGGTGTGGGTATGATTTACCATGTGTTTCCTCGGCAAGGATGTGTCTTGGACTGTGTTAATGGCTGGGTCTGTGTCTGTTTGTGGGCGCGAGTGCGTTTATAACAGCAGTGTGATTCCTTGATCTAAATGCTGGCAGATTTGATTTAGAGCACCCATAAGTCAGGCCTTTCTCACTTGGTGGAAGGTTTTCAACACGCTAACATGAAAACTTCTCCACCTCAGGCTTTGGCCAGTATACCAGGCAGGAATCATAACCTTGTGAAGCCATTAAAACATAAATTACCATAAGAATTGTTCAGTTTATCACCACGGGCATTTATAGCAAAAACAGCACAAGCAATGGCAGTGTTTATATCTGCTCTGATTTCTAGTTGGAAGAACTGAGGTCCTTACTCAGGGGGAAGGAGTGGAGGAAGACGGAAAAGGAGGTTTGGGATAGATACTGTGGTGTCTTGGGGCTTGCCAGTTGCCTCGACCACTGGCATGTGTGTCTTTGTCCCTTTGCCCAGAGCAGCCATGTCAGTTTGTTCATCTCTCCAAATGAACAATCGGCACCACTGACTTGGGGAGAGGTGGGGATGAGGAGTGGGGGAAACATAAGGGCGCCTTGTGGGGGTGGGGGTGGAGTGGTGAAGCGGCTGTGGGGGATTTTTCCTTCAGCTCCATTTTCCTCCAGCACCACAGCTGATTGCTACCACATTGATGATGGTTAGTGGGAGAGTACTGTATACCCTAGAGGCTGCTGGCCAGACTGGCTCCTTTCCCTGTGGCATCAAGCCCTTTGGCACCCAGCAGCACTGTCCTTCCGCCACCACAGCATCCCCATCTCATCCATCTCTCATCCCTCCTTGGGTCTAAATCCCTGTATCCACCAGGGACTTGGAAGACTCCCCGCTAGCTTTTATTTATCTGCACTTGTGTTTTCAAGTATCCACAAAGCCAGCAGTTGACACTCAAGGAATGAAACCAATATTCTTTTGGATAAATTCATAGAGGCTCTTTTGTTACATGTGATGATGAGTGATCCAAATCAATTGTTTTTTCTTTTTTTCCGTTTCCCTCGTTCTCTTGCATGTCTCTCATTCTCTCCCATCTCATCTCCTTGTATAATATGAGCTGCTTGCTATCAAACCTTCAGCAGTATGTTTGACTCATTTTCCAGCCTCGCAACTCTCCATGTCTGCGTTTTGTAAGAGCAACAACGTTATACTCCTGTCTCCTGCAATTTAATCCAGAAATTGGAAGCTGTAAAATTTAGTGTGTGAGTCCAGCTTTATGATGGAACTAATTTTTGAAGTGTGCAGTAAACTAAACCAGATTCAACATCGCCCTTTTTGCCCTCATTTGTGTCTCTTTTGTTTCTCTGTGGCATAATCCTGTGCCCTTGTTTGGCTTTTTTTGTCTCCACCGTTTACATATATAAACACTATAACAGTATTATAAAAGATACGTTTTCCCTTGACAGTTTGTCACACATGAACAGCCATGTAGATGTGTAAACATGGCAGCTAGTGACTGGTTTTAGAACAAGACATCTGCATTTGCTTTCATACACTTACAGCAACTTATTCACCTCTACACGCACAAGGCCCCAGACTCTTTGTGAGAGAAATGTGAATCAGCTCTTTCTCTCCCTAGACTCCTACTCTAAAATATCCGCACAACTGTAATAACTTTTGTTTTAGTGAAGAAATAAAAATGAGACACTTTCTTATAAAGGTCTCTCACGGACTAAAAAACCTGCCACTTGGAAGCATGATACTTGTGTACAGATATATACCATTTTGCTATGTGACATTGATGAGAAAGTTTACTGCAACAACAATCAAGGGACATTGTTAACACCCAATTAGCACTATTAAAGCACTTTGACCTGCTCTTTTTTCTCAGACTTTCATTGCCATTCTTTCAAATAAACTAATTATCTGCCAGGATATAAAATGATTTCTCATATGCATCTTAGTGCTGCAGTGTAAGTAAATTGGTTATCAAATTCGAATTAAAGAATAAATGTATGTTTATAAGAATATATATTTTTTGCTGGAGTAAACCTTTTTGTAATAGAGGCTATGTTTGCCAAAGGAAAGTCTGGTAAAAACAGCTTTTCCTTTCGGAAATGAAAACACCAGCGAATGTTTATGGGCCACGGTTGAAGAACAAGATCATGGTTTTTGGCATGAGAATCCTACAATGCCAATGACCGCTCTCTCCCAGTCTACACTTCCACAGTTCACTTATATTAAAAACAATGGTGGCGATGAGTAGTGCGAAGAGAATAGTGGTGAGATCAGTGACTGTAATATATACAGAAAGGTTGCCAGAACTTGATGTAATACAGACTGCTTGTTTGAAGAGCAGAATTTGAACTTTAATCGGATGATTTGCCGTAAATCTAGCCAGTGCTTGAGTGATATTTCTTTGATACAACAGCACAAGCATGGAACTTGTCTTACAATATATTTTTCTGCGGTCATGAATGCAAAGCTTCTCTTAATGTTCCTGGGACGTGATCCAATTCATGCTGAGAAGCTGTAGCATTAAAAAGGGCAGTATAGTGGAGGTTACACATCGCAGCGGAGGGTGTTGGGGTGCAGCTGCTGCATTTGTTCTCTTTAACCAGAGAACTAGAGTAATACATGGGATTTATCTTAGTTCTTGGACTCATATTCTGAGATATTTATAAAAATGGAAGGAAATTATGATGAAATCAGGTCCAGGGTTGGCGGCAGATTGGACACTTTATTAGATGGACAAGTCCAGTGGATGTCCCGAAATGGATTTCTGTAAGGAGGTATTTCCTGCAGGCAGACAGACTGCCTAGACTGAGTGATGTGGAGGGCTTTAAAGGGCCTGACAGGCTTCTCCACTCTGCTGTATCTTAACCCTGGTAAAGCCTGCAGTTATCTTGCTGTTTTCCATGTACTCAACAGACTCGAAGCGCTGCCAGATTCAACCACACCATACTTCAATTTACAGCCCTCATTAGGAAGCAGAGGTTTATTCCCACATTAATATTTCTGACTCCCCTCTGGTACTGAAGCTTGTCTTGTTCTCTCACTCCGCTCTCGTGAAGAAATGCTGCAAGTACCTATTATTTTCATGGTCACTGAAACTGATTTTTCTGATTAATTGATTAAGTGTTTAGTGTATAAAATGTCAGGAATTTGTCTGAGAGCACAAAGTGACGCCTTCGGACGCCTTTTTTGTCCGATTAATTGTCCAAACCAAAACATGTTCAATTGACAATAGTATGAAACAGAGAAAAGCAACAAATCTTTGCATTAAAGAAGCTGGCAACAGCAAATGTTGTATTTATGAAAATTGTTCTTGATTAAATTTTGACAAATCACTTTATCAGTTAATCATTTCAGCACTGATTTAAATTTGTTGTGAAGTAGTGTCAACACATTTTTCCTCTCATTTTCTCCTTTCTTTTTGGTTTGTGTATATTGCTGTCTGTCTGTCTGCCCTCCAACTTCTTCTTCTTCTTCTTCATGCTCTGTTACAAACTGATTGGAGAATGTCAGACGTCACTGATTATTTTGGGCTCTGAGGCTTCTTTCTCAACAGAGTGAATACATACGGCCCTCTCAAGCTTACCACAGAGTGAAGAGGCTTTATCGCTGCTTTTATTTAAACCATTTGGTTTCACTGATTGATGAATGTTTCACATGCGTGTGTGTCTGCATTAGTGTGTGTGTACAAGAGAAAAATTGTGGGCTGGAGTGGAATAGAGAATGGCTGAATGTACAGCGCTCCTGCTGTGTTTAAGTGCATGTTTGTGCCTTTGAGTGTATACATATGGTTCAGTATATGTGAGTGTGTGTGTGTATGTGTGTATCTGAATCCGCACCTTGGCCCCGGGGCAGCCTGAGCGAGGACATGATTGATGACTTGTGTACTGTAGTGAAAGTCTTTTAAATTAAAGCAAAATGGAGTTCAGAATGTATGACTTCATCAGACCTGCTCAGCCTAATGTGAGGTTAATGAAATGTGGCAAACTTTTCTCTTTCAGCTCAGACCATGCATTTTATTCCAAAATAAGGTCTTTGCTCAAGTGTGTCATTGTCCTCAGCTGTCACACTGGATGATCTGCTGTAACTGAGCTTATTGTGGTGCCACTAAGTACAGTAGATACAAAACTGAAGGGGTATACAGTATACAGTATATAACCAAACTGTACTGTGGTCATTTTGAAAACATCACTGGCAGTAATAGTATTGTATATTATATATATATACATTATATACAATATATATATTTAAATATTCAAATGCCATTGGAGTCTGTGTGCATCTGTCTTCAGCACACAGTGACATTACAGTACTGCAGTGTGAGTATTGAAGAAAAGAGACCAGAGTGAATGTGTGAGTGTGTATTGAGATAGAGACAATGGCCCTTCATTGTTCCTCTTTTGTTCAAAACGAGAGTCGACTGGAAGAGACAACACAAATGCCACACAAACAAATTGAATATAATGAGTAATAAAGTCAAAACTTGCATTTTTGGATATATTTTATTTCATTTTTAGCAAAGCTATCACCGTGGATCTATTGGTGGCAACTTTGGTCTGTCTGTCTGTCCGTCCAGATTGGAATTTCTTAAATTGTCTTGACATTTGGTTCACGTCCCCCTCAGGATGAATTGTAATCACTTTGATGATCCCTTACCTTTTCCTGTAGCACCATCATCAGTTCAAAATTTTAATGTATCCAATACTGGTTTATGACCAAATACCTGCAAAACTAATGACACTCCCATCAGCCTCAGGTGTAGTACTGATTAGCAAATATTAGCATGCTAACACACTATACTGAGATGATGAACATGGTGAACATTATACCTGCTTAACATCACCACGTTAGCATTGCCATTGTGATCATATTGCCATGCTAGCATGACAGTGTCTCGTTTTACAAATGATTGTCACTGGCAAATTGCAAATAAATTGACAAGCCCTACAGAGCTCTCACATTCTCATGCATGGGTCAGCAGCGTGGAGCTTGTTTTGATTAGTGAAATGTTTCAACATTAAAATGAGAACAAATTGTCTAATGTTGCAGTTGCAGCTTACATGTTGCAAAATTGGTGAAATGGCCCGAGTTTTGAAGGAAGGGTTTTGGTATTATGACAATACTACTTCAGGGACATGAGGTTATTGGTTTATAAATGACTGATCTTCACAAACCACAGCTGGTGCTCTACACTATCAGCTATTTAGTTCCAGTAGTTTCCAATTACCGGGTCGACCAGTCGTAAATCAATCCCTTATTTGTTACATAAGAAGACTGGAGAAGATCAACAGCTCCAAAACTCCACCGGTCACAACTCCTGTGGTTTCCTGATGTAGTTTTTGCACTGTAACACTATTACCACTGTAATTTACATACCAAGGATTTGCCCTTGACAAGCACTCTATGGTTATCTCAAGGTGATCTTTTGCTTATCTTGCCTTCTGGGGAATGAAGAGACCTCTTTCATGCATTATTGTGATCTTTCAGAAGTGGAAATTCTTTCCCATGCATCTTCCCTCCAACCACGCACATTGCTGACAAACTTTATTAAATTACACTTAGAACTTGCTCAATAGTATGATTGTTTTTGTCTGTTTTCTCATGTCAATAACAGCTGCTGTGTTATTTCTTTTAGTTTGATTCGAATTGATGTAGACAATTCTTGCCACAAACTGGCATACATTTGTCTAGGGGAGCTGGATGGCTACGGTGGTAAGTAGCCGTCCAGTATCCTAAACCTTATATAGTACTTTATATGTGTATTTGCCTGTCCGCTAATGCGTTAATTGTGTGCATTCATGTGCACTGAGGACCGATTGCATGCGTGCATGTGTGTAAATGCTCTTTCAGGTGTCTTATAATGCGGTAATGGTTCTCTTACCCCCGTTAGGAAAGGAGTAATGAACTCAATCAGGTGTGTAACACCACCCTCCCACCTGCTCTAAACCTGCCGGGACAGGGGCTTGTGGAACGCACAGGAAGCCGGTTGAACCCCAGGGGTCCTCATTGCGTATTCAGGCCTTCCTGAACTGCCTCAGGTATGCACAGCACTGGTTTGATCGGCAACTCGCTGTCACTGTTGGCCCCAACTCAAACAGCTTCTGTGTGCGGAAGTATCAGTACTGTGGGATTGTTTAGTTTGTACTTATGAGCAAGCATTTGCATTTTTGTGGATGTGAGTGCAGTACTGTATGCGTGCTCGTGCTGGAAAAGAGGAAAAAGGCCAGCTTGATATTCCTAGACAGAGTCCGTGGAAAGAAGTTGGAAGGCAGCAACTTCTCACCTCACTGTTGAATGTACATAGAGGTATCATGCATCAGTGGTTTTGAATGGTCTCTGTGTATTACCAAGTGTGTATGTGTAATATCAGAGCCTTGGCCTGAGAGCGAAAGCCGACGGAGGCCGGTCTGTGTTATTCCAAGGATTATCAATGGCTGCCGCTGTGTCAGGCCTCACTACCCTCACAACTCCATGGGCTATACGGTATTCAAGTGTGTGTGTATTAAATTACATCTGCATATTGCACATGTGTTTGTGTGTTGTAGTTTGACGGTGTTTGTGGTTGCTAGGAGTTCTTTTAGGGGCACTGTTGGCGCACAGAGAGAAATCAAGAGTTGGTCATGACTCAAATAATATAGTCAGGGGATTACAAGCTGATCTAAAACAGAACAAAGAAGAATCAATGAGACTAAGAAAAAGTCACAGCCAGACTGACAGACGGATCCTCTGTCACTGTCTCCAGTGGGCGAGCCTGTTTCATTTAGACTTGACTGTATGCACCTTGAACCCTAAACTGGTTCTCTGTATGAAACCTACCACAATGAGGAGACTGTATGTGTCCAGAGGGTGTGAAAACATTCCTGTTATCACTATGGAAAACTCTCCCAGCTGTCATCAGATGGGGGAAATATTATGAGTCTGTCTGCCGGCAAGTGTGTGTTACTCTGGGACAATCCTGCTATGTTTATTTTCTGAAACAGTAGACGTTTAGCTTCCACATCACACAGACCAGGATCCCTTAGCCGCAGCATCGACCTCACTACTGTTTCCGTATGTGGATGAGTTTGGAGGAACGTGAGGAGTGTGTATGTGTGTGTGTGTGTGTGTATGACGGAGAGAGAGGGAGACCAAAAAAAGTAAAGGTTTCGTTTTCACTGGGGTGTGTACGAAAGAGAGGCGAATGACTTTCGGGATTAGCTGGGGATCAGAAGATGATGAATATAATTATAACAACATGGAAAAACTAATGTTAAAACCACAAAATTGACACGATTGTCGTTGTTTGTTTAGTCTAGACCAGCTGAGGAACCAGTCACTGCATACGCTTCACCATCTGTTCTTGTGGGCAAAAGATTGCATTCATAAAGAAATCGGCTGTAAGTATTTTTACAGCATATACTTCTTCTCGTGTAGATTCAAGTACTTTCCATTGTTTACCTCAAGGGCTTCATCCAGAGTCACTTTAAACGGATTTGTAAGTAAGTAAACAGCCATGTTCACAGACATGACTGCTTACATATTTGATTAACATTTAAAATGTAGAAAACGTGATCTGGAGACGTTGTGAATTGATTTCCCAGTTTGGGACTTTGCTTGTAAGGTAGTATTTTATTTGCAGAACTGTTGTCATGGAATTTTCCCTTTGTTAGGCTCAATTTGATGGATCAAAGAGACAGTAGTTGGAGTCTGTCCAGCCTCAGTATTTAGAAGATTAATGGTAGACAAAAGAAAAGTGGCTATGGATATGCTCTGTAATTGTTAAATGATGATTTTTTTTTAAAGGGGAAAGATAGTTGAAAATCAAATGTCAAAAACACAGCCTCCCTTGGTTACTGTCCCAGCTTTGTTGATATTGGACTTTGTGGTGAAGGATGGCGTCAGCACTAAGCAGTAGTGCTGCTCTCTGGCCCCTGCATATGGGTGATCTATCTGGTCCCATCAAAACAAGACGACACTGTCGACTTCCCCGTGCACACATGGAAAGCATTGGGTCACACTCAGAAGTAACCACACACACACACACACACACACACACATGCACGCACCCCCCCCCACACACACACACACACTCAGGAACATGCACAAAAAAAACAGAGAGAAAAAGGTAAACGGAGCTTCCAGATGACTACCCACCTCGAGGTCTCAGATTACAGGAACAAATTTTCCAAAGCAGCATTCTCATCTTAGTTTTTCCTCTCTATGGCCTCTCTGCTATTTGGAGATCTGTCACGTTTCCATTAGGCTGCAGAGTTACTGTCGGTCATGCGTTTTTTTTAAAGAGGGATGCTGTAAAAACCTTTTTTTGCCTTTAAACGCAGCATTTTGGCCTCTGATAATAGTCTGACCTCACAGATAATTATCTTCATAAGGATCTTAGTGTCCTAAACAGACTTCCTTAACCCTGTCAGACCCTGTGTCCACTGAGATGGAAATTGTATGTTTATTGGTTTCAGCCAAGGAGTGTGCATTGTTTCTAACTAACCAATCAGTGCCAGGTTTTGACATAACAAGGACATACATATATAGGAACAGAACTGCTAAAGGTGCATATGAAATTGTTTGTTTTCTTTTACAATAACACAGTCACAAAATTTCTGGTAAAAACAACAAACTAGTTGGCCTACCCATGTGTGTTTAGTTAACGTGTGGTCAAAATAGCAAGTAATGAGAAAAAACATAATGTTTTCAAGAAATTTTACAGTCTCTTGGCATCTGTTGTAGTGGACATGAAAACAAATTTAATAAACACATGAGTTGAAATAAAAGAAAAGGATTTAATTTCACTTCTACATGGGAGAAATAAAGAAAAATCATGCAACTTAAACAAAATTCAGGTCCAAGAGGGTTAAATTTTATTGTATGTGGAGGCCTGTGTCCTCAAACCAAACAAAGACTCTGTTCCAGTGGTGTTGATGCCGTAGATCCTGAACCTTTATGAGTGTGCTGAAAGGCCTGCTGGTGGGAGGGTATACAGATGGATGGTGGTCAGCAGCAGCTACTGGGCAGATGACAGCAGGCCCTCCTGTGGGAAGCGAGGGGTAATAATGAGTGCTACAGACGTGAAGCCCTTTGAAGAGAGAGGCCGTGACCTGGCTATGTAAGCTGGGGCAGTGGGTGACAGATGCTATGAAAAGTATTATGATTGCAGGTACAATATCCCAGGGTATCTTTTAGATGACTAAAACATATACCGTATGTCCCTCAGTATAAATTCTCGTGGTGTATCTTTGTTTTTTTCAATATGTTCAGCTTTTGTTTCCAAGCATTCAGTCCATTTGAGCTTGCTCTCTCTCTCTCTCTGTTTGTGTCATGCACCAGCTTGCTGTCTCATGCTATGAATGTAGCATCTATAATTTCTCAAGCGTGGACTCAACGTAACCCCACCAAACAAACACACACATCAATCTAAAGTTACCTAGAGCCATGGTTTCATCACCATCAAGCTCACCTGGACTGTCCTATGGAGTAGAACAAAGAAGACTAACTGCTGGCTTTCACTTATATATCATGTGCTGCCTAATGCGACGCCGCAGGGACAGAAAATTAGGTCGCTGCCCTGACAAATCTCAGAGAGGTGGAGGCAGACACCAAATGGGTGTGTTAGTTTATTCTTTTCAAGTCTAAACTCCCACTATTATTCCTCTTTCTCTCCTGTATAACTTCTCCTTTCCCTTGATTTACCTTTAATGTGACTCCTGCAAAAACACTTGATTGCGAAGAAATTCTGAATTTGCATAGCCAGGAGTCTGGCAACACCTCTCGATATTCATCCCTAGCTCCTTGTAATTGTTTCACAATCCAAAGTCGTTTAGCCTCCTCCAAATCAAGCGCCCATCCCCGTGATCACAGCCAGCGTCTTAACAGTAGCCATGTGTCCTGAAGTGCACTCTGCGGCTGGGCGCTCACATACACTCAAACTGTATATGCGCACTCTACACACACTAGGAGTCATTAGGATAGAATCACCACAGGTCTTTAAAAAGTTGGCTTCCGTAACAGTAACAGGAAAAGTGCCCAGAGCACTCAAAGAGGAGCAAGTTTTGCTAACTGCACGTTAATACCTTTTCATTTATCATCATGAAAAACTGCTTCTTGCGTACATGTTAAGACTGAATACTATATACTAAATCACCAAATGTAGGATTTACTCCAGGATCAATTTGGACACTAAAAAACGTCTTTCTAAAGCAAAGTATTCCATGACTAATATGAGAGACGGGCAAAGGATGTGACAATCACAGAGATATTAGACGAGAGAATATTATAGCCTGCAGTAGGTGATGTCAGGTGCAACAGAAGATAATATTGTACATTAAGACCCTGTTTCTTTAGATAGAGTGCCACAATTAATTATTGAGTCTAATCATTTAGACTCCTAGACTAGTGCAGTCTTTCCCCCTGTCCTTGGCAGCTATTATGTCCATATGTTATAGATTAGATTCCTGGGAGAGGAGATGGGAAGACTTTAAGAGGTTGACACCAGAGGAACATTTACCTGACTTTAACAACCTCTTTTACATGCCTGCCTTAAGAAATTGTTTATTTAATCCTTTGTAATTGCCATTAACTTTTCCTGCCAAGTGTGAGAGAAGGCTCTGTAACTTGTAAACCTATAGCTCGTTCTGTCTCTGGCTGCTTTAGAGCGTTCTGGAGGTTTTGCCCATGGCTGAACAATTTAAAGGCCCCCATTTTGTTAGAGGGGAAGCAGAGTAGCTACCCATAAAATTCTGCAAGCACATAATACTGACAATAAAGACGATCTGCTAGCACATAAGTAAGCTAGCGGAACAAATTAATGTGAATACAATATCCTGACCATTCATTTTACTTCTGATTAGCAAGCCAGATATTTTAAATACTTAATTACTTAATTAATTGTTGTTTCACTGGTTAAAAAAAACGCTGATAGAAGTGTATATAATGCATACAATGTGTGCAAGAAAGCCTGAGTTACCTGCAGATATTTTCAGTTTCATTATGAAATGAGATATCAAACATTTGAAAAATGAAACACTTTCAGTACAGTAAAATTATTTCAGCTTATTTTGAACTTAATTTGATAATTTAACAACAACATGTTCAACATTCACTTCATAAAAGACACAATTTTATAAATAAACATGCTCTATTTTTTTTACATTTTGCACTGACTACAATACAGAGGTCACCTTTTTAATATTATACAATGTATACTTTCCCTTTACACACACATACTGTACAGTAATCTCACATACACACATACTGTGTAAATATTCATGCTCATTCCAGTAAATTCTAATATTATTTATCCTTTCTCTTTTCATTAATTTCACTTCAATTTCTGGCAATTAGCACCTTTTAATGTCAATGCGTTTTTATCACCTAGGTGAAAAAACTCCAAGCTTGGTGCTGTGTGGGAGCGTAACCACTCGGAAAATGACCCAGTGTGCCACAAAAAACACTGAATATCTAATGGAAATACAGACTTTCTTGTTTTCCTTTTCATCTGTCTCTCTTTCTTTTATTTCTCTTTTACTCCATTGCTTTTATGCTATTTAGTTTTAGAACATGTTTCTGGCAGTCACTTACTCTCTGACTGGAACAGATGTTGTGCTTGGATTGTAGTGGCATTGTTCTGGTGTGACTGCAACAGTACGTGTTAGTACATTCAGCGGTTGTGGTGAAAGTGAGTCTTCTTCTCTAAACGGTTTCTCCT